>NW_024070196.1:53430593-53626774 GCF_014754425.2 Oryx dammah
CTTTGGCATTGCCTTTCTTTGGGATTGGAATGAAAACTGACCTTTTCCAGTCCTGTGGCCACTGCTGAGTTTTCCAAATTTGCTGGTATATTGAGTGCAGCACTTTCACAGCATCATCTTTCAAGATCTGAAATAGCTCCACTGGAATTCCATCACCTCCACTAGCTTTGTTTGTAGTGATGCTTTCTAAGGCCCACTTGACTTCACATTCCAGGATGTCTGGCTCCAGATGAGTGATAACAACAACGTGATTATCTTGGTCATGAAGATCTTTTTTGTAGTTCTTCTGTGTATTCTTGCCACCTCTTCTTAGTATCTTCTGCTTCTGTTAGGTCCATACCATTTCTGTCCTTTATCGAGCCCATCTTTGCATGAAATATTCCCTTGGTGTCTCTAATTTTCATGAAGAGATCTCTAGTCTTTCCCATTCTGTTCTTTTCCTCTATTTCTTTGCATTGATCACTGAGGAAGGCTTTCTTATCTCTCCTTGCTATTCTTTGGAACTCTGCATTCAGGTGCTTATATCTTTCCTTTTCTGCTTTGCTTTTCGCCTTTCTTCTTTTCACAGCTATTTGTAAGGCCTCCCCAGACAGCCATTTTTCTTTTTTGCTTTTCTTTTCCATGGGGATGGTCTTGATCCCTGTCTCCTGTACAATGTCACAAACCTCCGTCCATAGTTCATCAGGCACTCTGTCTATCAAATCTAGTCCCTTAAATCTGTTTCTCACTTCCACTGTATGAAGTGAAGTGAAGTCGCTCAGTCATGTCTGACTCTTTGTGACCCCGTGGGCTGTAGCCTGCCAGGCTCCTCTGTCCATGGGATTCTCTAGGCAAGAATACTGGAGTGGGTTGCCATTTCCTTCTCCAGGGAATCTTCCCAACCCAGGGATCGAACCCGGGTCTCCTTCATTGCAGGCAGACACTTTATCCTCTGAGCCACCAGGGAAGATAACCCTCCACTGTATAATCATAAGGAATTTGATTTATGTCATACTTGAATGGTCTAGTGGTTTTCCCTACTTTCTTCAATTTAAGTCTGAATGAGGAGTTCATGATCTGAGCCATAATCAGATCAGATAAGTAACTAGCAATTACAAGTTTATATGATACTTACTCTGATATCATGGTACTCATATAGAATAGGTACAGGGCTAAAGAAGGCTTCTTTGTGGACACTGAGATCTGAAGGATGAGTCAGTTATCCAGGAAAGGGATGAAGGAGTCATAGAGTGTTGTTCTCAGACAGAATAAGGTGTGTAAAGTGAAGGTGGATGGAGTAGGGTGTGTAAAGTGAAAGTGGACTATACCAGGAATTTAAAGAAGGTCAGCATAGCTGGCAAATGGAGTGTTGGTTAGGAAAGTAATCAGGGACGTCTTTAGAGGTCAGATTATATACACCAACATTTTTGTGTCCTGTATGAATATTTAAATGGTGTTCTATACTGATTAAATAATGACTATAAGTTAATAGATGACCTGATTAAGGAAACCTACTGGATCTAGTCAGTTTATAATTTTTTAACTTGTTCTTTTAGTATGAAGATTTGATGGAAGCCTTTAAAACTTTGCATAAAGAATGTGAGCAGCTTAAGACATCTGGATTTTCTACAGCAGAAATAAGAAGGGTAAAGAAAAACAATGATTTTGGTGGGGATTTGAATTAAATTCAGAATGTCTTAAAACTATAGAAACTAATGATAGCAAATGGCAAATTTTCTTTTGTAGGATCTTTGCTGATTTTTTGCTGATTCTTTACCGAAGAAATTAATGAGGCCAGGGTTAACTCACAGTTAATTCTTATGTACTATTGTTATATAGAGCACCTTGTTGTTGTCAGTCACTAAGTCATGTCTGACTTTTTTGCAACCCCATGGACCAGAGCCCACCAGGCTCCTCTGTCCATGGGATTTCCCAGGCAAGAATACTGGAGTAGATTACCATGTCCTCTTCCTGGGGATCTTCCCGATCCACAGATCAAACCCAAGTCTTCTGCATTAGCAGGCAGATTCTTTACTACTGAGCCACCAGGGAAGCCTGCATAGATCACTGCCATGCATTAAAAGTAATTATGTTTTGGGTCTTCATCTAATATATATGTGTATACACACACACACATATATATAAAGTCTATGTCAGAGAAGAAAGAAAAATAGAAGGAAAAAAATCTAATTGTTAACATTTGTTGCACTATATCCTTTCAGATTTTGTGTATGTGTGTGTGCGTATGTATGTATGTATTTGGGATCACACTATACATAATTATTTGTATCTTGTTTTTTTAATCATTGCATTGTGAATATATTCCCATTGTTATCTTTCTACAATGTGATTTTCAATGAGTAAATAGTATTCTATGGTATGGATAGTTTAACAGTTTTTGGTGTTTTGTTTTCATAATTTGCTATTATAGATAATGCTATAATTATCTTCTACATAAATTTATTTGGGGCTATCTGCGATTGTTTCCTTAGAATAAATTTCTAGAAGTAGAAAGCATATAAAGATTTTTATGTCTTTCTTGATGCATGTTATTTAGTGTTCTCCAAAAAATATTTTTGTACTCTCACCAGACATATAAGTTCTTTCTCTAAAAAATTGCTAATTCTCGCTTTCTTGAATTTTATATTTTTAGAAATAACATCTTTATCTTCTCAAACAAGAATCATTAGAAGTTGCTTCCTCAGGGAGGCCCTTCCCTGATTCTCTAGATGGATTAGTTCACCTCAATTCTTTTTGTTTTATGACACTCATTGTACTTACAATTATTTTAATGTCTGTCTTCCCAGACATTTTAAACTCTGTGAGGGCGAGAACCATGTCTATATATCTTATTTACCACAATATCCCCAGTGTCTGTCCCCAGTCCCCTGCATGTAATAGGTCTCCAATAAGAGTTTATTGAATGTATTAGAAATGAAAGATGAAGTCACATCTAATAGAAAACAAAGACCCGTAAGTAGATACTTATTACAAAGTATGGAATAAGGGTGATAGATACCCATCTACTGTTCCTCCATTATGCCATGTTAGTAACCAGAAATGATAAAATAACCTAGAGTCTGTGATTTTAATTTTATTATTACCAGAGTGTTTTTGAATATATTCTTTGTAAGGAAATACAATTAAGCAAAAAATAGAAACTAATTCACTTAAAATCCCATGCTCTTGTGGTAACTTTTACTGCTATTTTAGTGAATATATGTAAATCTTTTCCTTGGTATTGTATTATATATAAAGGTCATAGTCTGCTTTCAAGTAATGCTGTATCATGACTTCTTCTCATGTTATCCAACATTCTTCTGAATAATTTTTAGTAACTTTCATTGTGTCGTGCCATAATTCACTTAATAATCCTTAGACATTTAGGTCAGTTCCAAATTTTAGATAGAATTAGCATCTATGAGAATCCTTATAGATTCCCATGGGTAAAATTACTGATCCAGAAGGTATGCACATTTATTTTAAGACTTTTGAAATTATTCTTCAGTACAGTACCACCAATAGTAATGGTCCCTGTTTCCCCAGATCCTGGCAATACTGACCACCATGTGTATTTTTCCTTTCATTATACTGTGAGAGTTAGCCTGTTAGTTTTGGGGGTTTAGCAAGGATTTTTTTGCTTGTTTTGTTTTCACTAGAAAATATTGTGGAGCTGGTGGAGATTTTTTTTTTTTGAGATCTTTTATTTTTAGAAAGGGAATTGGTTAATTGGCAAAACCAGACACAAATTTATATATTGAAAACACCATAGCCTTAAAAATAATTTTACTGGAAAACTGACAGAATATAAAGTTTGGTGTTTAACAGAGCAGATGGGATGTCAGCAGCTGTTGTTCATGTTTTTAGACCTGCACACTATCCATTATAAAAGATTTTTGAAAAATTGTGTGTCCATATTGGAATTAGAACACAAATGGGCTGGTTGGCAGCTTCACCTTACTATTTTATAACCTGTTGCTTTTCTAAATGAATACCAAGCTACCAAATAAATTACTCTGCATAAAGAACCCTGGAGAGGAAGGGCGGGTGGTAGATAGAAATGCACTTCTTCCAAAAGAGGATCTTTATTTCTTAATGCTCTGGTTATAAGTGATGGAAGTGCTAAATGTGTAGTCATATAAAAACCTTATCTGAATTCTACAGACAAAGAATATTTTCCCTTATAATGTCTTCTTGACTGCTTTTTAGGATATCAGTGCAATGGAGGAAGAAAAGGATCAGCTTATTAAGAGAGTTGAACGTTTGAAGAAAAGGGTAAGGCAAGAATTAGCACTGTAAAACTTTGACCCTCAGTCCCAAGAACTTGCAAAGAATTAGGAATTGCGAGTAAAGATTAAGCAAGGCATAAGTGTATGTCTGAAGAGGGAGTCAAATAACATGAACAGAAAGGGAATCTCCCTAGGCAGCAGCCCAAGGCTTTCAAGGACCTGGAGTCTGAAACTTTAGTGTCATCTCTAGGGAATGCTGTTTACCAAAAGGAAATGATAAGTGAATGTCTGAGTCACATGACATGCTAATGTCTCTCTTAAATCTGACAGTAACATATACTACTTATTCCCTTACTGTAGGTGGAGACAGTTCAGAATCATCAGAGGATGCTGAAAATAGCAAGGCAACTTCGAGTTGAGAAAGAGAGAGAAGAATTTCTTGCACAACAGAAACAGGAACAAAAAAATCAGGTACCCACATAAAAGTTTATATTGTCATGATGAAAGAAATAGTTCCTTCTGATCATTCAGGTGTTAAGAGGAAGATTTTAGGAATTGAGGACATTCATGTTTCCCTTTGTTAACATAATGAAATACTCTTTTTAAGAGTATTGCATGGTACCAACAGCAAAAACAAAACCATCTTTTGGGTTTCTATTCTTCATGTGTATCTATGCACTATCTCTTGGGCTGTGCTTAACTCATGTTGTTCCAGCATTACAGAATATCCATTGTAATCTAAAGCGGTAAGATTAACTGTTAATAGAACTTCTAGAATCTCTAAAGGGTGTCTTTAAGATTCAGACTGTATGAGAATGTCTATTTTATTCCATGAATCATGGTGTTTTTTATGTTTTACTCCAGTGGCAAATAAGCAAATCATGAAAAGACTCAAAGTCACACATACTCCACATTTTTAGATTTTGCCTTAAAGAAAAAAATAATTTGGCCAGAAAGTATTTCTTTTATTTTATTAAAAATCTATCTTAAAACTGAGTGGACTTGTGTATTAGAATGATATTTCAAATCAGCATCATTTCCTACTAAATGGGCAGTTTAGGTTTTTGGCTCTTCTGGAACTTGGCTTGGCATCATAATATTAGTGCAGTAAGCTGCATTTGCCCGTGCCCTGACTGGTTACTTAGCTTCACTTTCTGATTTTCAAACATCATTTCTGAGAATGTTAACATTCCTTGGAATTGAGAAAACCATGTTTTAACAGAAAAGCCTAGTACAAATATTTCTTTAATATGCATTTTTCCTTGATCACGAAATTCAACAAATAACGTAAAGAAAACATTTCTGAAAGCTTTTTTTTTAAAGTTTTACTTGAAAATGTATTGAGCAAACCAGTTACATTTTTGGCTTAGCTTAGTAATTTCTTAGTTATTGTTTATTTCATTTATAAGAATTATGTAGAACTTGTATTTTTCATTGCTTGTCTATATAAATGGTAGGTTTCAGCAGAATAGGCAAGTAATAGATATAATTGTATTTTAAAGCTATTTCATGCAGTGCAGAGACTGCAAAGAATACAAAACCAGCTGAAAAGTATGCGACATGCAGCAGCAGATGCGACACCTGAAAGTAAGTGGAAATTACTGTGTGATATAGGTGATCATATTAGTGAGAATATTAGTTTAAATCAGTAGTCTTCCTTACTAATGGTAACTGATTATTGTCAAGCGATAGGTCAGCATTTTGGGGCATCATTTCCTAGCTAGTAAGTGACAGCCTGGTGAAGACATCCTGAAGTGTTCACCTAGGGTCTTTTAATTCCCTTTCAGTGTTTTGTCAGAGAGTGAAGGTAGTGGAAACCATGGTGGAGGGAGGCTCTCTGGTGTGTGAATGTATAAAAGAACGGATGCTATGAAAAAGTTGGACAGAAAAAGTGTAAATATCATTTTACTGCCAAGGCTATAAAGAAAAAGAATAAAATGCTAGATCCTTAAAACTGAGTGCTTTTCGTATTTTGGGTGGTGCCAATGAAATGGTATCTCTGGCTCTGTTATCACATTAGCTTTACATAGAGGATGGATGGCAGGAGAAGAAGGGGGCAACAGAGGATGAAATGGGTGGATGGCATCATCGACTTAATGAACATGAGATTGAGCAAACTCTGGGAGATAATGAAGGACAGGGAAGCCTGGCATGCTGCAGTCCATGGGGTTGCAAAGAGTTGGACATGACAGCGACTGAACAGCAATCCCAGATTATACCACCAAACCCATCCTAGGCATTTTCGAGGTGTTTTTATTCATCAGAAGGGAGATGATGTAAACTGAAAGAACAGTAAAAAAATTCTCATTTGTACTGGATGAATATTTCAATGTAAATATCCAGCTCTTGGAGGATATTTTTTAAGTGTTCTAGGAAACATTATACTCTAATATATAATACGTAGAATGGCTATAATAAAAAAGACAGTCAATAACAAGTGTTGACAAGGTTGTGAAAAAATTGGACCCTGCATACAGTGCTGGTGGAAATGTAAAATGATTCATCTTCTTTGGAAAACAGTTCGGCAGTTCCTCGAAATGTTAAACCTAGAGTTACCATATGATTCAGCAATTTTATTCCTGGATATCTACCCAAAAGAGTTGAAGACATATGTCCACAGAAAAACTTGTACACACATGTTCATAGCAGCATTGTTTATAATGTTGCTAAGTCATGTCCGACTCTTTGCAGCTGTATGGACTGCAGCATGCCAGGCTTCCCTGTCCTTCACTTTCTCCCGGAGTTTGTTCAAATTCATATCCATTGAATCAGTGATGCTATCTAACCATCTCATCCTCTGCTGCTCTTCCTTCTCCTCCTGCCTTCAATCTTTGCCAGCATCAGGGTCTTTTCATAATAGCCAAAATATAAAGACAATACCAATGTCCCTAAACTGATGAATGAATAAACAAATTATAGCATAACCATACAGTGGAATTTTATTCAACAATAAAAGGAATGAAGTATTGATACATGCTACAATATGGATGAATTCCCAAATCATCCTAAGTGAAACAAAGACAACTTATTATGTGATCCCATTTGTATGAAATTTCCAGAATAAGCAAATACATAGAGACAGAAATCAGTGATGAGTGCCTAGGGCTGGGAAATTATAGGCGAGGACAACTGTGTTGGTTGGTGGGTGGGTGATGGGGGATAGGAGACTGCTAGTGGGTATAGAGGCTTCTTTCGAAACCTGATTAAAATGGTATAAAATTGATTATGGTAGTCATACAGTTCTGTGAATATACTAAAAGCCATTGAACCGTATGCTTTAAGTAGATGAATTTTATGGCTATATGGTAAATTATATCTCAATAAATCTGTTAAAGAGATAATACAGTACTTCCTTGATTCTAGACACATGATCTTTAACATTTTAATTGTTTTTGCAGTTGGGGTATATCTTGCACTTTATGTATACATTTCACATGGTATTTGTTAATTTAGTTGATGTCTTATAATTAATAGCATCTTAAAATCAAAGAAATATGACACATTTAATTAATATTTAAGAAACCACAATAGTATTCCCCATAAAATGTATGGTTAATACATGTGAATTAATGACTTTCCATAGAATCTCTTGGCTTTCCTTGGTAGCTCAGATGGTAAAGAATCTGCCTGTAATACAGGAGTTTTGATCCCTGGATCCCTGGATTGGGAAGATCACCTGGAGAAGGCAGTGGCTACCCACTCCAATATTATTGTCTGGAGAATTCCATGGACAGAGGAGCCTGGTGGGCTACAGTCGATGGGGTTGCAAAGAGTCAGACACCACTGAGTTGTTTAACTATATGAAATCTCTCACTCCTCTCAGTCATAAATTCAGCTTCAAGCAATACCTGGAAGTTGCTGTGCAGGTAGTTGTTGGCATCATTTGATTCTTTATTCACTAGGTTTTCACTTTTTAGGAGAATGTTTAAGACAAAAGGAAATAATTTTTAGTGCTTTTTTACTCCTTAGTATAATATACAGTATAACTTTTTAGTATATGTTCTCTGGATTTGATGTAGGTTCCTTCACATCTTTAGTGTAAAAAATTAAGATAAATTTTCAAAAGAAATTCATTAAATTATACACATTTAAAAATGAATATCAACAAGAAATTTGTTTGCATAGGTCTATCTTTGCTAAGAAATTTTTAGAACTTACCATTAATAGTGAATTTTTGAAAATGAAAGTAATGTGTAGAAGAATTGAAAGATTTAGTAAGCAGAAAAATAACTTATTGATCAGCACAGTTTACTACAATTTAAAATGTTAGCCTGAACATGTGTTTCTTCAGTGTCTGTTATCCTCAATTTTATTAGGTTAAATATTTCTTGCTATTATGGTTTAATTCTGGTAACTAAGAATATCCAAAGGTATTTATAGTGTTAGTAATATTTCATTTTTTATTTGAGCAGATAGACTTTATTTTGCTTTGGCTTTATAGACTAAATAGAATTTTGAGGTCAGGAAATACATATTTAGTAATAAAATGGACAAATAAAATTTGTTCTCTTTGGGGCATCTCTTGAGATGGTTTAGTAGATCCTGCTAAATAATAAAATCAGTTGTATTGCTAAGTAGTAATAGAAATAATTGGCTCAGAACCAGTCCATTAATTCAGTGTTTATTGAACATCTGCTCCATGTCAGGTACTGTGCTAAGTACTGGGAATAGAAAGGAAAGCTATTTCTATTAAAGTGCTCACAGGCTAATGGTGAAATGACAAGCAGTAGACAATGATAATGCAGCATGACAAATAAACTGATGGAGCCCAGCTTTGATGAAAACAAAGAGGCAAAGAGCACCAAACTCCAGCACGTTTGTTAGTTGCTCAGTCATGCCCAACTCGTTGCAACCCCATGGACTGTAACCCACCAGGCTCCTCTGTTCATGGAATTGTCTGGACAAGAATACTGGCATGGGTTGCCATGCCCTCCTCTAGGGGATCTTCCCAACCCAGGGATTGAACCTGGGTCTCCCGCATTGCGGGCAGATTCTTTACCATCTGAGCTACTCTAACAGAGTCAAATGGCTTCCTGGAGGTGTGGTGATTGAGTAACTTAATGCTGCAGAGGTGGAGGAATGGAAGACATTCCATGCTAAAGCACAGTGACTGAAACAACAATGCAGTGGGCTGAGCAGATGATGGAGGAAGTAGAGATAAAAAGTCAGGCTTCTTCTGACTGCTTGTCTTCGAAAAGAATGCAAGGGAGGGAGTGTGGGAATGATTGAGAAATCTATGCATAGACCGAGGGACGGTAGTGGTGTAGTGGTGTTTACTGAAGAGACAGTCAGACCAAGGAAAATGTGAAGATTCGGGAGGAAAAGGTGAGAACCGGTAGCAACCTTTCCTGTGTGCTCCCATTGTATCCCAGCTATTTCACTGAATGTTCTACAGCAGTTACCATAACATGTTAATTGTTGGCATACCTGACTAGCTAACTCTGGGCTAGTCATGAAGTCATAATTATTCTATTTTCAGGCCTTAACACACAGATTTGCACAGTAAGCATTTAGTAAATAATCTGTTAAATAGTTGGGAGGAGGAAGTAGAGACCCTAACCCTGCATAGGAAGAAAATTATCTTTTCCACAGGTAGGAGGGGAATCAAAGAAGAAAAAACTGCTAAAAATATTGAAATAAGGTATTATTTGTGCAATATGTGTTTTTTGTGGGTTGACAGGGAATGGGGAGCAGGAAGTTCAGTCCCTGCTTTGTTGACATTGTTCTGGGAAGCAGAGTCTTAAGGATTATATTCAGCAGACTAGGAAAAGAGTAAATTAAACAGATGTTCAATTGCTTCAGGTATTTAGTTTAATAAGGTCCATCTAAATATTTTAGTAACAAAAAATGGCTTACAAAAAAATTCTATTTGCTTAAATAACATGAAAGTATTTTTAGTGTCACAGTGTAATTTGTATTTTTTCTGAGTAACAGCCATATTATAAAACATTCACTGAAGTTTTAATTTATCTTTATATTCTACATATTCCTGAGATTTGTTGTATAAAAGAAGCTTCTTATTCAGTTGTAGTAGGATCAGCAAGATGTTTTCAGAGGGTTTTTAATCACAATGTTTGCTGAGATCTTAGTGACCTTATATTTATCTCATCAGCATGTTTTTATCAAACTTTTTGTTTTGTATTGGGGTATAGTCAATTAACAATGTTGTGGTAGTTTCAGGTGAACAGTGAACGGACTCAGCCATACATATATGTGTTCACCAGGATTTTAAAAGATAATTTTTTTAAAAAACTGCATAGAAATATGTCCACTTTTCAAAGTATAAGTTAAAATTTTTAAGAAAAGGATTTAAAATGTGACAGAAACTGTTTTTTGTTGACCTTATCTCAGCTTTACTGAGGTTAAATGGGCATATGCTACTAAGTCACTTCAGTCGTGTCCAACTCTGTGCGACCCCATAGACAGCAGCCCACCAGGCTCCCCCGTCCCTGGGATTCTCCAGGCAAGAACACTGGAGTGGGTTGCCATTTCCTTCTCCAATGCATGAAAGTGAAAAGTGAAAGGAAGTCTCGCTCAGCCATGTTCAACTCTTCACGACCCCATGGACTGCAGCCTACCAGGCTCCTCTGTCCATGAGATTTTCCAGGCAAGAGTACTGGAGTGAGGTGCCATCGCCTTCTCCAAAATGGACATATAATAAACTGCAAATGTTTAAAGTATACACTTGTTAAGTATTGACATATGTGTACCCTGATGAAACTATCACCTTAATCAAAATATAAATATTGCTATATCCATCACTGTAAAACATTTCCTTTGTAATGTCTCATTTCTGTCCCTCTCACCCTCCTCAGACAACCATTGACCTGCTTTCTGCTACTATAGATTAGTTTGTATTTTCTAGAATTAGGAACTTTTTTAAACAGGCAAAATAATATTTAAGAATTTAAAATCTTTTAAAAACATTTTAGACTTTATTTCTTGCATCTCTGGATTATATGCAGTATGTTTTAAGAACTTGAAGATGGAAAAAATGGTCATCTAACAGCCAAAGAAGCCAGGGTGTAGAGTTAATTGGAAACCATATAGGAATGATTGCCTAATTATAGTGATTCATGAAACACTCTCTTCCCTTCCATTCTCCAGTCCCTAAAAAAGAGATGGGAAATTGTAGGGATGAATGGAAAACTTATGAATTTCCCATTAATAAAATTTTACCCATTAATACATGGCTGGCTCAGGAAAACTAAAAATAACTTTAAGGCTTTGGTCCAAATTTATTATGCAATCTACGTATGTAGATTACTTAAACCGGAAATCCGGTGTTTTAAAAAGTCCAGCCAGAATTTGTAGATGTGTAATGGAAAGATCTGAAATAAACTTTTTAAATCTCTTGAGGCTGGGAATTTATAACAAAATCATTATTCACTGAAAATCTGTGTATGTGTACAGTTGTGCTCTCTGCCAGAATAAGAAAACTCTCAAATCTTAAAAATATAATTTAAGTTGTCACTTAACTGTAAACTTAATACTTTGTAAAATCAAAACTACCAAATGTGGAAAACTGAAAATGTTTATGAATGTAGATAATTTCTCTTTTTCAGAATTTAACTTGTACCTTTAGTAATGTCTTCATTAGTTTAAACCTAAAAATTACAATGTATTATACTGTTGTGAAGTATTAGAATAGAAATATAATTGCATGCTGCTGCTGCTGCTGCTAAGTCGCTTCAGTCGTGTCCGACTCTGTGCAACCCCATAGACGGCAGCCCACTAGGCTCCTCTGTCCCTGGGATTCTCCAGGCAAGAATACTGGAGTGAGTGAGTTGCCATTTCCTTCTCCAATGCATGAAAGTGAAAAGTGAAAGTGAAGTTGCTCAGTCATGCCCGACTCTTAGCGACCCCATGGACTGCAGCCTACCAGGCTCCTCTATCCATGGGATTTTCCAGGCAAGAGTACTGGAGTGGGTTGCCATTGCCTTCTCTGATATAAATTGCATAAGTACTGCAAAAGAAAAGGAATAAATGACTACTTACAGAGGAAGTAACCTGGATTAGATTTCATTTGTGTTGTCATTTGGTTCATGAGTTCCTTAAATACATAGAATCAAAATATGATCCAGCAATATATTTGGCTCTGTAAATGTTATTTTTGCATAATGTGGAGTATAAAAGAATTAGATGGTAATTTGGGAATATCATAATATTACTTTTTCTGTAATTTAAATATTCTTCTATGTAAATTAAGACTTCCCTGGTGGCTCAGATGGTAAAGCGTCTGTCTACAATACGGGATACCTGGTTTTGATCCCTGGGTTGGGAAGATCCCCTGGAGAAGGAAATGGCAATCCACTCCAGGACTATTGCCTGGAAAATCCCATGGACAGAGGAGCCTGGTAGGCTACAGTCCACGGGGTCGCAAAGAGTTGGACACGACTGAGTGACTTCACTATAGTCTATATAAGTTGTCCTTTATTATCATTCTGATTAACCTCAAAAAGTTTCAGTGGCCAATCCTTTATTGTTCTGTAATGACAGCCCACTGCAGTATTCTTGCCTGGAAAATTCCATGGACAGAGGAGCCTGTGGGCTACAGTCCATGGGGTCACAGAGTCAGACCTACTCTCTCCAGGTTGTATGTTTTAAAATGTAGAAAGCATCACTGTACCTACTCTGTTGGGCTGAGTAATCACTTATTTAATTTTCATAGGTTTAATGAAGAGGCTAGAGGAGGAGATAAAATTTAATTCATATATGGTAACTGAAAAATTTCCTAAAGAATTAGAGAACAAGAAAAAAGAATTACATTTTTTACAAAAAGTGGTCTCGGAGCCTGCTATGGGCCATTCTGATCTTCTTGAACTTGAATCTAAAGTAAGTAACAATCACCTTTTTTTTATAAGCTCCCAATTTTATCTCATCTCCAGTCCCATGAAAATTATGTGAACTACTTCTATAGTGTTCTGTTCTTGACTCTGAAATTAACCTGTGCTAAGAGTTGATAGCTCTTATAAGGAATTGTTCTTTATGAGAAATTATAACACATTATGTTGTTTCTTAATCCACAACTGATTAGGAAACTGGGTAACTTGGAGAAATAAATTAATGCATATGGTTGACTCATAGGTTTATATGTTTATAATATAATCATTTACATAACAAAATTTAAAAAATATTTTAAATGATTACTTTTTATTTCCAAAAATAATATAGCAATTTTGTACTTAAAGCTAATGTTTTTTATTAGCTTTTTATGCCTGCTTTGGAATTATTAAACTTTCTTGTAATGTTCATTGAAACCTAATATCATAGCATTTTTGTTTCTTAAAAATAAAATACTAATCAAGTGTTTATTTCTTTAAATAATAATTAAATATCATGAAAATTGATTGAAGGATTTTGACATTAATAGGCTTAATAGCCACTACAATTAAATACATAATTCTTTTAATTTATGTATAGAAATTAGTTGTCCAACTCAGATTTGGCTTAAATTTAATGTCATAGGATTAGCAGGAAAATTCTAGTCTTTTCAAAGGATAGTTATACTGAAAGTCATATAATTTAAAAAAAACTTATAGGACTATATGCTTCTGTTGCCTTTATTCAGTTTTATTACATTTGAGAAAAGTTTAGATGAATGAACGGGATAAATGACAGCTATCATAGAATCACAGATCATTCATTCGAACAGAAAGGGTTTTTAGATGTCATTCATGTCAACTCTCAGCTGGGTTCGTAAATTCCTTGTACTAAATCCCTGGGTAATATTAGTCCAGATCTGCTTCATCACTTAATTACTTGAAAAGTCACAGCCTAGGTAAAGGGGTAACTTCAGATTTTTAGAAATTGTCTTTTAAAATAATTTAAATACTTCATGTAGAATAGGATAATTTAGACATGGATGGTTAAATCCATGTAACTAATCCAATTCTGTAAATACGTAGCATGAACCACGAAATGCAGGTTGTCTCAAAGTAATTGTAACAATCCATCAATGGTATTAATAGGACTGATCCTCCTATCAAAATCACTGATAATAACAACTGTCAATTCAAAGCTTTGTTTGACCAGATGTCCCTTAATTTAGGTAATCACAGCCATAGTTTTAACCTTTTTTATTTTCATACTGTTTTAGATAAATGAAATAAACACACAGATCAATCAGCTGATTGAAAAGAAAATGATGAGAAATGAACCAATTGAAGGCAAACTGTCACTATATAGGCAACAGGTAAGACCTCTCTTTTTGGGTCACAAACCCACATCTCCTGCATTGCAGGTGGATTCTTTATTGCCAGAGCTATGAGGGAAGCCCAACAACACACTTAAGTGAAGTCGCTCAGTCATGTCCAACTCTTTTCGACCCGGTGGACTGTAGCCTACCAGGCTTCTCCATCCATGGGATTCTCCATTTCCTTCTCCAGGGGATCTTCCTGACCTAAGGATCTAACCCAGGTCTCCCGCATTGGAGGCAGACACTTTAACCTCTGAGCCTCCAGGGAAGCAAACACACTTAAGACCACTCTTTTTGGCTCACATACTTTGACCTGTAATCTTGTTGGTGAATATCTTCATAAACACCGTGGTCTGTGTTATCGATAGTCTTAAAGTGAGAAGGAAATAAAGAAGAAATGTTCTTCTATCATTGTTAATCTCCAGATTAAATCAGAATTTCTGGAAAAGCCACAAAGATACATGTTCAAGTCTGAAATCTGATATATCCGATAATGCTCAGCTTCCTCAATATCTGCCAACTGTGGTGATAGGGCTCTTTGTGTTTATATCTGTGAGTGTGAAATTTGATTTTTTATGTGAATGCTTACCTCAAGTGATAAAAATAAATATTTATAATCTTTACTGAACTAAAGTCAAAGTGTTAGCAGCTCAGTCGTGTCCAACTCTGCGATCCCATGGACTGTAGCCCTCCAGGCTCCTCTGTCCATGGAATTCTCCAGGCAAGAATACTGGAGTGAGTAGCCATGCCTTTCTCCAGGGATCTTCCCGATCCAGGGATTGAACCTAGGTGTCTCCTACAATGTAGGCAGATTCTTTACTGTTTGAGCCAGAAGGGAAATTTTAATGAATTAAAGGCAATATACTTTTTCACGTTTAAAGTTAGCTTGAAAAAATACTGAATTAAATTAAATTTTAGGGCTAAGGCATTTATCATTTTATACAGAAGTATTAAATCATCAGGATATATATATGTTGTTATGTATTGCTAAACAGCAGATTCAAATGATAGCCAATTTGAAAATACTGAGCTACATAACAAAGCATTATTTAAGGATGCTAGAATTTTTGGAAAACCTTTTTATAATGGAAAAATTTGACCATATACAAAGGTAGAGAAAATAGTTCAAATAAATCCTTGTGTGTCCTTTAGCTATAGCTATCATGGCCATTTTTATTTCATCTATAGCCCCCAGCTGCATCTGGATTATTTGAAGTAAATCTAAGATTTCATATTGTTTCACATGTAAATATTTCAGAATGTATCTCTAAAAAATAAAAGCTTTTAAAAAGCTTAACAACATACCATATTTAAAATTTTTAATAATTCCTTAATACTGGCAATTATCCAATCAATGTTCAGATTTCCTGATCTCTTTTTCTTTTTTTTTTTAGTTGCTTTGTTTTAATTAGGATCCCTATAGGATTTATACATTGGGTTTGTTTGATGTTTCAGTTCAGTTCAGTTCAGTTGCTCAGTTGTGTCCGACTGTTTGCGACCCCACGAATAGCAGCACACCAGGCCTCCCTGTCCATCACCATCTCCTGGAGTTCACTCAGACTCACGTCCATCGAGTCCGTGATGCCATCCAGCCATCTTATCCTTGGTCATCCCTTTCTCCTCCTGCCCCCAACCCCTCCCAGCATCAGAGTCTTTTCCAGTGAGTCAACTCTTCGCATGAGGTGGCCAAAGTACTGGAGTTTCAGCTTTAGCATCATTCCTTCCAAAGAAATCCCAGAGTTGATCTCCTTCAGAATGGACTGGTTGGATCTCCTTGCAATCCAAGGGACTCTCAAGAGTCTTCTCCAACACCACAGTTCAAAAGCATCAATTCTTCGGCGCTCAGCTTTTTTCACAGTCCAACTCTCACATCCATACATGACCACTGGAAAAACCATAGCCTTGACTAGATGGACCTTAGTCGGCAAGGTAATGTCTCTGCTTTTGAATATACTATCTAGGTTGATCATAACTTTTCTTCCAAGGAGTAAGCGTCTTTTAATTTCATGGCTGCAGTCACCATCTGCAGTGATTTTGGAGCCCCCAAAATAAAGTCTGACACTGTTTCCACTGTTTCCCCATCTATTTGCCATGAAGTGATGGGACCAGATGCCATGATCTTCGTTTTCTGAATGTTGAGCTTTAAGCCAACTCTTTCACTCTCCTCTTTCACTTTCATCAAGAGGCTTTTTAGCTCCTCTTCACTTTCTGCCATAAGGGTGGTGTCATCTGCATATCTGAGGTTATTGATATTTCTCCCGGCAGTCTTGATTCCAGCTTGTGTTTCTTCCAGTCCAGCGTTTCTCATGATGTACTCTGCATAGAAGTTAAATAAGCAGGGTGACAATATACAGCCTTGACGTACTCCTTTTCCTATTTGGAACCAGTCTGTTGTTCCATGTCCAGTTCTAACTGTTGCTTCCTGACCTGCATACAGATTTCTCAAGAGGCAGGTTAGGTGGTCTGGTATTCCCATCTCTTTCAGAATTTTCCACAGTTTCTTGTGATCCACACAGTCAAAGGCTTTGGCATAGTCAAGAAAGCAGAAATAGATGTTTTTCTGGAACTCCCTTGCTTTTTCCATGATCCAGCGGATGTTGGCAATTTGATCTCTGGTTCGTCTGCCTTTTCTAAAACCAGCTTGAACATCAGGGAATTCATGGTTCACATATTGCTGAAGCCTGGCTTGGAGAATTTTGAGCATTACTTTACTAGCATGTGAGATGAGTGCAATTGTGCAGTAGTTTGAGCATTCTTTGGCATTGCCTTTCTTTGGGATTGGAATGAAAACTGACCTTTTCCAGTCCTGTGGCCACTGCTGAGTTTTCCAAATTTGCTGGCATATTGAGTGCAGTACTTTCACAGCTTCATCTTTCAGGATTTGAAACAGCTCCACTGGAATTCCATCACCTCCACTAGCTTTTTCGTAGTGATGCTTTCTAAGGCCCACTTGACTTCACATTCCAAGATGTCTGGCTCTAGATTAGTGATCACATCATCATGATTATCTGGGTCGTGAAGATCTTTTTTGTACAGTTCTTCGTGTATTTTTGCCACCTCTTCTTAATATCTTCTGCTTCTGTTAGGTCCATACCATTTCTGTCCTTTATCGAGCCCATCTTTGCATGAAATGTTCCCTTGGTATCTCTAATTTTCTTGAAGAGATCTCTAGTCTTTCCCATTCTGTTGTTTTCCTCTATTTCTTTGCATTGATCGCTGAAGAAGGCTTTCTTATCTCTTCTTGCTATTCTTTGGAACTCTGCATTCAGATTCTTATATCTTTCCTTTTCTCCTTTGCTTTTCACCTCTCTTCTTTTCACAGCTATTTGTAAGGCCTCCCCAGACAGCCATTTTTCTTTTTTGCCTTTCTTTTCCATGGGGATGGTCTTGATCCCTGTCTCCTGTACAATGTCACGAACCTCCGTCCATAGTTCATCAGGCACTCTATCTATCAGATCTAGTCCCTTAAATCTATTTCTCACTGCCACTGTATAATCATAAGGGATTTGATTTAAGTCATACTTGAATGGTCTAGCGGTTTTCCCTACTTTCTTCATTTTGAGTCTGAATTTGGTAATAAGGAGTTCATGATCTGAGCCACAGTCAGCTCCTGGTTTTGTTTTTGTTTTGTTTTGTTTGATGTTTAAATCTCTCTTAATCTATAGACTCTCTTTCTTACTTATTTAATAATTTTTTGTAATTTTTATTGAAGAAATTTATTTTTCCTATAGCATTTCCCATAGTTGATGTTTTGTTGATGGCAACTGAATGGTGTCCTTTTAAAATGTTCCTCTGTGTCCTGTATTTCCTATATACTAAAACTAGAAACTTGAACAGGCTTTTTTTTTTTTTCAAGAATATTTTCTAGTTGGTATTTTGCCATTCCCTGGAGTATAGAGGAGTTGAAGTTAGGCCAACTTCTTTTTTATCTTTACTTTGCTGTCAGACAGGGCCATTCTGACCAATATTTGTTTATAGAAAAGGAGTCTTGCTCAGTTATTTATGGTGAGCAGTCTTTTTGATATAGCTTCTCTGAATAAGACTAAATTCCACAATATTCATTCCTGCTGAGTAGATGGCCTCATGTCAGAGCAGAGAAGCACGGCTCATGATTGGAATAAGACATCGGCTCCTCAGAGAACAACTTTAGAGTGAAAGAAATATGTAGAAGAGTATATAAAGCTCTATCCAGAAAATACTGGGTAATTATTATGACTTTTCCAAGCACTCTTTCGCTAACTGGTTAGAGGATGTTTGTCCTGCAGGATAGAGTGTGGAAAAGAGCCAGGATGATTAGGTTAATCTCTCTGTGGTTTATGAAATCCCACAGTAAACCCCACTTCCCACTTGTTTGCTCTGGATGGAAAAGCCCCACCCACTTTAATGTGATGGTCCCTGGCCTCCTGTAGTGTGACCAATGGTGGATATTCTTCATCCTTTTAAATTGACCCATGACTAGACACTGGAATCTGTGTCTTGAAAGTGCAGGGTTGTCTATTCTCCTGGGAACCAAATCCCCTAGTGGCATCAACATTATTCATCATTTGCTTTAATCCATATGTTACACACAAGTTTATTATTACACTAAAAATAATATTATATATACATATATTCATATATTTCCATCCTTAGAGAAAGCAGAGCATATTATACACACTTTTGTTCACAGTGCTTTTTTTTCTCAATATATGCTATTGAATAGTATAGTAGAATAATCTTTATTCCTTTATAACTTTATTGAGATACAATTTGCATACTATACAATTCACCCATTTAAGGTGTAAATTCAATGATATTTAGTATCAGAGCTGTACAACCATTACCCAGTCAATTTTAGAACATTTTTATCATGTCAAAAAAGAAACCCTGAACCCATTAGCAGTCACTTCCCATTTTCCCCCAGATCCTCAGCCCCAGTCAACTACAAAAGACTAAACTAGCTCTGTAAATTTCCCTGTTGTGGACATTTCGTATAAATGGAATCGTATGATATGTCATCCTTTGTGACTGGGTTCTTATACTTAGCATACTGTGTTTAAAGTTCCTTCATGTATGGTGACTCAGACAGTAAAGAATTTCCTTCTGTGTAGGAGACCAGGGTTCGATCTCTGGGTCAGGAAGATCCCCTAGGGAAGGGAATGGCAACCTACTCCAGTATTCTTGCCTGGAGAATTCCACGGACAGAGGAACATGGCAGGCTACAGTCAGTAGGGTTCCAAAGAGTCGGACATGACTGACACTTTCACTTCATGTTGTTAACATGTATTTCTACATGCTTAAACCTTTTTATTACTGAATAATATTCCATTATACAGATATATCACATTTTGTTTTTCTGTTCATCAGTTAATGAGCATTTGGGTTGTCCCTACTTTTTTGGCTATTATGTATGATGCGGTAGGAATATTCTTATACAAGTTTTTGTTTGAAAGTAAATTTTCACTTCTCATGAGTATACTTGTAGGAGTGCAATTGTTGGTTCAATGATAATTCTGTATGTAACATTTTGAGGAAATGCCAGCTGCTATGTCACGTCAGTCATGTCCGACTCTGTGCGACCCCATAGACAGCAGCCCACCAGGCTCCCCCGTCCCTGGGATTCTCCAGGCAAGAACACTGGAGTGGGTTGCCATTTCCTTCTCCACGAGGAAATGCCAGACTACTTTCCAAAGAAGCTGTACCATTTTACATTGCCACCAACAGTGTATGAAGGTTCTGATTTCTCCACATTTGTACCAACACTTGTTATTATCTGTCTTTTTTGTATCCACTGTAGTGGATATGCTTATTTCTGTTCACAGACATACTCCATTGGGTATGAAGTGGGTATATCACAGTTTATTCAACCAGTCTCCAGTTGATGAACATTTGGGTTGTTGCCATTCTTGTGCTAAAGATAAATAGCTTTTTATTTATGTCTTTTCATTTTTTGTCAGTGTGTCTTTGGGATATAGTCTCAGAAGTGAGATTGCTACATCAAACAGTAAATGTGTATGTAAGTTTGCTAGATATTGCCAAATTTCTTTTCATAGGGGTTTTAGCATTTTATATTTTGTGGCAGTATATGAGAGTGCCTATTTCCTTACAGCCTCATCAGTAGAGTATGTTGTCAAACTTTTAGATTTTTGCTATCCTTGTAGATAAGAAATGGTATTTTATGATAGTTTTAATGTTTATTTATCTTACTATAAACAAGGTTGATCATCTTTTCACATAATCTTCCTATAAGCAAGGTTGAGCGTCTGTATTTTCATATCATGTGTATTTTCATTTTTTAAACAGGGAGAGTTGTTTAAAGGGTTTGCACTAAAGATTTTCCTCTCTTATAAAATCTGTTTGATAAAAATATTTGTAATATTTCACTGGAGAAGACAGTTTGGCTAATGTCTTTCTTAAACTAGTACAGTCGTGGTTCATTTAAGGAAATGCCCCACAAGTTGCTAATGCTACGTAATCCATAAATGCTGCATTTATGGCTAAGAGCACCCATCTGGGTTGTGTAAACATTTGCATAATTCTGGTGAATCAGATGTTTAATTTTCAATTTGCATTTTATTTATTAGAATGCCCCAAATATAATAAATGTTTTAACATTTTATTTTAAAAGTATGGGTATTGAATTTAGATAGGATGATCTGTATTGTAGTTTTGGGAATAAAGCATTCTGTTTTATTCCTGTGAAAGGAAACCAACCATACAGAAAAACAGCAGACTTAGTGTTAGCTTCTGGGTTTACCTAGAAGATATTTTCATTAGCATTTCAATGTTAGTTGACAAGATTTTAATATTTTTTATTACTATTGCATTTCTGTTTCTCTGCTGATATATCCTATATTTTGCCTTCCAAAATGTTTTAAGGTTGCTATTTAATGCACATTGCAGGGGATTCCCTCGTGGCAGGGGGGATTGGTTCAAACTTGGTGCTTTCACTGCCGGGGCCCAGGTTCAGCCCCTGGTAGGGAAGATAAGATCCCACAAGCCATGTGGTGCAACCAGATACATATATAAATATACATATATGTGTATATTATTGTTGTTTAGTCGCCCAGTTATATCTGACTCTTTACAACCCCATGGACTGTAGCAAGCCAGGCCTCCCTGTCCCTCAGCATCTCCCAGAGTTTGCCCAAATTCATGTTCATTGCATCGGTGCTGCCGTCCAGCCATCTCACCCTCTGATGCCCTGTTCTTCTGCCCTCAATCTTTCCCAGCATCAGAGACTTCCAATGAGTCGTCTGTGTGCATCAGATGACCAAAATACTGGAGCTTTTGCTTCAGCATCAGTCCTTCCAGTGAATATTCAGAGTTGATCTCCCTTAAGATTCATTGGTTTGATCTTAGTCTCCAAGGGATTTTCAGGAGTCTTCTCCAGCACCATAGTTCAAAGGCATCCTAGTTCTTTGGCATTCTGTCTCCTTTACGGTCCTGCTCTCACAACCGAATGTGACCACTGGGAAGACCATGGCCTTGACTATATGGACCTTTGTTGGCAGAGTAATGTCTCTGCTTTTCAATGCTCTCTCTAGGTTTGTCATTGCTTTCCTGCCAAGAAGCACTTGTCTTCTGATTTCATGGCTGCAGTCACCATCCGCAGTTATTTTGGAGCCCAAGAAGAGGAAATCTGTCACTACTTCCACCTTTTCCTCTTCTATTTGCCATGCAGTAATGGGGCTGGATACCATGATCTTAGTTTTTTTAATATTTAGTCTTAAGCAGGCTCATTCATTTTCCGCCTTCACCCTCATCAAGAAGCTCTTTAGTTCCTCTTTGCTTTCTGCCATTAGAGTGGTATCATCTGCATATCTGAGGTTATTGATGTTTCTCCTGCCTATCTTGATTCCAGCTTGTAACTCATCCAGCCCAGCATTTCTTGTGACGTGCTCACAAGAAATAGATTAAACAAACAAGGTGACAGCAGACATTCCTGTTGTACTCCTTTCTCAATCTTGAACCAATCATTTATTTCATACAGGGTTCTAACTGTTGCTTCTTGATCCGCATACAGATTTCTCAGGAGACAGGTAAGATGGTCTGGTATTCCCATCCCTCTAAGAACTTTCCACAGTTTGTCATGAGCGAAGTCAGTGAAACAGAGATAGATGTTTTTTCTGAAATTCCCTTGCTTTTTCTATAAGCCAGTGAATTTGATCTTTAGTTCCTCTTCCTTTTCTAAACCCAGCTTGGACATCTGGAAGTTCTTGGTTCACATAATGCTGAAGCCTAGCATGCAAGATTTTAAGCATGACCTTACTAACATGGAAAATGAGTGCAATTGTCCGATGGTTAGCAAATTCTTTGGTACTACCCTTCTTGAGTATTGAGGTGAGAGGATTGACCTTTTCCAGTCCTGTGGCTCCTTCTGGGTCTTCCAGATTTGCTGACATAATGAATGCCAAGGGCTTCCCTGGTGGCTCAGATGGTAAAGAATCTGTCTGCAGTGCAGGAGACCCAGATTCGATCCTTGGGTCAGGAAGACCCCCTGGCGAAGGGAATGGCAACCCACTTCAGTATTCTTGGCTGAAGAATTCCATGGACAGAGGAGCCTGGTGGGCTGCAGTCCATAGGGTCACCAAGTTAGACATGACTGAGCAACTAACACAGCTATCTGGGGCCAGCATCCTACATTTTCCCATCCCTTTGTCCTTAGGGAGTGGCAGCAGCTATATTGCAGGCATTGTTATGCAATGAATGCAAAACCTTGATGGCATCCTCCTTTAGGGGTTTGAATAGTTCCGCTGGAATTTCATTGCATCCACTAGCTTTATGGCAACCCACTCCAGTACTCTTGCCTAGAAAATCCCATGGACGGAGGAGCCTGGTAGGCTGCAGTCCATGGGATCGCTAAGAGTCGGACACGACTGAGTGACTTCACTTTCACTTTTCACTTTCATGCATTGGAGAAGGAAATGGCAACCCACTCCAGTGCTCTTGCCTGGAGAATCCCAGGGATGGGGGAGCCTGGTGGGCTGCCGTCTATGGGGTTGCACAGAGCTGGACATGACTGAAGCGACTTAGCAGCAGTAGCAGCAGCTTTATTAACAGCAGTGCTTCTTAAGTTCCACTTGACTTTGCACTCTAGAATGTCTGGCTCTGGGTGACTAACCATACCATCACAGTAATCTGGTTCATTAAGATCTTTTTTATACAGCTCTTTGATGGATTCTTTTCATCTCTTCTTGATCTCTTCAGCATCTACTCGGTCTCTACCATTTTTACCCTTTATTGTGCCCACCTTTGGGTGGAATTCTTCCTTGATGTTTCCAGTTTTCCTGAAGAGATCTCTAGTCTTTCCCTTTTGTTGTTTCCTTCTATTATTAAGCATTGTTCATCGAAGAAGGCCTTCTTGTCTCTTCTAGCTATTTTTTGGAACTCTGATTTTAATTGAATGTACCTTTCCCTCTCTCCCTTGCTTTTTCACTTTTCTTCATTCTTCCGCTATTTGTAAAGCCTCCTTATATAACCACTTTGCCTTCTTGCTTTTCTTTTTCTTTGGGATGGTTTTGTTCACCGCCTCCTGTACAATATTACGGACCTCTGTTCATCGTTCTTCAGGCACATCGTCAGCTAGATGTAGTCCCTTGAATCTATTGGTTACCTCTACTGTGAATTCATATGGATTAATTCATATGGCTGGCCTAGTGTTTTTCCTAGCTTTCTTTAGTTTAAGCCTGAATTTGTTGTGAGAAGCTGATGATCTAAGCCACAGTCAGCTCCAGGTCTTGTTTTTGCTGACTGTATGCAGCTTCTCCTACATCTTTGTCTACAAAGAATGTAGTCAATTTGATTTTGGTATTGACCATTTGGTGGTATCCATGTGTAAACTTGTCTTTCGTGTTGTTGAAAAAGGGTATTTGCTATGACTTGTGCATTCTCTTGGCAGAATTCAGTTAACCTTTGCCCTGCTTCATTTTGTTCTCCAAGGCCAAGCTTGCCTGTTACTCCAGGTTTATCTTGACTTCCTACTTTTACATTTTAATCCCTGATGATGAATAGAATATCTTTTTTAGGTATTAGTTCTAGAAAGTCTTCCGGGCCTTCACAGAGCTAATCAACTTCAGTTTCTTCAGCATCAGTGGTAAGGGCAGAGACTCGAATTACTGTGATATTGAATGGCTTGCCTTGGAAACAAACAGAGATCGTTCTGTCATTTTTGATGTTGCACCCAAGTACCGTATTTTTGACTCTTTTGTCAGTTATCTGGGCTATTCCATTTCTTCTATGGGATTCTTGCCCACAGTAGTAGATATAATGGTCATCTGAATTAAATTTGCCCATTCCCATCAATTTTATTTCACTGATTCCTAGGATGTCGATGTTTATTCTTACCATCTCCTGCTTGACCACATCCAATTCTTTTTCCTTGATTCATGGACCTAACATTCCAGGTTCCTATACAGTACTGTTCTTTGCAGCATTGGATTTTACTTTCATCAACAAATACATCCACAACTGAGTGTTGTATCTGCCCTGGCCAAGCCTCTTCATTCATTCCGGGTCTATTGGTAATTCTCCATTCTTCCCCAGTAGCATATTGGACACCTTCAGACCCAAGGGACTCATCTTTTGGTGTCTTATCTTTTTGGTCTTTTATACAGTTCATGAGGTTCTCACGGCAAGTATACTGGGATGGTTTGCCATTCCCTTCTCCAGTGGATCACTTTTTGTCAGAACTCTCTGCTAAGATCTGCCCATCTTGGGTGGCCCTGAACGTTATGGCTCATAGATTCAAAGTTATGCAAGCCTCTCTGCCATGACAAGGCAGTGATCTGTGAAGGGGATATGTGTATATATATATGTGTGTGTGTATAGCATCAGTTCAGTTCAGTTCAGTCGCTCAGTCATGTCTGACTCTTTGTGACCCCATGAATTGCAGCACGCCAGGCCTCCCTGTCCATCAACTCCCGGAGTTCACTCAGACTCATGTCCATTGAGTCAGTGATGCCATCCAGCCATCTCATCCTCTGTCGTCCCCTTCTCCTCCTGCCCCCAATCCCTCCCAGCATCAGAGTCTTGTCCAATGAATCAACTCTTCGCATGAGGTGGCCAAAGTACTGGAGTTTCAGCTTTAGCATCATTCCTTCCAAAGAAATCCCAGGGTTGATCTCCTTCAGAATGGACTGGTTGGATCTCCTTGCAGTCCAAGGGACTCTCAAGAGTCTTCTCCAATACCACAGTTCAAAAGCATCAATTCTTCTGCGCTCAGCCTTCTTCACAGTCCAACTCTCACATCCATACATGACTACTGGAAAAACCACAGCCTTGACTAGACGGACCTTAGTCGGCTCATACTAAATATAAAACTCATGATAGCAGGTGGTAGGGCAAAGGGTATTGTCAGGAGAAGTCAACCTGATATTGAAAATTTAGCTCAGTCAGTAAAATCTAAAAATTACATAATTTCAGAAAATAATAGAAAGTTGACTGTCTCATTTTTACATTTTTATTTAATGCTTAATTAGGCATCTATCATTTCTCATAAAAAAGAAGCCAAAGCTGAGGAACTTCAGGAAGCAAAGGAAAAGTTAGCCAACCTAGAGAGAGAAGTGTCAGTGAAGACAAGTCAGACCCGTGAATTTGATGGCACTGAAGTTTTGAAGGGAGATGAGGTAAGTTGAGATATCTAATGGGAAGAGAATATGGTTGTTGCTTTTGTTGGAAACCATTAATGTTTTTTACTTTTTAGTTTGTCTGTCAGTAAATGGAACATTCATTCATCATGTTGATGTTTGGCAGAAACCAACACAATTCTGTAAAGCATTTATCCTTCAACTAAAAAATAATTTTAAAAAAGATAAAAAATAGGAAGTTCATTTATTTTATGAAACTTATTTATTTAAAACTGAAAACTCTGCAACTTCCCTGGTGATCCAATGGCTAAAACTCCATGCTTGCAATGCAGAGGGCCCAGGTTCAGTCCCTGGTCAGGGATCCCACATGTACAACTAAAGATTCTGCATGCTGCAGCTAAGACCTGATACAGCCAAATAAATAAAATAAAAATAAATATTTTAAAAAATAAGAATAAAACTGAAAACTCTTTTCAGTAATACTAGATATGCTTGATATATAATGACAGAGATTTTAGTGATTTTATGAAATAATGTTCCAAATTTTCACTTTTTAAGTGGATTTATATTGGATTTAGTATAAGTATTAGGTTATAAAAGTGAAACCAAATGAGTAGGAACTGTCAGGTAAGCAAATATTCATATTTTTTGATAAATATAATTCCATAAAGAGCTGAGAAAGTATCACTAAGTTGCTTCATCAGTAATGTGTACTTGGCCAGTGGGACTGGCATCATTAAAATGACTTCATTAAAAAATGCTTACAAATTTATAAAATATAATTATCTTACATTGCTGTCTCTTTACATTTTGAACAATGATTTGGCAGCTCTTATTTTACTTATCCTTCTGTCAGACTCATGAAATGAGTAGGACAAGTAATATTGTCATTTATAGATGGTTGAAGTTAAGCATCAAAAATATAAACCCCATCTCCTTTTTATGAAGTTATCTCAAGAAAGTAAATAAATGAAGCAAAATATCTTGCCTTCAGCTCAGTGCTTTTTTTTTTTTCTTTTAGCAAAACAAGTGATAGGTCATATTTTAATTCGTAAACATTGCATCTCTTTACCACCTCTAACAGCTTTTTTATGTTATATTAGCTACTGCTGCTGCTAAGTCACTTCAGTCGTGTCCGACTCTGTGTGATCCCATAGACGGCAGCCCACCAGGCTCCCCCGTCCCTGGGATTCTCCAGGCAAGAGTACTGGAGTGGGGTGCCATTGCCTTCTCTGATATTAGCTATTGCCGCTGCTGCTGCTGCTAAGTCACTTCAGTCGTGTCCGACTCTTAGCAACCCCAGAGACGGCAGCCCACCAGGCTCCCCTGTCCCTGGGATTCTCCGGGCAAGAACACTGGAGTGGGTTGCCATTTCCTTCTCCAATGCATGAAAGTGAAAAGTGAAAGTGAAGTCGCTCAGTCGTGTCCGACTCTTAGCGATCCCATGGACTGCAGCCTACCAGGCTCCTCCGTCCATGGGATTTTCCAGGCAAGAGTACTGGAGTGGGGTGCCATTGTTCTCAGCAAAAGCTACTTTGAGGCACGGGTGGATGCTGACGACGTCGAGGGCCGTGCGGAGACGGGCGTCTGGGGGCGGGCGTGCCGGGGGCCCGGCTGGGGCCCAGAGACCGCGGCGCCCTCCCTGCAGTCCCTGGCCGGCAGACGTGGGGAGCTATTGAGAGGGGTGCACCAGGAAGCCCTTCTCAGGGGGCGGGCGTTCTCTGCGTGGAGTGGGCTCACGGGAGAGACGACTCTGGGGCCTTCCGGGCGTTAGGCCTGGCGCCTGTGGGCACGTGAATGTGTGCGGGCGCCGGTGCCTGTGGGGGTCTGTGCGGACGCTGGTTGGAGAGACCCGCGGCCTACCCGCCACCCTCTCCGGCTAGATAATGTGGCTCCTTAGAGTTTCCCTTGGGCGGACAGGTGTCAGCGTGTGCATTTCGGTGCCAGCCGTGTGTGGCTGACTGGTGAAATGTAAGGTCTTGTGAAACTCGAACGTGAAACTTGTAAGATCCAGAGTTTAGATTTAATGGGCTCGAGTGAACCATAATCAAGGTGCAGCCTCCACGTGAGATAAACGATTGGCTCCTCTTCAGGTAAACCTGAGGAGAGGGCTCATTCCTTTTAAGTGACCCGGATGGTGTTGTGGAGACCAACGGTCCCACTGGGTGCCCTGGCCCCTTCTGCTGTGACTTTTTTTTTTTTTTTTTAATAAAACGTGACCCAGTGGTCGCCTGGAAGCACTCTGGGGAAAAAAAAAAAAAGCTACTTTGAAAAGCTGCTCAGGTCCAAACCTCATTTTTGGCTTTGAAAAGTTATTGAATTCATACTGTTACAAATTGGCAGTGAATCTTCACTATGCCAAACACAAATGAATTGTTTCCATAGCACCACTTTCCTCTGGTGCTTTTGATTGTAGCCTCTCTGTATGCCTTCTAGTTTATTGGGGAGGTAGAATTCATAAATCAACACTTGATTGAAAAACTTTGGCTTTTAACATCCACTTCCAGGGGAATTCCCTGGCAGTTAAGTGTTTAGGACTGAAGGCTTTCATTGCAGGGGGTACGGGTTCAATCTCTGGTCCGGTAACTGAAGACTGCCTGCCGAGTGGTGAAGCAAAAAACAAAAAAGACATTAACTTACTGATCGCTTTAAGAAATGAGAGTATTTTACACCTAAAACAGCTGGAAAAAGAACTTAAAAACCCCAAAATTAGCAGAAGGAAAGAAATCAAAGATCAGAGCAGAAATAAATGAAAAAAAATGAAAGAAACAATAATAAAGATTAATAAAACTAAAATCTAGCTCTTTGAGAAGATAAACAAAATTGACAAACCTTTAGCCAGACTCATCAAGGAAAAAATAGAAGAATCAAATCAACAAAATTAGAAAAGAAAAAGGAGAGGTTACAACAGACAGTTCAGAAATATAAAGGATGATAAGAGACTATTATGAACAACTATATGGCAATAAAATGGATAACCTGGAAGAAATGGACAGATTCTTAGAAAAGTTCAATTTTCCCAGACTGAACCAGGAAGAAATAGAAATTATGAACAACCCAATTACAAGCACTGAAATAAAAACTGTAATCAGAAATCTCCCAAAAAATGAAAGCCCAAGACCAGATGGCTTCACAGGTGAATTCTGTCACACGTTTAGAGTAGAGCTAATGCCTATCCTTCTAAAACTCTTTCAAAAAATTGCAGAGGAAGGAACACTTCCAAACTCATTCTACACAGCCACCATCACCCTGATACCAAAACCAGACAAAGACAACACTAAAAAAGAAAACTACAGGCCAATATCACTGATGAACATATATGCAAAAATACTCAACAAGATTCTAGCAAACATAATTCAACAACATATTAAAAAGTTCATACACCATGATCAAGTTGGGTTTATTCCAGGGGTGCAAAAATTCTTCAATATATGCAAATCAATTAATGTGATACACCATGTTAACAAACTGAAAGATAAAAACTATATGATAATCTCAATGGATGCAGAAAAGGCCTTTGACAAAATTCAGCACCCATTTATGATTAAAACTCTTCAAAAAATTGGCATAGAAGTACCATTTACTCAACATAGAAAAGGCCGTATATGATAAGCCCACAGCAAACATAATTCTTAATTGTGAAAAACTGAAAGCATTCCTCCTAAGATCAGGAACAAGACAAGGGTGTCTACTCTCACCACTATAATTCAACATAGTTTTGGAAGTCCTAGTTACAGCAATCAGAGAAGAAAAAGAAATAAAAGGAATCCAGATCAGAAAAGAAATAACGCTCTCACTGTTTACAGATGACATGATACAAATGAGAAGAAAAGATACTATCGGAAAATTACTAGAGCTAATCAATGAATTTAGCAAATTCGCAGGACACAAAATCAATACACAGAAGTCACTTGCATTCCTATATACTAACAATGAAAAATCAGAAAGAGAAATTAAGGAATCAGTCCCATTCACCATTGTAACAAAAAGAATAAAATATCTAGGAATAAGCCTACCTAAGGAGAAGGAAATGGCAACCTACTCCAGTATTCTTACCTGGAGAATCCCAGGGACAGAGGAGCCTAGTAGGCTGCTGTCTATGGGATCGCACAGAGTTGGACACAACTGAAGCGACTTAGCAGCAGCAGCAGCAGCAGCAAGGAGACAAAAGAACTGTATACAGAAAATTATAAGACACTGATGAAAGAAATCAAAGACAAATAAACAGATGGAGAGATATTCCATGTTTCTGAGTAGGAAGAATCAATATTGTAAAAATGACTATACTGCCAAATGCAATCTACAGATTCAATGTGATCCCTATCAAATTACCAATGGCATTTTTCACAGAGCTAGAACAAAAAATTTCACAATTCACATGGAAGCACAAAAGACCCCTAATAGCCAAAGCAGTCTTGAATAGCCAAAGCAGTCTTGAGAAAGAAGAATGGAGCTGGAGGAATCAACCTTCCTGACTTCAGATTATCCTGCAAAGCTATAGTCATCAAGACAGTATGGTACTGGCACAAAAACAGAAAAATATAGACTAATAAAACAACATAGAAAGCCCAGAAATAAAGCCATACACCTATGCTGCTGTTGCTAAGTCACCTCAGTCGTGTCTGACTCTGTGCAACCCCATAGACAGCAGCCCACCAGTCTCCCCCATTCCTGGGATTCTCCAGGCAAGAACACTGGAGTGGGTTGCCATTTCCTTTTCCAATGCATGAAAGTGAAGTCGCTCAGTCGTGTCCGACTCTTATCGATCCCATGGACTGCAGCCTACCAGGCTCCTCCATCCCTGGGATTTTCCAGGCAAGAGTACTGGAGTGGGTTGCCATTGCCTTCTCCACATGCACCTATGGGTACCTTATTTTTGACAAAGGAGGCAAGAATATACAATGGGGCAAAGACAGCCTCTTCAATAAGTGGTGCTGGGAAAACTGGACAGCTACATGTAAAAGAATGAAATTAGAACACTTCCTAATACCATACACAAAAAACTCAAAATGGAGTAAAGACCTAAATGTAAGACCAGAAACTGTAAAACTCTTAGAGGAAAACAAAGGCAGAACACTCGATGACATAAATCAAAGCAAGATCCTCTATGACCCACCTCCTAGAATAATGGAAATAAAAACAAAAGTAAACAAGCGGGACCTGATTAAACTTAAAAGCTTTTGCACAACAAAGCAAGCTATAAGCAGAGCGAAAAGACAACCCTCAGAATGGGAGAAAATAATAGCAAATGAAACAACTGACAAAAGATTAATTTCCAAAATATACAAGCAGCTGATACAACTCAATACCAGAAAACAGACAACCCAATCAAAAAGTGGGCAAAAGATCTAAATAGACATTTCTCCGAAGAAGACATATAGATGGCTAACAAACACATGAAAAGATGCTCAACATTGCCCATTATTAGAGAAATACAAATCAAAACTACAGTGAGATATCACCTCACACCAGTCAGAATGGCCATCATCAAAAAGTCTACAAACAATAAATGCTGGAGAGGATGTGGAGAAAAGGGAACCCTCTTGCACTGTTGGTGGGAATGTAAATTGATACAGCCTCTATGGAAGACAGTATGGAGATTCCTTTAAAAAGTAGGAACAAACCACCATATGGCCCAGCAATCCCACTCCTAGGCATATACCCTGAGGAAACCAAAACAAAAACACACATACACTCCAGTGTTCATTGCAGCACTATTTACAATAGCTAGAACATGGAATAAACCTAGATGTCCATCAACAGATGAATGAATAAAGAAATTATGGTACATGTACACAATTGAATATTACTCAACCACAAAAAGTACCCATTTGAGTCAGTTCTAATGAGGTGGATAAATCTAGAGCCTATTATACAGAGTGAAGTAAGTTAGAAAGAGAAAGATAAATATTGTATACCAATGCATATATATGGAATCTAGAAAGATGGTCTCAAAGAGTTTATTGGCAGGGCAGCAATGGAGAAACAGACATAGAGAACAGACTTATGGACATGGGGAGAGGGGAGGAGAGGGTAAGATGCATGGAGAGAGTAACATGGAAACTTACATTACCATATGTAAAATAGATAGCCAATGGGAATTTGCTGCATGTCTCAGGAAACTCAGAGGCTCTTTATCAACCTAAAGGGGTGACTAGGGATGGAAAGGGAGATGGGAGAGAAGGGATATATGTATACCTATAGCTGATTCATGTTGAGGTTTGACAGAAAACGACAAAATTCTGTAAAGCAATTATCCTTCAATTAAAAAAAAAACAAACCCAAACCAAGAAAAAAAAGAAATGGGAGTATTTTAAATGATACTTGGAAGCCAACAGAGTGTGCTTCATGATACCCTTGCTATCCAGGAAATAAAGATTAATTATGCAGCAACTTTGCTTTATAAGAGAACAGTCTATCTCCTTGCATTTTTATCTTTTCTTAGGAAAATACTGCCTATTTGACAAATACCAATTGCTATGGCCATATTTGGCACTGAATAGTGCTTATAACTCAGTATTGGATATTCCCTCTATGCAAATGTAACGGAAAAGAACCTCATGCCAAGCTATTAGCTTTTATCTTTGACAAATTATAGTGAATAGGAAAAGTATCTGATGACAGAAAAGAGCACATTTTTTAAGGGGAAAAAGATAATTTTGGATATGGATAAGGTCAACTTAATTTTTAAACAATGTTTGGTCAGCAACTAGAACAAATCAAGTAAATCATTTGGCAGTTACCTAAAAGAACAGAAGATATTGGGGAACATTAAGCATAATTTTATAAAGAACAAATCTTGGTAGACCAATTTTGTTTTCTACTCTGATAAAGTGGTAGACCATATGGACAAAAAGGAGGAAGTTTGTTCTACTTAAAATTATATAATACAGCTGGACTTCACTGAGGTTTCATTTGGTATCACATGGTAATTGCCAAAAAATCATGTTCTTTGCCACCCATCTGTTAACACAGTTGGTGAGAGGGTATCAAGAAATAGTAGCATGGTGTTCAAAAAGAGTATTGTGCTCAGAGTCACAAATAGAAGAATGAGGAAAGGGAGGGCTAACATTTATTGAGCAACTTTTACGCAAGGCTCTGTGCTAGATGATTTGCAAACGTATATTTCCCTTCTTGAAAGAGAGATTACTGTTATTTCCATTTTACAACTAGTTGAAACTCAGGAAAATTATAGATTTACACAACTAATAAGTGGCCACGCAGGATCCAGGTCTCTCTCACATGTTCCTGTTGACCTTAAGCAAATCACTTCTCCATTTATAAAATAATGGATGTCCAAGCTTCTGAGAAACTAAGGCTAAGTCAACATGTAACATCTGGCATCCAAAAGTGATCATTCCTCTGGGACCCATGTTGCTGCACCTGGAAGAGGCAGGGTGGCAGACTAGTTAAGTCATGGTCTCTATAACTTGGTCTGAGTGCACATCCTGGCTTTCTCAGCCTACTTACTAGCTGGGTGACCTTGGCCAGCTTCCTTAATGCTTAGAGACAGTAAGTAACTTGCCAGAAGTCACACAGTGAGTTGCAGAGCAAGGATTTGAATCCAAATATGAATGCCTCTGCAGCTGTGCTCCAAAATGAATACAGAACTATTCTTCAAGGTACTATTAGAATGAGTTAATTTTAAAATTCCTATTTGACTCTGAATAGGACCACATTGTACACAGTCATTAACTGGAAACAATAGTTTGCTAGAAACTGTATGACAGCCACTGATTTGGAAATAAACCTTCATTCCTTGATTGTCCATATGTAGTTGTTTGACTAATCTTTTCTTGGAAAAATTGAGGAATGTGACTGTGTTAGGATGAATGTAACAAATATTATACATGTAGTAATTTATAGTCCTTTGTCATTTTTTTCTTTAGAGATCAGTTCATTTTTAAAATTCAGTATCAAAGTGTGTATTTTGATGCTTCCTACTGCCATTAAAGTCAATATTCCAGATGTTACATTTTGTCTAAGAATTTTAGCTCTTCTAATTGCAGATGACAAGTGCTACAGGCATTTGTTCTTTACTAGATTTTTCATTTGTGTTCCTTTGATTTTTCTTATTAAAAAAGATGGGGACCTCCCTGGCCGTCCAGTGGATAAGACTCTGTGCTCCCAATGCAGGGGGCCTAGTCAGGGAACTTGATCCTGAGTGCTGCATCTAAGACCTGGAGCAGCCAAATAAATAAATATTTTTAAAAAAACAGGTGAAGAGCCTAAAAACACTTGTTTTTTTCCTTATACTTTGGTTAACAGTTTATTTTCAATGATGGCCTTGTAGGCAATGTATAGGGATGAGTACAGCAAAATCTTATTCTGCCAGACTTCTGGCATAGGTAGGAATTTCTTGCACAGTTGGAAGTATCTTCTTAGTGATAGAGATTTTCTTGCCAGTCTAGTCTATCTTGATTTCTTTCTCTTCAAACAAGTGTTTGGTAGGTGATAAAGAGGTTAAGTTTAGAGACTACAGTTTCTAACATAACTGAAAATTGATAATAATGAGTCTCTAACTCTCCTTTATATCTTAAAGTTTTCTGTACTGGATTTAAGTATATAAAGTACATATATAAGTACATAAAGTAGAAGTCTCACTGAATGATATTCTCAAAGAATTTTGATTGCTTTCATCTCTGAGAGAAGTCACCCCCAAAATGCCATGGAACTTTGCCCTTGATCCTAACCTGCTTATTATTCTCATCAATAATTTAGATTAATAATGTTTATTATGTAATTGAATGTGCCAGACACTATATTAGGTTTATTATATACATTATCTCATTTATTTCAGTGAACAACTCTATGAGATAGGTATGATTATTATTCCTAGGTTTTACAGATAAGGAAACCAGCACACAGAGGGCTTAGGCTAACTTATCCAAGGTCATATTGCTAGTAAGTTGTGGCACCATGATTTGAATTGAGGTAGGTCGCACAGAGTCAGACATGACTGAAGTGACTTAGCATGCATGCATGCATTGGAGAAGGAAATGGCAATCCACTCTAGTATTCTTGCCTGGAGAATCCCAGGGACAAAGGAGCCTGGTGGGCTGTTGTCTATGGGGTCACACAGAGTTGGACACAACTGAAGTGACTTAGCAGCAGCAGCAGTCTAGCTCCAGAAACCTTAATAATTTTCACATAGCAGGAAGCTAGAAGGAATAGTCAGTCTGAGACAGGTGATAGCATTGTAATTCAAAGTCATCTTGGTAGTTAGGAGACTTGTGCTTAAGTAAACAAAATGTCATTAATGGGATTATAAATAATAATAATGTAGAATCTGAGTTTTATCTGTGGCTCAAAAATTATCCATTAGTTGTTGTTGCAGCCTATATGGGAAGGGAGTTTAGGGGAGAATGAATACATGTATATGTATGACTGAGTCTCTTTGCTGTCCACCTGAAACTCACAATACTGTTAATCAGCTGTGCGTGTATGCTCAGTCGCTTCAGTTGTGTTCAACTCTTTGTGACCCTATGGACTGTAGCTGTTAATCAGCTATACTCCAATATAAAATAAAAAGTTTTTAAAAAATCATCCAGTCATAATGCAGCTTTAAAAAACAAAATGCTGAGAATTCCCTGACAGTCCAGTGGTTAGGACTCAGTACAGTCACTGCCAGGGCCCCAGATTCAATCACTGGTAGGGAAACTAAAATCCCATAAGCTACCTAGCTTGGCCAAGAAAAAAAATTTTTTTAATTATACTCTGTTAATAAAAATGTAATATCTCATTTATGTGAAATTATGCTTAGAATATTATTTTACATTTTTGGCTTCATGTTTTAAGAAAGACATAATCAAGCCAGAGTCAACATGAAGGTGACCAGAACAAATGAAAAGTCTGGAAACATTCATGGAAAGAATTCATTATGAATTAGCTGAGAACAAAAAGCTAGGATTATGGAAGGATCTGCAGAAAAGAGTTAAAACAGCGGACCTGAATCTGCTATTTTTAGAAAAACTTGCTTGCAAGATTGGCCCTTGGCTGGCGTCTGGGAAGTTGGACTTTAGAAGAATTCCCACCATTCCTTGATAAGAGTGGCTCACGGGCCTAAACTGTATGTACGAAGAGTGTGGTTTATGTTGAACACCTGCTTTCCTTCTTGGAGTCTGGAATTTTGGTATGGGCTAGGCAGAGTATGCCTACGTGATCAGCCCCCAGTAAACACTCTGGGCTCTGAGTCTCTAATGAGCTTCCCTGGTTGGCAGAATTTCACACGTGTTGTTATACCTCCTTGTTGGAGGAATTAAGGGAGAAGACTCTTGGAAGCTTGCCCCTGGTTTCCTCCTGACTTCACCCCATGTGCCTTTTCCTTTTGCTGGTTTTGCTTTGTACCATTTCACTGTAATAAAGCACGGCCAAGAGCATGATTTTATGCAGAGTCCTGTGAATTCTCCCTGCAAATCATTGAACCTGGGGGTTGTCTTGGGGACCCCTGATTCAGATGGATTAGTATTACTCTTGTTTTGGGATGGAATGTTCTTGCTAGATCTATTAAATCCATCAGGTCTAATGGGTCATTTAAGGCCAGTGTTTCCTTATTAAATTTCTGTCTAGATGATCTGTCCATTGATGTAGGTGGGTGGTAAAGTCCCCTACTATTATCATGTTACTGTCAGTTTCTCCTTTCATGTTTGTTAATATTAGCTTTGGATATTTGGGTTCTCCTGTCTTGGATGCATCTATGATTGTTGTATCTCCTTGTTGGATTCATCCCTTTATCATTATGTAATGTCCTCTTTCTTTATTTTAAAGTCTATTTTGTCTGATGTTAATGTTGCTACCTCAACTTTCCTTTTGTTTCTATTTGCATCGAATACCTTTTTCCATCTTCACATCAAATTGAATTCAACAACATAGTAAACATCATACACCATGATCAAGTACGATTTATTCCAAGGTATATAAAATAATAATAAAATAATATTTTGAAAATCAGATTGTGCAAGTAATATCTGAATACATTTTCATGAAATGAAAAGCAAACAGTACACAAAAAGCAGAAGTCCCCATTGATTACCTTTTACCTCCAGTCCTTGGACTCTTTGTCAGAGAGAAACTACTGCTACTAATTTTGTAAACCCTTTTAGTCCTTTCTCTGGAGATAGACACAGATTGGATAATACTGCTTTGTGGGTTTTTAAAAATGTGAATGGTATTGTACTGTGTGTGTTGTGCAACTTATTTTTAATAACATGTGTCAGAAATTTTTCCATGTCAGTAAATGAAGAGGCTTTTCTCTAGAGGTTTAGAAAATCAGCTCTGGAGGCAGAACACCTGTGTGCAGATCTCAGCTTTGCCATCTCTCAGCTGTTCAACCTAACAGCTAATGTCAGGAGTTGCTTAACTGCTCTGTGCCTCAGTTTCTTTATCTGTAAAGTGGGGACAGTAACAGTACTCACCTCGTATGGTGGCTGTGAGGGCTAAATGATTTAATATAACTAAGCAGTATACAATAGTGGCTGGCTTATAGGAAGTACTTCATAAATATAAACTACAGTTATAATAATTATTGTCATGTACAAAATTTAACTGCTATATTGTGTTCTATAGAATGTACAATTTTTTTATTCCAACCAAGAGTGTACAAAAGGATCTGTTTCCTCTGTTATTTAAAATAGCACTTGATCCTCATTCTTTTGATTTTCTGTCATTCTGACAGTATTATATTTTAATTTTCATTTCTCTTGAGGTTGAACAGCTGTCCACATACATGTTTGGTCATTTATATTTCTTCTGTCATTTGCCCTTTTACTGTCTTTCTTCATTTTTCTCTAATGGAGTGAATTTTTTTTATCTCTTTATCATATTTTTACCTGGATTTTAGTTGTTAATCTAGATAATTGTTCTAGTCTGTCATTTATCTCTGAACTTTGTATATGCTGTCTTTTGTCACACTGAGGGTTTCCTCCCCTTTTTTTCCGAACAGTTTTATTGAGATATAATTTATGATAAAGTATAAATTGTTGCTCTTCTTCCACGCTAATTTTAGTAATAAGTGACCTTGGTTTTCCATAGTTTGAGGTGCTATAGAAATGTTTACATAGAATTATCTTGCTTTATGCAAAATTCAGTGTCAGAAGAGATTTTAAAAGTGTTAGAGCAGAGTATAATAGTAAATGTTCATAATTATGAATCTGAGTTGTCAGTAAAAGGTTGATGTGATCAGTATGATTTTAAGATAACAAAGCTGGAATAGCATCTCTCCCAGGAATCATACCATGTTATTATTTTCTCAGCTCACACCCTACAACCCTGAAACATCCCCATACCACTCTGTTCACATGTGTTCTAAGATGTGCATGCTCAATCACTCAAGTTATGTTCAACTCTTTGCAACCTCATGGACTATAGCCCTCCAGGCTCCACTGTACATGGGATTCTCCAGGCCAGAATACTGGAGTGGATTGCAGTGTCCTCCTCCACATGGTCTTCCCAACCCAGGGATTGCACTCATGTCTCCTGCATTGACATGCCAACTGTTTACCACTGAGCCACCTGCAAAGCCCATGTTCTAAGATACAGCTCACTTAAGATCACTTGTTAAATTTCTGCCTCCTCTAAGAAACCAGTAAGCTCCACTATGGCGGGGCCATATCTCTTTTTCGCCACCATTTACTTAATAGCTGGCATGTAATAAACACTTGGTAAATGTGTAGAAAACCTGAATAGAAGTGTATAATCTAATCCAGATACAGATTTTTTCATTAGAAAATTAATATTTTAAAATGTCATGGCACTTCAGTTGATAAGAAAAATTATTTTTATAAAGTCTTCATCCTAACCATAGTTGTTTGTTATATGAAGTTATTTTTAAATACCTGACCAAAAACCTAAATTTGCCATTTAATACAGTAGTCCTCAGTCAGTTCTCTTGTTAAATATGATCTTTACCCTTTCACGGGCTATAATCTGAGCTTGGTGACTTTGTCTCACTGATGGAAGAGCAGAGAATAGAGGCTGTACCTAATGCAGCAGTGCCACATAGCTTCCAATCTTTACCATCTTTGCCACCTTGGTATCTCTGAATCTCTGCTTTAATTATTTGAAAAGTAAAACAAAAAATTAGCCACAGTGATTCAGTGCTAGTACCCTTCTCAGAGCTGTCATTCAAATGAATGCATGCCTTTTGAATCTGAACTTTTTTATAGCAACAACTGAACCTTTGGTTAAGGTTCCATTGGCATTTCATGCATTGAAAGGTCACTCCTGGTTTATGGTGTACGGGTTTAGAGTTCATTATATTTTCTTCCCTAACCATTAAAAGAAGGTCAGCTGTTTTGCAGTTAATGGCAACTTTAAAAATGTGCTTGATCAAATAATATGTATAAAGTAGCTTTAGAAAGAGCCAACCGACTCATTCTACAGCTACTGACGGAAATCCTAGAGCTAAATTGCAAAGATTATGAAATCTTCTTTAAATACTTCAAAGAGAAGCACAATGAAGATAAGGGAATCCTGGCAAGATTAGCTGCAGCTGTCAGATCCTGAAAAATTAGGAATCAAATTTTGACAGTTGTAATTGAATCATCCACCCTTCTAAGTGAGTCCAGGCAAACTTGTGATATTTTTAGAACCTTTCAAATCACATTACCCTCTTTAGAGTTCATAGCAGGACCTGAGGCCCCTAAAATTTCCCAGGAGATGGAACAAAACAGAATCAAATAAATTTGCCTCATTTCACTACAAATGTGAAAACTTCATAGAAAATTTTTTTGAGAGTTAACTGCTTGGACAGCAGTTGAAAACCCCATTAGAGATATAGTAACAGCTGTGTGGTGGTGATTTGATTTATAATAGAAGCACAGAGACCTTGGATGGTATGATTAACTGTGTTTCCCAGATGGATATTCCTATGCCACAAGTTTCTATTAAGACAGATTTCTACTAGCATATATCACATTGCTTATTATAGACCCTCCCAAGAGAATCAGCACTTAACTATCCACTACCATATGTAGGTAATTATGTTGTTTATGCTTGGCTTAGTGAGATTTTCTAATTTAAAGTTGGAAACATAAAACTGACAGGTTGGAAAAGGTTAGAATAGTGTTTGTATGTCTATATTTATATATTGTGCTAGTTATGATGCGTGATTTCAAAAGACTAACATTTTAGCAGAAAACAAAGGTTGCTTAAAAACATTTTTTTTCTTGACTTAAAACAAATAACCATTCTGATACCAGACTTCAGGGAATCCAAATGATTTATGACATGAAGCATGACTTGAAAAGATGGCCTTTTCAGGTTTTCTGCAAGTCTGAATTCAGACAGAATAAAAGTGGCCAAAAAAATTATGGCCATTTGGGCATATTCATTCTACTCTTGAACAGTTGGTGTTATCCATCTCACATATAACTTTCGTGGGCCTATTTCTATAGTTTTCTATGGTTAAACATCATTTAATAAAATAACTGACAAAGATGTAATTTAATTAAGAAGTGGAAAATAGCATGGATAGTGCACTAACAGGATTTGAGGACACAAGTATTCATTCTAATCCAGTTTTTTTCTAACTTTCTGAACTTCAGTGAGTTGTTTTAATTTCTCTATAGGTTTTCTCCTCTATAAAAGGAGGAATAGTGTTAAAAAAATAGCTCTTTGTAATTCTTGACCATATAAAGTGCTTATTATACGGTTGTCTTATAAAGTCTTCACACCTTAAGTACTGTGAAAATAGCTTCATGCCCGATATTGAATTGGAAATTTGCAACATGAGCAGAGGTTCTTGTTTCCACATAAATATCCAGAATGATATCTGGAATCCAGTAATACTTTTGAGTTCCAGATAAGCTTGAAAAATATTTGTAAATGATTACATACATAGGGAAATAAGCTGCCTTGTCCTTTTAAAAAGCTTGCTCAGATTTTGACCATTACTATTAAAGGTTCCAAAACATATTAAATGGGCAAAAGGAGAAAGAAGATCTGTCAAATTCCATTTTGATCACAAAGGAATTGAGTCTGCAAAATTGGTCCTGAAGCCAGAATCTAGCACTATTAAAACATTAATCTTACTAATCTCAGCATCTGAAATGATGGCTGCTCTTTCATAGATGACAAATTTAGATTACAGTTGTGTATTGGACCAAATGATTAGTAATAGCTGCTATAATGGGCCTTCCTGCACAGTGGCAGTGTTTATAGTTTACTTTCATGACAAATTGACTTGATTGGCCTGCTCTATGTAGTGCACTGTTGAAAGCTTTTTCCTTAATGTTCCAAGGATTTATTCTTTATCTCGTGCCAAAGTTCCTTCAAAATATTTTTAATTTTTAAATATCTAAGAAATAAATCTCAAAGAATTCACGTATGACCCTACAGACCCAACACAACATTTATCTTTATTTCTTCATTCTTTCCCAATCTCAGTTTATAAACATACATACAAAAATTTTAGTTGTACTCAGAGTATGTAGATTTGTAGTTTCTTGCAGTAGTGATTGTTCTGTTTTACTTCTAAAGAGCACTATCTCACACCTAGATCTTTACTCTTCTGTTCATTCTAATTATTTGACATTTCTTTGTTTCTTAGTGTTTAAAAGGAATAGTAAATTATCTCATCTTCCATGTAATCTTTGTTGTTATTGTTCAGTCACTAAGTCCAATTCTTTGTGACCCCATGGGCTGCAGCATACCAGGCTCCTCTGTCCTCCACTATCTCCCAGAGTTTGCTCAAATTTATGTCCATTGAGTTGGTGATGCTATCTAACCATGTTATCCTCTGCTGCCCCTTTCTCCTTTTGCCTTCAAAGGGAGAAGGCATCAGAGCTTGTTCCAGTGAGTCGGCTCTTCATATCAGGTGGCCAAAGTATTGGAACTACAGCCTCAGTAGCAGTTCAAACAAAATGACAGACATTATTAATCATTATCCATCATTCAATTTTGTAGAACATTAGTACATTTTATGGCTCTTATTTAAATACCTCCCCAAAGTCACTTTAAGTGGTGGAGCAAAGATTTGAAATTGTTTCTCTGATTGCAAAGCCCATGATCTCGACAATTCTCTGAACTGCTTCTGTGACCCTGTTGTACTTCTCCTAGGACTTTTAGTGATTAATTTATAAGTTTATAAATTTTTGCCCAGATAAGTCATTATAACAGAATTATGAGTAAATTTAATTTTTAATACTCAAAGTCTATTCAAATTAAAGTCTATCAGCTGTAAGGTTTTTGTTGGTGATGGGCTTTTTTGAGGTGTAGTGTTCTTTTCATTATAATTTTTTAGAGTAACACAAATATGTAGTTTAAAAACTAAAACAGGGGACTTCTCTGGTGGTCCAGTGGCTAAGAATCTGCTTGCCAGTGCAAGGGACACATGTTCAATCCCTGGTCTGGGAACTAAGATCCCACATGCTGCAGGGCTGCTAAGCCCATGCGCCATGACTACTGAGCCCGTGCACTGTAGAGCTAGTGCTCTGCAACAATAAGCCCCCACACTGCAGCTAGAGAGTAGCCCCCACTCACCACAACCAGAGAGAGCTTGTGCACTGCAATAAAGACCCAGTGCAGCCAAATAAAAGTACAACAGTAAACAAAGCTCATAATGAAAATAATGATACCCTTCCATGCTCCCAAGTCATGCTTCCTAGAGGCAACCACTTTTAATGCTTTTAGTTGTTTCTTCTAATATTTACCTTTGTATTTCTAAACAACAAATATTTCTTTGTATATTTCTTGATATTTAAAAAAATTCTGGACAGGCTATGACCAACCTAGACAGCAGAGACAAATCTACTTTGCTGACAAAGGTCCGTCTAGTCAAAGCTATGGTTTTTCCAGTAGTCTTGTATGGATGTGAGAGTTGGACTATAAAAGAAAGCTGAAAGCCGAAGAATTGATGCTTTTGAACTGTTATGTTGGAAAAGACTCTTGAGAGTCCCCTGGAATGCAAGGAGATCCAACCAGTCAATTCTAAAGGAAATCAGTCCTGAATATTCATTGGAAGGGCTGATGCTGAAGCTGAAACTCCAATACTTTGGCCACCTGATGAGAAGAACTGACTCACTGGAAAAGACCCTGATTCTGGGAAGGATAGAAGGCAGGAGGAGAAGGGGACAATAAAGGATGAGATGGTTGGATGGCATCATCAACTCAATGGACATGAGTTTGAGCAAGCTCCAGGAGTTGGTGATGGACAGGGAAGTCTGTCATGCTGCAGTCCATGGGGTCACAAAGAGTTGGACAGGACTGAGCAACTGAACTGAACCATAGGAAATGAGAATTTAGCTCTACTTTCTCCATTCCCTGTCTACCCTCCATATCCATCCTTATGTTCTTTATAGCCTCCCAATATAATTATAATTTCTGGTTATGTCACTATTTACTGTATACATTATGATGATTGTATAAACATGTTATTTATAGCTAAGCCACACAGCATATTATGATTACATATCCTTTCTTGTACACTTATGTTTTTTTTTCTTCTTAATACTGACCTCATTTTTTTGTTTTTGTTTGGTTAGTTTTTTAAGTACCTATCACTCACTTAACTCTAAACCTTCTGGTAGAACTGCACAATTTCTCTTAATATGGCAGTATGGTCATCCAAAGTAATCTAGTAATTATATTTCTTAAACCTTGGGACTAATTCTTTCTGGAGCCCCTCTCATTCTTCTGTTCCAGTGTAGGAAAATTAATTTGTAGGCTTGCTATACAATGGTAATCTCAGGCTTCACAGTTGTTACCCTGAAAATTTCTCTTACCGCTCTTTTGTTTTGGATCTCCTGTTTCCAAACCTCAAGTCTTCTCTTTCTTGGTTTATTTCCTTGTTATAATAGAGAATGTTCCTGAAAATAGGAACATGGATAATACGTTTTTGTGAATCTTGCTTGTTTCAAACTGTCCTTTTTCCGTCCTCATACATAATCAGTAATTTGACTAAATAATGAATTCTGGTTGAAAATCTTTTTCCCTGAGAAATTTGAAGGCATTATTCTATTGTCTTCTGGTATTCTTTGGGCTTCCCTGGTGGCTCAGTGATAAAGACTTTGCTTGCCAATGCAAGAGACTAAGAGACTGAGGTTCGATTCTTGTGTGGAGAAGATCCCCTGGAGGAGGGCATGGCAACCCACTCCAGTATTCTTGCTTGCAGAATCCCATGGACAGAAGAGACTGGCCAGCTATAGTTCAAGGGGTCCCAAAGTGTAGGACATGACTGAAGCAACTGAGTATGCGCACACTTGCTAGTATTCATTGTTGGTATCTGAGGCTGTTCTGATTCCCAGTCCTTTGATGTGATCTTTCATTGTTATTATTGTCATTTACCTCTTCTTGAAACTTTTAGAGTTCTCTCTTTATCTCTAGTTTTCTAAATTTTTAAGATTATATACTTAAGTATAGCTCTTTCTTTCATTGAACTGTGCATTCTGTTGGCTCTTCTAATTTAGAATCTTTTGTTCTTTGGTTTTGGAAAATTTTCTTGTATTATTTCTACCTTTTTTGTTTCTACTGTCTTCTGGAACACATTGGTTAGATTTGGGACCTTCTTGATTGATTCTTTAATGTTTATTTACTTTCAATGTTTAATTTTTTAAAATTATGTTAAATAAGAATAGTGAAAGTTTGTGTTTGTGTGTGTGTGTTGTATATGAAAGGCGTCCCTTATGGCTCTGACAGTGAAGAATCTGCCTGCCATGTGGGAGACCTGGGTTCTGTCCCTGGGTTGGGAAGAGCCCCTGGAAGAGGGCATGGCAACCCACTCCAGTATTCTTGCCTGGAGAATCCCCATGGACAGAGGAGCCTCAGTTCAGTTCAGTGGTTCAGTCATGTCTGACTCTTTGCAACCCCATGGACTGCAGCACTTCAGGCTTCCCTGTCCATCACCAACAAAACTTTGTGCACACCAGGACTCAGGAGAAAGGAGCAGTAACCCCATAAGAGACTGAGCTTGTGAGTTTCCAGCAGTCTCCGGCAGAGGCATGGGTTGACAGTGGCCTGCTGTGGGGTCAATGGCACTGAATACAACAGTCCTGGGAATCTTGGGGCATGCTGGCATAAGTCCTTTTGAAGGAGGACTACCATTACTGCCATTACCCCTACCATAGTTTGGCCTCAGGCCAAACTACAGGAAGGAAAAAAGTCCTACCCATCAACAGAAAATTGGATTAAAGATTTACTGAGCATGGCCCCGCCCATCAGAGCAAGGCCCAGATTCCCCCACAGTGAGTCCCTCCCATCAGAAAGCTTCCACCAGCCTCTTATCCTTATCCATCAGAGAACAGACAGAATGAAAATCACAAGCACAGAAAACTAACCAAACTGATCACATGGATCACAGCCTTGTCTCTCTCAATGAAACTATGAGCCAAGCCATGTAGGGGCACCCAAGATGGATGGGTCATGGTAGAGAGTTCTGACAAAATGTGATCCACTGGAGAAGTGGCAAACCACTTCAGTATTCTTGCCTTGAGAACCCCACAAGCAGTATGAAAAGGACAGGGACAGAGGAGCCTGGCGGGCTACAGTCCATGGGGTTGCAAATAGTTGGACACGCCTGAATGACTAAGCACATACTTTTATTACTCAGCTTTAAAAAACACTTGAGATTCCTTTTATGCCTCTACCTTATCCCTGCCTATAGCCTGAAGCAGGCATCTTCACTACTCAGAGGAGTTCAAGGTTCCCGTTCTCTGTGTGGAGGCAGCCATCTAGGGTTCCCACCCCTGTGGCCAGGCTTGACTGGGGCCATTATTTCCAGAGCTGGGTGAGCTTCTGACCCTGTTTACTGCTTTCCTCCAAGCAGACACTGTAGATAGTACTGACAGCTGGGGACAATCTAAGCAAAGGGACATTTAAATGTTTTGCCATTCCTTAATAAAAACACCCAGAAAAGAAAAGCAAGCAACCATAACCTCTAGATAGAGAGGAACTTCTCACAGACACCTTGCAAACATCACATGTCCTCTTTCCTCGCTGCAACACCTGGATTGTCTTCTGAGAAAGATCACAGATCTTGGTGAAACCTACTTAAGAATAAGAACAAGTGAAAAGATCTTTTTTCTACCTGTTTCTCATGGGAAAGGGAGGGAAACCATTGTGGGAGCTGTCAAAGGGTCCTCAGAGTTTTCCTGACTGTCCCCATAGCAGGACTCTGGCCTGGCAGTCAGGAGACGGGGGTGAGGAGTGGTGTGACTGTGGACAAAACGCTTCCCTTCCTGGGCACCATCGGCACAGGGAGGTGACCCCAGCGTTCCTCTGTAGAGGTTGGAATTAAACAGGAGTAGTAGGAGGTCTCAGAGAAGGCACTGGCACCCCACTCCAGTACTCTTGTCTGGAAAACCCCATGGACAGAGGAGCTTGGTGGGCTGCAGTCCATTGGGGTCACTAAGAGTCAAACACGACTGAGTGACTTCACTTTATCCCATCCAGTTTCCACCCCTCTCAGAGGTTACTCCCATCATGAGTTAGGTTTTTATCCTTCTGTGATTTTTATTTACTGTTTGACCACCCATTTGTATCCCTAAACAGTATATTATTTAGTTTCCCTAAGCAATACTACTAATGGGAGCATTCTCTGTTTATTCCATAACTTGATTTTTTGGCTCTACATTATTTCTTGAACCTATAATTGTTTATTTTGATTGTATATACTATATTGTATGAATATAAAACAATTAGTTATGGCATGTTTTCCGACTTTTTGCTATTGCAGGTTTCTATCAATATTGTTATGTATGTTTCCCTGAGCACTTAAAGTAAATAGTTACTGTTTAGCATACTGAGATAAAAGGACAAGGCTGCTTATAACTGAGGATGACTGGCCTGGGAGTTCTTTATAATATCTTGCCCAGCTGCTGCAGAGTCTAAGTGGATTAACATGTGGGCACACCTGTACTGTTTGTGCCACATGAGTGTCCTGGAGCACACCTCATTTAGGAAGACCTGCTCTGGAGCAGTGCTTCTCAAAGTGTGGTCTGAAGACCTGTTCTAGTACACAAACTGTTAGTTACTAATCCACAACCATGTAAATTAGGAGGAGGCATTTAGGAATATCTAAATAGGAAGTCAAGAAACACCTGGAGTAACAGGCAAATTTGGCTTTGGAGTACGGAATGAAGCAGGGCAAGCGCTAATAAAGTTTCGCCAAGAGAACGTACTGGTCATAGCAAACACCCTCTTCCAACAACACGAGAAGACTCTACACATGGACATCACTAGATGGTCAACACCGAAATCAGATTGATTATATACTTTTCATGCAGCCAAAGATGGAGAAGCTCTATACAGTCACAAAAACAAGACCGGGAGCTGACTGTGGCTCAGATCATGAACTCCTTATTGCCAAATTCAGACTTAGATTGAAGAAAGTGGGGAAAACCACTAGACCATTCAGGTATGACCTAAATCAAATCCCTTATGATTATACAGTGGAAGAGAGAAATAGATTTAAGGGACTAGATCTGATAGAGTGCCTGATGAACTATGGACGGAGGTTCATGACGTTGTACAGGAGTTCAAGACCATCCCCAAGAAAAAGAAATGCAAAAAAGTAGATGGCTGTCTGAGGAGGCCTTACAAATAGCTGTGAGAAGAAGAGAAGTGAAAAGCAAAGGAGAAAAGGAAAGATATACCCATTTGAATGCAGAGTTCCAAAGAATAGCAAGGAGAGAGAAGAAAGCCTTCCTCAGCGATCAATGCAAAGAAATACAGGAAAACAATAGAATGGGGAAGACTAGATATCTCTACATGGAGAAGGCAATGGTACTCCACTCCAGTACTCTTGCCTGGAAAATCCCATGGACAGAGGAGCCTGGAAGGCCGCAGTCCACGGGGTCACTGAGGGTCGGACACGACTAAGCGACTTCACTTTCACTTTTCACTTTCCTGCATTGGAGAAGGAAATGGCAACCCACTCCAGTGTTCTTGCCTGGAGAATCCCAGGGACGGGGGAGCCTGGTGGGCTGCCCTCTATGGGGTTGCACAGAGTCGGAATGACTGAAGTGACTTAGCAGCAGCAGCAGAGATCTCTTCAAGAAAATTAGAGATACCAAGGGAATATTTCATGCAAAGATGGGCTCAATAAAGGACAGAAATGGTATGGACCTGACAGAAGCAGAAGATATTAAGAAGAGGTGGCAAGAATACACAGAAGAACTGTACAAAAAAGATCTTCACGACCCAGATAATCACAATGGTGTGATCACTCACCTAGAGCCAGACATCCTAGAATGTGAAGTCAAGTGGACCTTAGGAAGCATCACTATGAACAAAGCTAGTGGAGGTGATGGAATTCCAGTGGAGCTGTTTCAAATCCTGAAAGATGATGCTGTGAAAGTGCCGCACTCAATATACCAGCAAATTTGGAAAACTCAGCAGTGGCCACAGGACTGGAAAAGGTCAGTTTTCATTCCAATCCCAAAGAAAGGCAATGCCAAAGAATGCTCAAACTACTGAACTGTTGCACCCATCTCACACTCTAGTAAAGTAATGCTCAAGATTTTCCAAGCCAGGCTTCAGTAGTACGTGAACTGTGAACTTCCAGATGTCCAAACTGGTCTTAGAAAAGGCAGAGGAACCAGAGATCAAATTGTCAACATCTGTTGGATCATGGAAAAAGCAAGAGAGTTCCAGAAAAACATCTATTTCTGCTTTATTGACTATGCTAAAGCCTTTGACTGTGTGGATCACAATAAACTGTGGAAAATTCTGAAAGAGATGGGAATACCAGACCACCTGACCTGCCTCTTGAGAAACCTGTATGCAGGTCAGGAAGCAACAGTTAGAACTGGACATGGAACAACAGACTGGTTCCAAATAGGAAAAGGAGTCCATCAAGGCTGTATATTGTCACCCTGCTTATTTAACTTATATGCAAAGTACATCATGAGAAACGCTGGGCTGGATGAAGCACAAGCGGGAATCAGATTGCTGGGAGAAACATCAATAACCTCAGATATGCAGATGTCATCACCTTTATGGCAGAAAGTGAAGAAGAACTAAAGAGCCTCTTGATGAAAGTGAAAGAGGAGAGTGAAAAAGTTGGCTTAAAGCTCAACATTCAGAAAACTAAGATCATGGCATCCGGTCCCATTACTTTATGGCAAATAGATGGGGAAACAGTGGAAACAGTATCAGACTTTATTTTGGGGGGCTCCAAAATCACTCCAGATGGTGATTGTAGCCATGAAATTAAAAGATGCTTACTCCTTGGAAGGAAAGTTATAACCAACCTAGATCACATATTAAAAAGCAGAGACATTACTTTGTCAACAAAGGCTATGAATTTTCCAGTGGTCATGTATGGATGTGAGAGTTGGACTATAAAGAAAGCTGAGCGCTGAAGAATTGATGCTTTTGAACTGTGGTATTGGAGAAGACTCTTGAGAGTCCCTTGGACTGCAAGGAGATCCAACCAGTCCATCCTAAAGGAGATCAGTCCTGGGTGTTCATTGGAAGGACAGATGTTGAAGCTGAAACACTAATACTTTTGCCACCTGATGTGAAGAGCTAACACATTTGAAAAGACCCTGATTCTGGGAAAGATTGAAGGCAGGAGGAGAAGGGGACAACAGAGAAGGAGATGGTTGGATGGTATCACTGACTCAATGGAACTTGAGTTTGGGTAAACTCCAGGAGTTGGTAATGGACAGGGAGGCCTGGCGTGCTGCGGTTCATGGGGTTGTAAAGAGTCGGACATGACTGAGCGACTGAACTGAACTGATCTGATAGATTTGATACTGTATAAACATTTTTATTATTTTATAAGAGTATCCAGTTCACAAACAATTAGAAAATTTGAAAAACTGGTCAATCACCATATTTAAGTGTGAGAAACCCTGCTGTTTGTGGGAGTTGGTGGGAGATGGGAGGTACCTGGTCAACCTTAGTAGCTATGCCCAGTTGACTTCCAAATTATTGTTCCAAATTTATATCCCTCACTCTCAGTGGTGTATAGGTGTTCTACTTCCTCCACATCTTCAACAGCGCTTAGTATGGAAGGGCTTTTTATTTCTACTAATCAGATGGGCATAATAATGGTATCTTACTATGGTTTTAATTTGCATCACTGATTATAAATGAGGCCAGACATCTTTTAATATGCTTATTGGCCACTTTGGGTTTTCTTTTCTATGAAGTGACTATTCAAGTATTTTATCCATTTTTCTATTAGGTTATTTGCCTCTCTCTCATTAATTTGTGGGTTTAATTTATGTATTTTTGGATATAAATTCTTTATTGGATTAATGTGTTACAAATATATTCTTCCCAACTTGTGATTTATATTCTTAATCTCTTAATATATATTTTGATGAACAGAAGTTCTCAATTTTAGCAAAGTCAAGTTTATCAGCATCCATTTTCAATGTGTGCTTGTTTTGTTTCAGAAATCCTTTCCTATCTCAATAATCATAGTGATATTTTCCTATATTCTAGATTTTTAGTTCTTGTTTTCACATTTAATTCTATATAATCCAGTTGGTATTGATTTTTTACATTATGAAGTAAGGGCTCCATTAATTGAGCATTTTATTCTTTTCTTAAATTGAAGCATAGTTGTTAGTTTCAGTGTTAGTTTGTTGTATAGCAGAATGATTCAGTTACATACATATTTTCAGATTCTTTTCCATCATAGGTTATTACAAGATATATTCAATATATCCCTGTGCTATAGTAAATCCTTGTTATTTATCTGACCCTGACTACCTTTCCCCTAGGTAGTTTGTCTAGTGAACGTCAAATAACCAATCAGCATAGAGCACATTGAGTAATCAGTAGGTTTGTTCTTTCACAAAACATTTATAGCTTTTAGCTTTTAAAAATAGTTCCAGAGCACAGCAAGACAGAGAAAGGGAAGATTGGCCTAGATAATACAGAGGATAGCAGATGAACAGGATTGATTTCATTTTGGGCACTTTGCCCAGGACACTTTTAATAGAACATATAGTTACTCTGAGGATTCTGAATCTGTGGTTGTGTCAGGCTTACACATTTATTCTTTTAAAGGAAAAATTGCAGGTTATTAGATTCTAGGTACATTGGTCTGACTTAAATTTTTTTTAACAGTTTCTGTAATCCAGCCATTGATAATTTTGCTGTGTGTGGGCTAGATTCCTTAATATTAAAACTAACTCAATCATGGATAGAGAAATATTTTGAACTTCCTTCTTCTAAATCACAATGTGTTTGTCATTTCTTTCAAAGTTTAAGTCATTTAAAAAGATGTCTAAACAATGAATTAGTGGGTTATTTTTATGTGAAGAATTTTTAATCTTACTGGTTTTAAGGACTTTCTTTGTATATTCAGGAATCAATCAAGTCTTTAAAGAAAAAAAAACAACTAAATTTTAGAAACATTCTCCTTCCTGTTTTGCTACCTTACAGTTTATTGGGTTGGCCAAAAAGTTTGTTTGGATTTTTCCGTAACATCCGACAGAAAAATCCAAACTAACTTTTGAACCAACCCAAGAGAATCAGTGACCTTAGATTTAGCCTATTTTTAGGAGGTAAAATACCACATGGTAATAGAGCTTGCATTAAATAGTGGCTTTGAATGAATTTTCCTTTTTTTCTGTTTTCTAAAGCTTCAGTAATACATTCATTTACTTTTATTACTTATAAACTTATTTATTACCTCCCTAATTATCCTTATAAAGAACTGAGCATTACAAAGGTTAAGACTATTAAAGAATTTTCACATTGTAGGTAATATGGAGATTTACTTTTGTTTTGAAGTGATGCATTTAAGTATAATAGGCCAGATTCTCACTATGGACATTTTTAAAAGAATGTAGTTAAAAGGTTGGAGCAGAAAAATTATTTTATGTAGTAAAAAAAAATCAGAAAATTCTTAGTACTAATGGTGCATAAGAGAAAGTGATTTTTAAAAGTATTCTGTTCCATTTTAGAAATACCAGGAAATTTTCACGTTTGTCTCTTATGTTGAGCAATAGTTTTAATGAGCCAGTGCCCAGGACCTTCACATCTGCTGCTTCTACTGCTTGGAATGCTCTTCCCCGCTTCTTTCTACTTCCTCCAGCATACTCCTGCTACTTCAGTCTTGCTTAAATTATTTTTGAGAAATTTGTCATAACTCACCTCTCTAAAATTCCAACACCCCCCCCCCACTACTTTTTCTGCCTTGGTCCCAACCCAGGTTAAACTCCTGTTATTTATTTTCAGGGCCTCTACACTGTTTCATAATGTTCATTGTGGTTGTGAACATCAGTTCAGTGTTTATTTTCCCCACTATTTCTTAAGCTTGTTAAGGGCAGGATGTGTATCTTGTTTAGAGTTGTATTCTCAGTGTCTGCCCAGTGCCTATGTAATAGTTAATAAGTGGAAGGCTGCAGTCCATGGGGTCGCTGAGGGTCGGACACGACTGAGCGACTTCACTTTCACTTTTCACTTTCATGCATTGGAGAAGGAAATGGCAACCCACTTCAGTGTTCTTGCCTGGAGAATCCCAGGGACGGGGGAGCCTGGTGGGCTGCCCTCTATGGGGTTGCACAGAGTTGGAATGACTGAAGTGACTTAGCAGCAGCAGCAGCAGCAGTACTTGATAAATAAATTCCTTTGAATCAGTTCTAATGAGATGGATGAAACTGGAGCCGATTATACAGAGTAAAGTAAGCCAGAAAGAAAAACACCAATACAGTATATTAACACATACATATGGAATTTAGAAGGATGGTAGTGATGACCCTGTATGCGAGAGAGCAAAAGAGACACAGATGTGTAGAGCGGACTTTTGGACTCTGAGGGAGAGGGAGAGGGTGGGATGATTTGGGAGAATGGAATTGAAACATGTATACTATCATGTAAGAAATGAATTGCCAGTCTATGTTCGATGCAGGACGCAGGATGCTTGGGGCTGGTGCACGGGGATGATCCGGAGAGATGATGTGGGGTGAGAGGTGGGAGGGGGGTTCATGTTTGGGAGCTCATGTACACCCGTGGCAGATTCATGTCAATGTATGCCAAAACCAATACAGTATTGTAAAGTAAAATAAAGTAAAAATAAAAATTAAAAAAAGTAAACATTAAAAAAATATATATATTCATTTCATGTGCTTTTCCAAACTCTAGTTGGTATTGCTTAATAATGGGGTCTTTCCATTAGAGTAGTTAACAATTATTAGTAGATCAGCAGGTGAATTAAGCAACTAAGTTCCCACTAATTTGGAGTATTTTTAGCTTTTGAATATTTGGGATGAGTTTCAGATGCTTCTTAGGGTATATGGTCACAGTACCTTTCTTAAATGATAAATGGTAACTACAAATGTTGACTGTTCTGATTGGTTATATTAATCCCAGTAGATCCAGGGTCACCAAAATAGTACAGTACATAAGAGATAAAATGATAAAACCATAGCCAGAATTGGTCTTCCACTTTTTCTTCTTCTTCTTTTTAACCTTTTTAACTTTTGTAGAATTGAAGTTGCTGTTTTTCAAATCCTTATTATAAAGCTCACAATGAATGCTTTTATATAAGGATTTACAGTATTTAATGGGTCCAAAAAATCAAAATGTACACAAAGTATTTTAATTGAGCAGTTAATATTTCCAAAACTAAATAAAACGAAGTTATTGTTCCGTACTTGTGACACACATGTTGGACAGTAGAAAAGAAAATGCTTGTAATACATTGAGGTTATATATAATATTTAGCAACTACTTTTCTACTTATTAAACTACACTTGTGTTCTTTTGCAGTTCAAGCGATATGTCAGTAAACTTCGAAGCAAAAGTACAGTTTTCAAAAAGAAGCATCAAATAATAGCTGAATTTAAAGCTGAATTTGGTCTCTTGCAGAGGACAGAAGAACTTCTTAAGCAACGTCATGAAAATATTCAACATCAACTGGTAATACAGAATTATATTGAGGTTCTAAAAGTACAAATGCGTAGAGGTTTATAAGTTGTAGCTTCATACTGAAGTCATTGTTTTTACTAGAAAAACCATAAAATTATTCTTTTTTTTCTGATTAATTATAGAGGTGACCTGTAAGCTGATTCATGTACTTTACTGTAACAATGAGTGTTTTTTTATGTGTGTTGGACTTTGGGATAATTAATAGAAGTTGAATTCCAAGTAGCTTTTTCTTTTGGATAGCTAACTAATATAACAAAAATAATCATACCAGGAGATTGACTGTAATTTATTTATTTATCATGGCCTACTAGGCAGAAATCTAAGCAGCCGCTTCCACAGAGCTATGGAAAGATATATTCAGGGAAGATTCTATATGGAAGTTTGCCTGCAGGCTTGGTTCCCTATATATTTGTGCCTTGGTTGTCAAAAAAAGTTCAACCCAGAGAAATCTCTCTAGCAACAAAGCTGTTCTTGTTGTGGGTGCCAGTTTCTCTGAGCTTTCTTGATTTGGCTTTTTTTTTTTCTTTCACCCATGTGGAAATTATGTCATCATATGATGTTGGCTTGCATGCATGCATGCTAAGTTGCTTCAGTCATATCTGACTCTTTGCAACCCCAAGGACTGTAGCCCACCAGGCTTGCTGTCCATGGGATCCTCCAGGCAAGAATACTGAAGTGGGTTGGATGTTGGCTTACCAGCAAGCAATAATCTGTTAGAGGTTAATGAAATTTCAACCAGTTGTGGTTAGCTGGCAATATGAACTTTTCTGTCTCATGCTGTTGAATATTGTTTGCTTCTAGGGAACTAAAGATTGAACATTTACAGTACATCAAACATAGGTTCTAACAGCAGTAACTTTTAAAATTGATATGTAGCAACTGTATTATTGCTCACTTCAAAATATTTTCTAATTTTCATTGTGATTTCTTTGACCTATGGTTACTGCTTAAAACCAAACATTTGGGGATTTTCTAGTTACCTTTCTGTTATTGATTTCTAGTTTATTTCGGCTATGACCAAAGAACATACTCTGTGATTTCATTTCTTTGAAAATTTTGAATGTTGCATTATGGCCTGGCATGTGGTCTATCTTGATCATTGTTCCATGCACAGTTGAGAAGAATATATATTATGTTGAGGATGGTGTTCCATATATGTCAATTCAGTCCAGTATTTTAACCACGATACTCAAATCTTCTGTGTTTAATTAGAGGATAATTGTTTTACAGTACTGTGTTGGTTTCTGCCATACAACAACATGAATCAGCCATAGGTATACATATGAAGGGTGTATTCTTGACTGAAAACAGCTTCATTTTGATCCTGTGAGGAACATTTGGGCACAGATTGTACCATGGAGTTGATTCCACCTTGAGGCAAGGGGTCTGGCCTTTTATACTCCCATATCAGTCAGTCATCAGCTGTGGTAGGGTGATGAGGCCTAGATGAGGCAGCTCCCATTGGGCCAAGGGCATGTTCTGAAGAAGGGGCAGCTGTGAAGCATTAGCAGTCAGCACTCTTGTAGCACTCTAGCAGCTTGCAGATGAGGTCTGAGTGGCGCACCAACAACATCCTCTATAACCCATCCCTTGCACTGAGATCTGCTTGTTTCTCATGTTAAAGTCACTCCATCCTGGTATTTCTTCCGTAGGATTGCAGTTGGTCAAAATTTCTAGGACAATTTAGGAGAGTTAGTGGGACAAATTAAAACTCTCTTTGCTGCATTTGGTCCCAAAGATGTAACTAATGCTCAATATCTCCTTCCTCTACCATCCATCCTAGATTCCCTGCACCTTTAGCTAGTACCTCCAGTGGTCTAGATGACTTACTTGGTGGGATGACTCAGTCCCTCATTCCTCAGAGCTATGAGATTCTAGTAACAATGCCCTTCTCAGGCTGTGGTTGCTAAACCTACCCATTTACTGGTAAAACTGGGCAGGAGAGTACCAAGATATGCCATAATGGATCACATGAATGCCAAGTATATTCCTATCTGTCCCCCATTAATAGCAACATCAGTATAGCCTTAAGGTATCCTGCCAATAAATCACTCCTTTTTTTGCCCACTGGTCTTTGGGCATGAGGAGCCCATGTGACAGGATGGTGGCCAGAGGATTAACTTTAGAGGGCCTATCAGTGTGCCTTCTGGTAAAAACATGCCCGTTCTGGAAATTAGAACATTTATACTCACAGAGCCTAAAGTTGTGCCTTTTCTGTTGTGGGCATTCTCTAGTGGTTATACACATGTGATGAAGAGATCTTCACACTTAGTGTTAATTCTTATAGCTTGGTCCACATGCCTTCTCCCCAGACCTCCTTGTCCCTAGTCATTCAGTCTTGCTCTCTTGTTTCCTCCAGGCCCCTGACCAACAAGCTAAGCCATTTGTCACTGCCCAGAGGATACAAGATAATCTGGGGTTTTAAGATTCTCAAGTGAATCTATTCAGTTATCCCCCTTTCAGACTCAGCACACATTCTCTTCCCTATCACAGCCCTGACTTTAACATGGGATATATTCAGCCTTCTATGAAGTTTTGCCAGGATTAAGTCCTGTCCCTTGTTTTCAGCTTTCTCTGCTCTGTAGCCATAGGAAATGAGGGTTTCTTTAAACCTTCTAAGGAAGTTCTCTGACCTTATTGCTTTGCATTAAATCACTGATTAATGGATTTGAGCCTGTCAGTTGAGCTTAGCAACAGCCACCCAGATTTCATAGTCTTACAGTGACTATTATGCTTCTCAAATACCAGCAACATTGAACTAGCTAGTACCTTCCTGTGATAGTTCAGGTCCTCCAAGAAGCATCATCCAGTTCTGTTCAGTTCAGCTGCTCAGTCGTGTCCAACTCTTTGCGACCCCATGAATCACAGCACTCAAGGCCTCCCTGTCCATCACCATCTCCTGGAGTTCACTCAGACTCACGTCCATCGAGTCCGTGATGCCATCCAGCCATCTCATCCTGGGTCGTCCCCTTCTCCTCCTGCCCCCAATCCTTCCCAGCATCAGAGTCTTTTCCAATGAGTCAACTCTTCGCATGAGGTGGCCAAAGTACTGGAGCTTCAGCTTCATCATCATTCCTTCCAAAGAAATCCCAGGGCTGATCTCCTTTAGAATGGACTGGTTGGATCTCCTTGCAGTCCAAGGGACTCTCAAGAGTCTTCTCCAACACCACAGTTCAAAAGCATCAATTCTTCGGCACTCAGCCTTCTTCACAGTCCAACTCTCACATCCATACATGACCACTGGAAAAACCATAGCCTTCACTAGATGGACCTTAGTTGGCAAAGTAATGTCTCTGCTTTTGAATATACTATCTAGGTTGGTCATAACTTTTCTTCCAAGGAGTAAGCGTCTTTTAATTTCATGGCCACAGTCACCATCTGCAGTGATTTTGGAGCCCAAAAAAATAAAGTCTGACACTGTTTCCACTGTTTCCCCATCTATTTGCCATGAAGTGATGGGACCGGATGCCATGATCTTCGTTTTCTGAATGTTGAGCTTTAAGCCAACTTTTTCACTCTCCTCTTTCACTTTCATCAAGAGGCTTTTTAGTTCCTCTTCACTTTCTGCCATAAGGGTGGTGTCATCTGCATATCTGAGGTTATTGATATTTCTCCCAGCAATCTTGATTCCAGCTTGTGTTTCTTCCAGTCCAGTGTTTCTCATGATGTACTCTGCATATAAGTTAAATAAGCAGGGTGACAATATACAGCCTTGATGGACTCCTTTTCCTATTTGGAACCAGTCTGTTGTTCCATGTCCAGTTCCTTGGTTTAAATGTACAAGAGATTTATGAAGGAAGTATTTGTGAAGGGTAGAGGGAGTTGGGAAGGAGGAGGCAGGGAAAGATGTTAGGCTCTAATGCAAGTCTGATATCTATGAAGGAAGAAGGAGGAAGGAAGATTGGGGAGGAAGAACCTCAGGTTATAGGATATTTTAAGGACATTTTGGTTAGGAAGATGGGGAGTTCCTGAGCCAGTCACCAGTAAGAGGAGTTCCCTGTCAGGAGGGAATGGGTTAGCTGCCGGTAACAGCCTGGGGGAAGCATGGCCTTGGTATGAGCATGATGGTGGAGACAGAGGGCCAGCAGTAATGGCTGTCATCCAGCTTTGTTCTTCTCAGCAAACTCTTGAAGGAGATTCAGGCAATCCATTGTCATGACCACTATAATCCCTTCCACCTATTTTCTGCCCTAGTTGGCAAGTCTTAACAATTGTACTGCTATAACATGCCCAAGACTAATATTACTCTACTTGCCCCCAGTCAGAGGGCCCTCTGCCTCGTTCATCCAGTGAGTGATCCAACCCTAGAAGCCAGGTTTGATCAGGTTCTCTAGAAGCAGAATCTGAAACAAGAATTCTTGTTCTTCTTACATGATTAATTCAGTGTGTGCTCTTAGGAGAAAGGAAGGGAAGGAACCAGGATGCAGCAAAGAGGAAGAAGTAGATTCAGTTGGAGTCCAGTTTCATTCTGATTGCACAAGGAGCTCTGGAACATAAATTGCATCACAAAGTTGGTCTCATCTTTAGGCAAGAGGGCTGCCCCCTTTGGGCCCCTGTGTCAGTCCGTCATTTGCTGTGGATCCTCTTACCACTCAACTGTGTGACACAGTTCCTGTTCAGCCAAGGGTACACCTTGAGGAAGGGACAACTGTAAACCATCAAAATACCAATTCTCACAAGATGTAGGGGCTGGGTACACTGACACAGTAAGCAGACCAGGGCAGAGCACCCACAGTATCCACTGCAGGTATCCTGAGATTAGTCCACATGAATTTATTATAGTTACCTTCCTATTGGCAGTGTTTGACATGATAGATAACTCCCTCTTCCTGTGAAATTGTTCTTTACTTGTCTTCAAGCACACTACACTCTCCTTGTTTTTCTTTACTAACACTACTGTTCCTGATCCATGGCTGATTTCTTCCCGCTTCTTCAAAGCCTAGATGTCGGAGTCCCCCAGGCCTTGGATCTCTTCTCTGCCCTCAGTCCCTTGGTGATCTTATTCTCTTATGGCTTTAAAGACATTGTCTGTGCAGACAGCTCACAAATTTGTATCTCCAGCCTAGATCGCTTCTCAAATTCCAATCTTGTGCGTGTAACATCTTGAACTGTCTATTGGATTTCTACTAGAGAGTATAGATTTTTTTTCAACACGTCCAAACTTAAACTTCTGACCTTCACTACTCCCTCACCTGTCCTCCTGAGTCTTCCTCATCTCAACAAATAGCAACTCCATTCTCTCAGTTCTTCAGGCCCAAACCCCCTGGAGTCATATTTACCCCTCGCTTTCCTTCACATCCTAACCTGTCATAATATCTTCTGGGAGGAACTTCCCTGGCAGTCCAGTGGTTGAGAATTCACATGTCAATGCAGGGAACTTGGATTCAATCCCTGGTCCGGGAACTAAGATCCCACATGCCACAGAGCAGCTAAGCCCGTGTGCCAAAACTACTGAGTTCGAGCTCTAGAGCCTGCAAGCCACAACTATTGAGCCTTTGTGCTGCAGCTGCTGAAGCCCACATGCCGTAGAGCCTATGCTTCACAGTAAGAGAAGCCCGCACACCACAACTGGAGAGTAGCCCCGGCTTGCCGCAACTCAGAGAAAGCCCAGGCGCAGCACCGGACAGCCGGTGCAGCCAGAAATGATATATTCATATGTATATACACACACGTCTTGTTGGATCTATCTTTAAAATATATACCGAACCACTTCTCATCACCTCTGTTGCCCCCATCTGCTTCATACTACCATCATCTCTAACTTGAATTATTGGAATTGTCTTCTGACTGATTTCTTTGCCCCTCCCCTTGTCCCTCTATAGATTGATCTCAGTCAGCATAGATGTTAAAGTTTTCACTAAAAAACTCCTTTACTCTGAACCTTCTAACAAGTCTCCCATTCTGTTTAAAGTCCAAGCTCTTTCACTGGCCCAACACAACACTATAATTTATCATCAAAACTAGGACACTTTTCAGAATGCAAAGGACAATAGATGTAAACTGATACTGTCTCAGCTAACCAGCTAAGTCCTATATGATGGGGGGGGGGGGGGGGGGGGGGGGTGGGGGCCCCCCCATCTAGGTGTTTATTGAAAGGGCCAAGCATGCTCCTGTGCTGGGCTGTTCTCAGTCGTGTCCAGGATTTTACTCCTCCAGTCCCCAGGACTGTGACCCCAAGGACTGTAATTCACCAGGCTCCTCTGTCTATGGGATTTCCCAGGCAAGTATACTGGAGTAAATTGCCATTTCCTACTCCAGGGGATCTTCCCAACCCAGGGATTGAACCTATGTCTCCTGCATTGGCAGGCGGATTCTTTACCGCTGTGCCACCTGGGAAGTCCCCAAGTACGTACCTACCTCATGTCATTTGCTCTTGTTGATCCCCTGGGTATCTCTATGACTTGCTCCCTCACTTTCTTCAGAGCTTCACTTAGGTGTCATCTTCTCAGGGAGACCTTATCTAACCACCTTGTTACTTAAGATTCCAACCCTACTCTTCCCTCACACTGTATATATTTTAGTTGTTTACCTGTTGCCCATTTGCTCTCACTAGAAGTTAGCTCTGTGAGGGAAAGGATTTTTTTCCCTGTTTTTTTCTTTTTTTCACTGCAGTATATCTGGTGCCTAGAACTGTGTTCTTGTTCAGTTTCTAAGGTGTGTCTTACTCATTGACTGCAGAACACCAGGCTTCCCTGTCCTTCACTTTCTTCCAAAGCTTCCTCAGGTTCATCTCCATTGAGTCAGTGATGCTATCGAACCATCCATTCTCTGCCACCCCCGTCTCCTTTTGTCTTCAGTCTTTCCCAGCATCAGAGTCTTTTCCAATGAGTCAGCTCTTTGCATCAGGTGGCTAAAGTATTAGAGCTTTAGCTTCAGCATCAGTCCATCCAGTGAATATTCAAGGTTGATTTCCTTTAGGATTGACTGGTTTGATCTCCTTGCAGGCCAAGGACTCTTAAGAGTCTTCTCCAGCACCACAGTTCGAAAGCATCAATTCTTTGGCACTCAGCCTTCTTTATGGTCCAACTCTCACATTCATACATGACTACTGGAAAAACCATAGCTTTGACTCTATGGACCTTTGTTGGCAAAGTGATGTCTCTGCTTTTTCATTCGCTGCCTAGGTCTGTCATAGGTTTCCTTCCAAGGAGCAAACGCCTTTTAATTTTACGGCTGCAGTCACCATCCACAGTGATTCAAGAGCGTAAAAAAATAAAATCTGTCACTGCTTCCACTTTTTCCCTTTCTATTTGCCGTGAAGTGATGGGACCAGATGCCATGATCTCTGTTTTTCTGAATGTTGAGTTTTAAGCCAGCTTTTTCCACTCTCCTCTTTTGCCCTCATCAAGAGACTGTTTAGTTCTTCTAAAGAGCCTAGAACTATACTTGGCACATTAATAAATACTAGATAAGTGAGCAAATATGTACAGTTTTTCACTTGAGATCATTCATTCATCAAATATTTAATGAGTGTGTCCTGTGTTTTAGCTTCTATGCCAAGTACATAGCATTATGCTGAAGTCTAAAATTATAATTACTCCTATGTTCCTGAAGATACTATAGTAAAATTTAGTATAAGTTTATAAAATATAAAGGAATATAATTATTGTTGAAGTCAGTGAAGATTGTTGACTAAATTCCTTTATTTTACTTACAACTTTATTGTTATGTATTAAATCTATATACTTCTTATGGAATCATCAAGGTTAGACATCAATTTTGTGGACTCTTGTTTTTTACGCCTATTTTTATTCTTTACTTTCAGCAAACTATTGAGGAGAAAAGGGGTATATCTGGATATAGTTATACCCAAGAAGAACTAGAACGAGTGTCTGCTCTGAAGAGTGAAGTTGATGAAATGAAAGGACGAACACTGGACGACATGTCTGAAATGGTGATTACACAGGCTTTGTTTTACACATAGGCTCTAAGGCAGATATTTTTGTGTTTGTTCTGTTTTTAGTGCAACATTCAGATTTTCATTTCTGTGTATTGTTTTCATTATATTCTTTCATCTGTCTTTATCACTCTCTTTTAAATTTTTCCATTCTTAGGAGGTTGCTCGATTTGTAATACTTTACACGTTTTGTGGTTTTTGAAGTGTGTAAAAGTTACACAGCATTAAAGAAATTTTTAAGATAAAAAAATAAGTTTTTCCAAATTATACTACTTAATACAGTTATTTCATTTTTGTGTATGTCGTTAGTTTCTTTCCATGCTCAGGACTGCTGTTCAACCAGAATGCACAGATAGAGCTTCATCAGACTTTAAAATGTTTAAATCTTTCATTATTTATTGGTAAATAGCTGCTGCCCCAAACTCTCAGAGTACCTACCTCCACCTATCTTGTCCACATTGTTCCCAAAGCCCTCTGGATTTCACAACATCCTAACTCCTAAAAAGATTAACATTTTGCACAGCAGATGCCTCCAAGACCTGATTCATTTCTATGGCTGGTGTCCATTGTGATTGGTCATTGCCATACCTTTTGGGTTATTAAGTAGTTTGACTATCACTTCATCCACGTTTATGTGCATTTTATATAACCTACATAATTTATGTACTTTTTAAATTTAATACAGAGTTGTATATCAGCAACTTTGTAATTTGTTTTATCCTTCAGCTAGATTATAAATATTTTCCCATAATGGTTTGCAGTTTTAATAACTGACATTTTGAATAGTTAAATCATATTCTGTCTTCCTGAGAAGTCAATACTTATTAAATGACTTCCCTTTGGTTGGCATTGAAATAATTTATAGTTTTATTCACTTATATAAATACTTCAGTAAATGTCTTTGTACATATAGTATTTTTGTTCTTTTGAATACTTTCTTAGATGTCATATATTTTATTTAAATGGCAGGTAAAAAAACTAAATTCCCTGGTATCTGAAAAGAAGTCAGCTCTAGCTCCAATTATAAAAGAACTACGACAATTGCGTCAGAAATGCCAAGTAAGATAATTTAGTTTTATGATACTTTTAATACTCTCTCTTGTTCAAATGTATTAGTTAAAATCCTAGATATTTTACTTGGATAATTCCTGGCAAACATCATTATTTTTATATGAGTCTGTGAAAGAGAATAATAATGTGACCATCAATGGTTTTTGTTTAATTTATGTTGTTTGTTTTGTCATAAATTTTTGTGCTGGGAAGAGAAGGAGGAGTTTAAGCTACAGTCAAAAGTGCAGCCAAATGAGATTTGTGCTTTAAATAATGTTCATGTCAGAGCTATAAATATGAAGTCACATTCTTCAGTGGCCAGGTGAAAGTTCAGAGTGTGCCAACAAGTGGTGACAAGTTAATGTTAGATTAATGAACTTGCTTTGCTGGGGAGCAGGATGGGGGGCAAATCATGATAACTTATACTTAAGTGATGAAATACAGTTACTTGGAAGCTAATTCTAGACACTGCTTTAAGGATAAACTGTAAGAAGGTAAATGCCCAGATCAGGTGGCCTTCACCATTTGACATTAACAATGGTTATTTTATCATTCTCCATGTAGTAATTTTAGGTTTGAATGTGAGCAGTACTGCCTGTGCCTAAGGATGAACTATAAAACTCATCATAAATGCTATCCATCAGAGACAAGAGAAGCACAGTGAGAGATCACATGGACCTTGAAATCAGATAGACATTGTTTCCTTTTTTATAGAAAATGCCATGGAGTCTGAGAAAGGTTTCAGTTCAGTTCAGTCACTCAGTTGTGTCCAACTCCTTGCGACCCCATGGACTGCAGCACGCCAGGCCTCCCTGTCCATCACCAACTCCTGGAGTTTACTCAAACTCACGTGTATTGAGTCAGTGATGCCATCCAACCATCTCATCCTCTGTCGTCCCCTTCTCCCACTTTCAATCTTTCCCAGCATCAGGGTCTTTTCTAATGAGTCAGTTCTTTGCATCAAGTGGCCCAAGTATTGCAGTTTCAGCTTCAGCATCAGTCCTTCCAATGAATATTCAAGACTAATTTCCTTTAGGATCGACTGGTTGGAATCCCTTGCAGTCCAAGGGACTCACAAGAGTCTTCTCCAACACCACAGTTCAAAAGCATGAATTCTTTGGCACTCAGCTTTCTTTACAGTCCAACTCTCTGGTGACAGGTTTAGTGACTTGTCCAGATAGAGGAGGAAATGAGAGAGTTGGAGCTTCACTCTAGCATCTCTAGCATATTTTACATCTGCTTATTTCATCGTACACTCCTGCCATCACAAGAGAAATGGAAGAGAAAAGTCCCAGTCCTCAGGGCTTCATACTATAATAGGAGAGGTGGAACAAACACAAAAGAAATTAGGATAAACAAAAGATAACCCAACTTAAGAACAGTATAGAAAAAATATAATCAGAATCATATTCCTAACTGATGAGGAAATGGGAAGGAAATGAAGGAAATTAGGAAATGAAATGATTGTCAGGAAGAAAAGTTTCAGAAAGGAGATTTTTTAAAAAATTGTAGATCAAAGATATGAAGAATTATTTTCATGGGTATATTCTAGTAATTGATTTTGTTAGGGCTTTTCTTGTGCCAGCAACTTGCAGATAAAAAGTGAAAGTGAAAGTCACTCAGTCATGTCCAACACTTCGTGTGCCACCCCATGGACTGTAGCCCACCACGCTCCTCTGTCCATGGGATTCTCCAGGCCAGAATACTGGAGTGAGTAGCCGTTCCCATCTGCAGGGGATCTTACCGACCCAGGGATCGAACCCAGGTCTCCCGAATTGCAGGCAAATTCTTTATTGTTTGAGCCACTAGGGAAACCCATAGGGAACAGTTATATGTATTTCTAGTGATGATAAAATTTCTCTATAATAGTATTAATAAAATACAGTAAAAATATATGTTTGTAAAGACTGTGACTCAGGTCATGAACTCCTTATTGCCAAATTCAGACTTAAATTGAAGAAAGTGGGGAAAACAACTAGACCATTCAGGTATGACCTCAATCAAATCCCTTATGATTATACAGTGGAAGTGAGAAATAGATTTAAGGGACTAGATCTGATAGATAGAGTGCCTGATGAACTATGGACAGAGGTTCGTGACATTGTACAGGAGACAGGGATCAAAACCATCCCCAAGGAAAAGAAATGCAAAGAAGCAAAATGGCTGTCTGGGGAGGCCTTACAAATAGCTGTGAGAAAAAGAGAAGAGAAAAGCAAAGGAGAAAAGGAAAGATATACCCTTTTGGAGCTTCACTCTAGCATCTCTAGCATATTTTACATCTTCTGCTTGTTTCTAGAACTCTGGAAGCAGAGTTCCAAAGAATAGCAAGGAGAGATAAGAAAGCCTTCCTCAGTGATCAATGCAAAGAAATAGAGGAAGACAACAGAATGGGAAAGACTAGAGATCTCTTCAAGAAAATTAGAGATACCAAGGGAACATTTCATGCAAAGATGGGCTCGATAAAGGACAGAAATGGTGTGGACCTAACAGAAGCAGAAGATGTTAAGAGGTGGCAAGAATACACAGAAGAACTGTACAAAAAAGATCTTCACGACCTAGATAATCACGATGGTGTGATCACTCACCTAGAGCCAGACATCCTAGAATGTGAAGTCAAGTGGACCTTAGAAAGCATCACTACGAACAATGCTAGTGGAGGTGATGGAATTCCAGTTGAGCTATTTCAAATCCTGAAAGATGATGCTGTGAAAGTGCTGCACTCAATATGCCAGCAAATTTGGAAAACTCAGCAGTGGCCACAGGACTGGAAAAGGTCAGTTTTCATTCCAGTCCCAAAGAAAGGCAATGCCAAAGAATTCTCGAACACAGTTGCACTCTCTTACTTATCTCACACCCTAGTAAAGTAATGCTCAAAATTCTGCAAGCCAGGCTTCAGCAATACGTGAACCGTAAACTTCCAGATGTTCAAGCTGGTTTTAGAAAAGGCAGAGGAACCACAGATCAAATTGCCAGCATCCACTGGATCATGGAAAAAGCAAGGGAGTTCCAGAAAAACATCTATTTCTGCTTTCTTGACTATGTCAAAGCCTTTGACTGTGTGGATCACAATAAACTGTGGAAAATTCTGAAAGAGATGGGAATACCAGAGCACCTGACCTGCCTCTTGAGAAACCTATATGCAGGTCAGGAAGCAACAGTTAGAACTGGACTCGGAACAACAGACTGGTTCCAAATAGGAAGAGGAGTATGTCAAGGCTGTATATTGTCACCCTGCTTATTTAACTTCTATGCAGAGTACATCATGAGAAACGCTGGACTGGAAGAAACACAAGCTGGAATCAAGATTGCCGGGAGAAATATCAATAACCTCAGATATGCAAATGACACCACCCTTATGGCAGAAAGTGAAGAGGAACTAAAGCCTCTTGATGAAAGTGAAAGAGGAGAGTGAAAAAGTTGGCTTAAAGCTCAACATTCAGAAAACGAAGATCATGGCATCTGGTCCCATCACTTCATGGCAGATAGATGGGGAAACAGTGTAAACAGTGTCAGACTTTATTTTGGGGGGCTCCAAAATCACTGCAGATGGTAACTGCAGCCATGAAATTAAAAGACGCTTACTCCTTGGAAGGAAAGTTATGACCAAACTAGATAGCATATTCAAAAGCAGAGATATTACCTTGCGAACAAAGGTCCGTCCGTCTAGTCAAGGCTGTGGTTTTTCTAGTGGTCATGTATGGCTGTGAGATTTGGACTGTGAAAAAAGCTAAGCGCTGAAGAATTGATGCTTTTGAACTGTGGTGTTGGAGAAGACTCTTGAGAGTCCCTTGGATGGCAAGGAGATCTAACCAGTCCATCCTAAAGATCAGTCCTGGGTGTTCATTGGAAGGACTGATGGTGAAGCTGAAACTCTAATACTCTGGCCACCTTATGCAAAGAGTTGACTCACTGGAAAAGACTCTGATGCTGGGAGGGATTGGGGGCAGGAGGAGAAGGGGATGACAGAGGATGAGATAGCTGGATGGCATCACTGACTCGATGGACATGAGTTTGAGTGAACTCCGGGAGTTGGTGATGGACAGGGAGGCCTGGTGTGCTGCAATTCATGGGGTCACAAAGAGTCTGACACGACTCAGCGACTGGACTGAACTGAGGCAGTATGCCTGTAGTTCTTTCATTAAATCCATTTACATTTTAAATGGGGAGAGTTATTGAAAGAGCATTTAGTTCATTAAAGGAAATGCTTCCTGGGTAGCTCAAATGGTCAAGAATTTGCCTGCAGTGTGGGAGACCTGGGTTCAATTCCTGGGTGAAGAGGATCCCCTGGAGAAGGGAGTGGCAACCCACTCCCTTATTCTTGCTTGAGAAATCCCACGGATAGAGAAGCCTCATGGGATCACAAAGAGTTGGATATGACTGAGCAACTAACACACACAAAGGAAATGCACTGTTATGGAAATCCAAAGATCAAAACTATAGTCTGTCTGGAGCAGTTGGAGGTACTACTGCCTGAGCATTTGGGTTCAGGGAAGCTTCAGGGACTTTAGCAGGAACTTGTGGATAATATCAATGTATGTGATAGTAAGAGGGTTTCTCAGGTGGCACAGCAGTAAAGCATCTGCCTGCCTATGTAGGAGATGTGGGTTTGACCCCTAGTCAGAAAGATGCCCTGGAGAAGGAAATGGTAAGCCACTCCAGTGTTCTTGCCTGAAAAAGTCATGGACAGAGGAGCCTGGTGGACTGTAGTCCAGGAAGGTGCAAAAGAGTGGGACACTACCTAGTGACTGAACAGCAGCAACAACAGCAGCAGTGATAATAAGAGCATTTATCAAGTGCTTTCTGTGTGCCAGGCACTATTATGTTTTTCATTCAGGCCACATAACCACCCAGTTAGATAAATCACCGTTTACACAAAGGAGCAAATAAAAGCACACAGGGTAAAGGACTTGCCCAAGATCACACAGCTGGTACATAGCAGAGCAAAGTTCTAAAGAAAGGGAACCCTCTTACACTGTTGGTGGGAATGCAAACTAGGACAGCCACTATGGAGAACAGCGTGGAGATTCCTTAAAAGCTGGAAATAGAACTGCCTTATGACCCAGCAATCCCACTGCTGGGAATACACACTGAGGAAACCAGAATCGAAAGAGACACGTGTACCCCAGTGTTCATCTCAGCACTGTTGACAATAGCTAGGACTTGGAAGCAACCTAGATGTCCATCAGCAGACAAATGGATAAGAAAGCTGTGGTACATATACACCATGGAATATTAGTCAGCCAGTAAAAAGAATACATTTAAATCAGTTCTAACGAGGTGGATGAAACTGGAGCTTATTATACAGAGTGAAGTAAACTGGAAAGAAAAACACCAATACAGTATACTAACGCATATATATGGAATTTAGATGGATGGTAATGATAACTCTATATGCAAGACAGCAAAAGAGACACAGATGTATTGAACACTCTTTTGGACTCTGTGGGAGAGGGTGAGGGTGGGATGATTTGGGAGAATGGCATTGAAACGTATATTATCATATGTGAAATGAATTGCCAGCCATGTTTGATGCATGAGACAGGATGCTCGGGGCTGGGGCACTGGGATGACCCAGAGGGATGGGATGGGGAGGGATATGGAAGGGGGGTTCAAGATGGGGAACACGTACATCCATGGCAGATTCATGTCAATGTATGGCAAAACCGCTACAATATTGTAAAGTAATTCGCCTCCAATTAAAATAAATAAATTTATATTAAAAAAAAAAAAAGAACTCGTACTACACCAATAACATGACTCAGTGAATCACTCCATATTGGCTTCTCACTGTTCTGCCACAGCATGTGTCTACCTGTGTGCTGTTTTTTTTCTCCATTTTTTAGTTTTTCCTCATTCTTTGGATTGGCATAGTTGTAACCTTAGCTTGCTTATGGCTCCTCAATGTTCACATCTCACACTGTAGCCTTTCTCTACATATGTATTGAAGTTCTGAACTTATAATTCCCATTTTCTCTGCATTTTCTAATTTAAATTCCTGGTGCAGTGCCTCTCTTTGGAGAGCAGTCTTCTATGCCAGACCAACTCAGAGATTACTGCTCTCTTCAGGTCAGATCAAGGATCCATCCTTAGTTGAACTGGCTATGCTTGTGGGTAAGGATGAGAAGAAAGGAGGGTAATATGGAACTAAGTATAGCTGCCTAGAGAATTTTCCTTCTGGAGAAGCTACAGAATCAGGCAGACCCTAAATAACCTTAGGTAGATGACTTCATCTCTATATTGTGTCTGCACCTGTAAACCAATCCCTTCTTAATAGAGTGGTAATAAAATTATGAAATAACACATGTAAGGTACTTTGCAGTCAGTTCAGTTCAGTTGCTCAATCATGTCTGACTCTTTGCGACCCCATGAATTGCAGCACGCCAGGCCTCCCTGTCCATCACCAACTCCCAGAGTTCACCCAAACTCATGTCCATCGAGTTGGTGATGCCATCCAGCCATCTTATCCTCTGTCGTCCCCTTCTCCTCCGGCCCCCAGTCCCTCCCAGCATCAAGGTCTTTTCCAATGAGTCAACTCTTTGCATGAGGTGGCCAAAGTACTGGAGTTTCAGCTTTATCATCATTCCTTCCAAAGAACACCCAGGACTGATCTCCTTTAGGATGGACTGGTTGGATCTCCTTGCCATCCAAGGGACTCTCAAGAGTCTTCTCCAACACCACAGTTCAAAAGCATCAATTCATCGGTGCTCAGCTTTCTTCACAGTCCAACTCTCACATCCATATATGACCACTAGAAAAACCATAGCCTTGACTAGATGGACCTTTGTTGGCAAAGTAATGTCTCTGCTTTTGAATATGCTATCTAGGTTGGTCATAACTTTCCTTCCAAGGAGTAAGCGTCTTTTAATTTCAAGGCTGCAATCACCATCTGCAGTGATTTTGGAGTCCCCCAAAATAAAATCTGACACTGTTTACACTGTTTCCCTATCTATTTGCCATGAAGTGATGGGACCAGATGCCATGATTTTTGTTTTCTGAATGTTGAGCTTTAAGCCAACTTTTTCACTCTCCTCTTTCACTTTCATCAAGAGGCTTTAGTTCCTCTTCACTTTCTGCCATAAGGGTGGTGTCATCTGCATATCTGAGGTTATTGATATTTCTCCCGGCAATCTTCATTCTAGCTTGTGCTTCTTCCAGCCCAGCATTTCTCATGATATACTCTGCATATAAGTTAAATAAGCAGGATGACAATATATAGCCTTGATGTACTCCTTTTCCTATTTGGAACCAGTCTGTTGTTCCATGTTCAGTTCTAACTGTTGCTTCCTGACCTGGATACAGGTTTCTCAAGAGGCAGGTCAGGTGGTCTGGTATTCCCATCTCTTTCAGAATTTTCCACAGTTTATTGTGATCCACACAGTCAAAGGCTTTGGCATAGTCAAGAAAGCAGAAATAGATGTTTTTCTGGAACTCTCTTGCTTTTTCCATGATCCAGCAGATGTTGGCAATTTGATCTCTGGTTCCTCTGCCTTTTCTAAAACTAGCTTGAATATCTGGAGGTTCATGATTCACGTATTGCTGAAGCCTGGCTTGCAGAATTTTGAGCATTTTTTACTAGCGTGTGAGATGAGTGCAACTGTGCGGTAGTTGGGCATTCTTTGGCATTGCCTTTCTTTGGGATTGGAATGAAAACTGACTTTTTCCAGTCCTGTGGCCACTGCTGAGTTTTCCAAATTTGCTGGCATATTGAGTGCAGCTCTTTCACCGCATCATCTTTCAGGATTTGAAATAGCTCAACTGGAATTCCATCACCTCCACTAGCTTTGTTCGTGGCGATGCTTTAGCAATAGCAATGACTAATACACAAGAACTGTTTTAAAAAGTTATTGATCATTATAACTATTAGAAATAGTTTTAAAGGAAGTAATACTATTGCCTTTCAAAAAAATTGATTTTCTCAGTAAAACCATATACTAGATTAAATTCTATACAGTCATTTATTATAAAATATAACCAGAACCTGAAATTCATTTATGTATTTTAACTGGATTTCTCTGTATAAGTATTTCCTGCCTGTTCCATTTCAAAGAAATATAGCTATCTCACCACCATTCTCAGATAATACAGCTCTTCATTTCTTAACATTTTCATCAAATCAAAGGGGCACCGAAGTCCTGTAAGCTTTTCATCTCTGTCTTCTGCCATGTTGAAAAGTAATGGGGACAGAGTTTCAATTTTAAAAGATGGAAAGAGTTCTGTAGATAGATAGATAGTGGTGATGGTTGTTACAGCAGTGTGAATATATTTAATGCCACTGAACTGTGCACTTAAAAATGGTTTAAGTGGGACCTCCTTGGTGGCCCAGTAGATAAGAATCTGCCTTCCAATGCATGGGTGTGGGTTCAATCCCTGGTCAAGGAACTAAGATCCCACACGTGACAGGGCAACTAAGCCCGTGCACCACAACTAGAGAGAAGTCAGCTTGTCACAGCTGAGACCTAACACAGCCAAAAAATAATAAGTATTTTTATTTATTCTGATTATTTTTATTTTATGTGTATTTTACCACAGTTTTAAAAGTCTAAAAAAAAGAAAAGAGTATAGAACATGCCCACATTTTTATCACCCATTTGGTTTTTTTAAATGTTTGAGTTCAATGACCTTATTGAGTCCCTAATGTTCATTTTGTTTATCTCCATATGTCAATCTCCTACATCCCTGTATAGTTTATTTTTACCCAGAAACCTTTTGTAATGAAAAGTATACTGAAAAAAAAGCCACTTCATTGACTTTGAGCTATTTCCAAATAGTAACTGAAATTCTTAATTGTTTTCTAGTTTGAATGGTATTTATTTTTAACTTGTGCAAGTATATCTAACACTTGAAACTACATGGATGTATTATCATTTTTTAAATAATTTAATTTCTTTATTTATAGCTGTGCTGGGTCTTCTTTGTGAACGGGCTTTCTCTAGTTGTGGTGGGAGGGCTTCTCATTGTGGTGGCTCCTCTTGCTGCCGAGCGCCAGCTCTAGGGAGCACAGGTTTCAGTGGCTGCAGCTTGTGGCTTCAGCAATTGTGACTCCCAGGCTCTAGAGCACAGGCTCAATAGTTGTGACGCACATGCTTAGTTGCTCTGCGGCAAGTGGGATCTTCCTGGATCAGGAATTGAACCCTTGTCTCCTGTATTGGTAGGCAAATTCTTTACCACTGAGATACCAGGGAAGCCCCTATCATATTGTTAAAGTGCAGGAGTACTTAAAAAATACTTTACACTTCTTGTTTTAATGGGACAACTCTCAAAATTTAGGAAATTTTACAGTGAAGTATTAATACGTTTCCCTTCTTTTGTATTTGCGTTTTGTTATAAATTGAATATTCATAATAATTTGAAAATTGGAGCGTCGCAACTTAAGATATACAACTTATATTTATCTAAATCTTTTATAATTATCTGGAATTAGCTAGCATCTTGAAGTTTCATGTTTGTTTTTTAGAAACTGTTCCTCAAATTATATGTAAGTAAATGGCATAATACATGTAATTGCTAAAGCTAAAATACTTGTTTTAGAGTATATAATATGGTAATTATTGATTTCACTGAAATATTTCTTATTGATTGCTTTTTCTTATAGAAGTAAAACCATGCTCTTGGCAAGAATTCAAACTCTAAAGAATTATTTAAGGGAAGGAATTGAAATTATTTCTCTCTACATCCCACCCCAGCACACTCCCTACAAATAATGTTAACAGCTCTTTGTGTATTTTCTAGAAATTTTCTGAAAATTAATGAATAGGTAATTATTTATTGGCTTCCTGAAGTTTGCTCTCCACACCTTTGTTCTACTGTCTTAGAAAAAAACAAAGGCTTTTTGGGGTGAGGGGGCAGAAGTCAACTCTGACATATTAATGTCTGCTTCCTTTTGTTTTCATTGTACCTGCTATCCTTTTGCCCATCTTTTGCTTTCAACTTTTAAAAAGTTGCTTTGTTTTAGGTATGTCTCTGAATAGATCTTGAGTTGTGTTTTGTTATATGATATAATCTGACAGGTTTATTGAAATAAATAAGTTTAGCCAGTTCATATTTATTGATATGCAAACATATTTGGTCTTTGTGTACTTTATTATGTTTTGCTTCTGATTTTATAGCCTGTAAAAATAAATTCCTCTGTTCATTCTCTGTCTCTGTCTCTGTCTCATATTTTCTGGCTTGTGGTTTTGCTCTACTGGTTGTATCTGTAATGCCGCCATTAATATTTCATTACTGTTGATAGTATCTATTAATTCCCACTATGAGTAATGATGAAATTGATATTTTTCCTCTAAACTTCTTCTTCCCTCTCCTTTAGCACCTCATTTTGGTCATTTGTCTTTCTTACTGTTTGCCTTTATACATGTAATATGCTTATACTATGACTTGATTCATCAGCTTTAAATTATATCTGTTGCCCTTCCCTTACCATCCCCAGCAATGGAAAACTGCTTACTGAGGAAACCAGCTTACTCATTCTACCTTCCACCTTCTTTATCCCTTCCCCTCCCTGCAGATTTTACGTATCGTGTCTACATTGTCAGAGTATGTAACATTTACTTTCTGTTCTGTTCTGTTAGTTTTCCCTTTTGTCTTTAGTATTATACCTGTACTTGTTAGAGTCGGTGCTCATTACTAATCCTCTCACTACCCATTTTCCTACTTTTTATTGTCTCTCATTTGTTTTCTAGTAGAGTCCTCAAAGCTTAGAAGAACAATATTCCCTGATGAGTTCTTAGGTTTCTAGGGTTTGTTGCGTTAAATATTTCAATCACTGCTTGATTGGGCATAAAAATCATTACATCATGCTTTCTTTCCTTGAGGATTTTTAAAGAGTAGCTCCACAGTCTTCAGGAGTTAAGGGTGGCCATGGAGAGAGCTGAGGCCAACATAATTTTTTTAATGACTTGATCTGGAAAAGAATATATTTTCCAGTTGTTGAGTACTGAGTTCTCCATGTGTTTATCAGATCAAGGTTCTTGAATGTGCCTGTTCAAAAATTCCTGGTGAATAGGGACTTTTGGTGTAATGGATGTAGAGTTTAAGTTTTGCAAGATAAAAAGAGTTTTGGAGATTAGTTGTACAATAATGTGAATGTTTTAATACTTCTGAACTGCAGCCTTAAAAATAGTTAAAATAGTTAAGTTTTAGATTATGTGTATTTTACAATTTAGAAAAAGATTCCTGGTTTTAAAAAAAATACTTCCTGGTAAATTATTCATTTTATTATTATTTTATGACTCAATTCCTTGCAGTGCTTTTTTGACTAAGGGTCTTATTTTGTTTGCTATTAATATAAGTGTGCCAGCTTTCTTATGTTTAATATTGCTTGGTATGTCTTTCTTTAATTTCAGCTGTCTGCATCCTTATTTTTGTCCTACATATGTCTCTTAAATATCATATAGGGGATTTTGTGTAGATATAGTTTCTTACATCCAGTTTGAGAACTTGTCTTTTAATTAGTGAGTTTAGTCCTGTTTATATTTTCTCTTATTATTGATACGTTGGAATTTATTTATGTTTTGCACATCCTATTGACTATGCTTTTCTATGGTTTCTTTTTCTACTTTCCATTGTACCAATCCTGTTTTCTTTATCTTTTTTTTCCCTTTATTTCCTTTTCTACTCCTGTTCTGATATTGTTTACTCTTATATTTTTAGCACATTTTTCTTGCCTAAAGTTAATCAGCTGAACAGTTGTTAATCTCCTGAACAATACAAGGGCCTCAGAATGATTTCATACCCTCTCTTGCCTTACACATGTGTTCTTATCCTCTGGTATTTAATTTCCATTTTATTTCTTCAACTCTAAAAGTGGTTGTCATGGTGGTCATTACTGTTATAATAATTACTACTTCATACAGTCATTTCCTGTTTAGATTTACCCACATATTTAGGAATTCTTGCCATTGCCTCATGTACTTTATTCCTTACTTCTGGATTCAGTTTCTTTCTTCCTGAAATGAAATTTCCTTGTTTTGTTTTCTTTTAGTAGTTCTCTCAGGAAAGAATCATTGCCAAAAGTAAACCATCTTTGTTTTTCCTCTTCAATAGTCACTTGGTCAGAAAAAAACTATTTTCATTGCTTTCTCTTTTCTCTTGTTGTGTTGAAGGATATGCTATTGATTTAATTCTCATTTCTTTTTAGGTAATGTCTTCCCTATAATTGGTTTTAATTTTTGTTGTTATATTCACTAGTTTGTTTTAGACTCCACATATAAGTAATATCATATAGTGTTTGTCTTTCTCTTTTTGACTTATTTCAATAAGCATAATACAGTCCAGGTTCATCATGTTGTTGTAAATGGCAAAATTTCTTTGCTTTTAGTGACTGAGTAGTGTTCCATAGTGAGTGAGTGTGTGTGTGTGTGTGTGTATCTCACATCTTCTTTTTCCATTCATCTCTTGATGGACATTTTGGTTGCTTGCATATCTTGGCTATTGTAAATAATACTGCTGTGAACATTGGCGTGCATATATCTTTTCAAATTAATGTTTTTGTTTTCTTTGGATATATACTCAGAAATGGAATTGCTGGATCATATGGTGGTTCTGTTTTTAGTTTTTTGAGCAACCTCCACACTATTTTCCATGGTAGCTGCATCAATTTACATTCTCACCAACTGTGTACAAGGGTTCCCTTTTCTCCACATCCTCATGAATAACAAATTATTAGTGGTCTTTTTTGGTGCTAGCCATTCTGACAGGTGTCAGGTGGTATCTCACTGTGGTTTTGATTTGCATTTCTCTGCTTGTTAATGATGATGAGCATCTGTTCCTGTGCTGTTGACCATCTGTATGTCTTTGGTAAAAACCTGACTCTTCAGGTCTTCTATTTTTTAAATGGGCCTTTTTTTGATACTGAGTTGTATGAGCTATTTATATATTTTGGATATTAACCTTTTATCACCAATAAATTAAAAAATATTTTCTACCACTCAGTAGGTTATCTTTTGTTTTGCTGATGGTTTCCTTTGCTATGAAAAAGATTTTAAATTTAATTAAGTTCCATTTGTTCATTTTTGCCTTTGTTACCTTTGTTTTAGGAGACAGATCCAAAAAATATTGCTATGATTTATTGATGTCAGAAAGTATTCTACCTATGTTCTCTAAGTTTTATGATTTCTTACATTTAGGTCTTTAATCCATTTTGAGTTTATTTTTGTACATGGTGTGAGAAAATGTTCTAATTTCATTCTTTTACATGTAGTTGTCCAGTTTTCCCAGCACCACTTATTGAAGAGACTGTCTTTTCTCAATTGTATATTCTTGTTTTCTTTGTCATAGAGTAATTGACCATAAGTGTGTGGGTTTATTTCTGGGCTTTTTTTCTGTTGCATTGATCTGTGTGTCTCTCCTGGGTGCCAACATCATACTGTTTTGATTACTGTAGTTTTGTAGTATAGTCTGAGGTCAGGGCATGTGGTACTTCCAGCTCTGTTCTACTTTCTGAAGATTGTTTTGGCTTTTCAGAGTCTTTTGTGTTTCCATGCAAGTTTTATAATTATTTGTTCTAGTGCTGTGAAAAGTACCATTGGTATTTTGATAGGGATTCCCTTGATTCCATAGACAGTTTTATTATTTTTATCTTTGTCTATGGTGTTGTCCCATTTCACTGACATGATCTAAGTATAGATTTAGTGTTATTTGCTCTGCTGCAATTCATGCTTTTTGTCTTTCATTAATTCTGGACATATTCTACATGTCTTCAAATATTCTCTCCCCTGGTCTTTCTAGTCTGTTCTTCAGCAATTCTGTTAGATATATGTTAGATGTATTTATTCTGTTCTCTGTTGTTTAACCTCATTTTCATATTTTCATCTCTTTGTCTCTTTGTGATGAATTTTTGATAATTTCTTCAGCTCTGTTTTCTAATTCATTCTTTTATCTCCTGAGCTAATCTTATATTTATGTCGCCTATTAGTTTTTAATTTCAGTGACTTCTTTTTCATTTTTGTCTGTTTTTTTACTCACTGTACCTTTTTCAGTCTTTTGTTTTCAGTTCCTCCTTTAATAAAATATTAAGTATACTTATTTAATAGATTTATTTCTAGTATTCTCCTGCTAGAGGAGGTTTACTCCTGCTGTTTTATATCTTCTAATTCTCACTCATAATGGATTGATTATTCCCTGAATATTTATAGTTTTGGATTGTGAGCTTAATTTAGTAGGGTTTTTTCTCTTGAATCCTGGCAGCTAGGATGGAGGGTGTGTCCCTCCAGGGTGTTTTTGCTGTTGTTCTGCTCATATTCTCTGTTCTGAATGTCACAGGTTTGGAGCTAATTTTGAGTTAATGTCTCAGCTTGGAACTTCTTAGATCACGTACATAGGGTAAATCCAAATCCCAAACTTGCTGAGGACAGGCACCTTTGTTCCATCTGCCTCTGAAGCAACATAGCTACATTTAATGATCAGTTTTCCATCAGACTCACAGACAAAAAAAGTCTTTCGTCTACTATAGTATCTTCATCTCATTCACAGGCCTAGCAGCTACCCAAGTACATAGCCTCTATTGCCCCTTCTCCTATTTGGGGTGCATGTGACTGTCAACCATGAGAGCCTCAGGTGTCTGTAGGTCACTTTGATACATGAAAACGATGGCATCTTTTTCCCACCAATCTTTTATACTTTGCTAGTCACCCCAACCCAGATGCAGTCCCATCCGGCAATAGAAGCACCACACAACATTACCCAGTAATGTTAACTCTCTTGTTCCCGAGGAAACTGTGCTATGTAAAACCAAGGTCATTCCCAGGCTGGCCTGGTGTTAACCCTTTACTCATAGATTTCAAGGTCTTTTGCCCTGCCTAGCCATTCTAATCATTCTGTTATCAAGATTGACTCCCAACTCCCTTCACCAAGGGTATCCACAGGCTGTCATCCTTTGTTTCTAACTCTGGTAATTCGTTTTACTTTTTGAGAGTTCAGTTAGCTCTCCATTTGACAGGATGCTTACCCTACCTTATCAAGCATTTGTTGATACTTTTAGCATTTCTAGGTGTTGGTAGCAAATTTTCAGATTATCTGCTTCAAAATATTATTGGAGAAGGAAATGGCAACCCGCTCCAGTGTTCTTGCCTGGAGAATCCCAGGGACGGGGAAGTCTGGTGGGCTGCCGTCTATGGGGTCGCACAGAGTCGGACACGACTGAAGTTACTTAGCAGCAGCAGCAGCAGCAGCTTTAAAATATTACATTAGAAAAAAGCGTGAAACTACTCAAACAGCGTGAGTTCAAATTCTAACACCTCTTTCCAGCCATTTAATCTTTTGCAAGATACTTGTCCTCTGTGAACTTTCTCTAAGCACAATGTGAGGATATTAGCATTTACCTTAAGGGGTTGTTGTGAGATTTAGTTATTGTCAAGGGTAAAGCTCAGACACCCTTAACATGGTTTACAAAGTTCTGATCAGGCCTCTGCCAAAGTCTTCAGCCCCTTCTCACACTTCCCAGACGTGCTCCAGTATAATAAACTACTTACACATCCTAAATTGTCCTTCTCTCTAATCTTCCAAGACTTCATACATAGTGTTCCTTTTTTCTGAACACTCTCCTCCTTGTCTGTCTCCTAGTCTGTCTAACTATTCTTACTAATCCTTGGCACCTCAGCTTAGATATCAGTTTCTCCAGGATGTTGTCCCTACTGATCCCCAAGCCTGGGTTAAGTCCAATGAGGGTTGCATGTGCTCCTGTAACACCTTGCATTTGTCTCTCGTAGCACTCAGCCTGTTTACTTGTCTGAGCATTACTTGAAAGGAAGGATTTTTGACTCTTTTGTTCACTCTTATATCCCCAGCTTCTAACAGAGAGCCTGGCACACAACTCAATACATGGCAGCTATTCTTTTTTTTTTTTTTTTTTGGCAGCTATTCTTTTTATCAGCACCTTCATCTGTCATAATGCTCAAATATCTGGTTGTTGTATAAATAACTCGTTAGTATGCCAAGAAGCTTAGAGTTAAGTTACAAGACTGACAAGGGCGCGTATTGTTTCAGAGTCACCTTTTAGGCCTTCGTTTTTTTAATTTATTCAATCAATCACCCTTTTCATACTAGGAGTTAACCCAAGAGTGTGATGAAAAGAAATCCCAGTATGATAGCTGTGCTGCAGGCCTTGAAAGCAATCGGTCCAAATTAGAACAGGTAAGAAGATAGTTCTTATTTTAACAACCTAGCAGAAACTGACTTTGTATGCATGTTTTCACTACACCAATTTCAAAAGATTCCCAGATCTTTGCCCTCATGCCTTGAGTCTGTCTACCAAGTTGCAGAGATTTTTATTTCTTCAAACTTGATGTACACACCCTAAATTCTCCATCTGCACCCCTACTGCCAGAGTCCAGGCCCCATCATGTCTTTGCTTGACTACCACAGTAACCTACAACCTCCTCTCCCCCTCCACACTTGCCTTTCTCTAAGGTTTATTCTCCATAGAGCAGCCAAAGAAACCGGTACAACACTTAAACTACCTTCTTTCTACCAGCTTCCTGTTGCACATAAAATCTAACTTCAAAACTTTGGTTTTCAAGACCCTACCTGCTCCATGAACTTCATATCCAGATGTTCTCCTCCTCATCCACAGACCCCAGACATACTAGCCTTCTTCTTGTACTTCAAACAGGCCAAGCTTTTTTTCTCCTCAGGGGCAGATTTGCATATATTCTTCTCTCTCTGGGATACTCTACCACCAGCTCTTTGCCTTTCTCTCTCTTTTTCTTTCACCAATTTAGGTCTCAGCCTAAATGTTACTGCCTCCTAGAGATCTTCTCTAATCACCTAACTTTGCCCACTTAGTACCCCTATCACATTGTACTGCAGAATTTTCTTCATAGCACTTACCCCATCTGCAACTGCCTTCATTACACATTTCCTTGTTTATATCTGTCTCCTCTACTTGAATGAGAGCAGGGACCTGTCTTGTTCACTTCTCTGTCCCCAGCACCTAGCACAGAGCTAGGCACACAGTAGTTACTTAATAACTGAACTTATAGGTTGTAGAGTGGTATGCATGGTTTCTAGAAAAGATTGCAACCTAGTCTGATACAATAAAGTTTTGGTGCAGAAGAGGAAATACTCTGATAGTATTTCTTTTGTTGTACATTTGGTTATCCTTTCTGTATCTAATTTTTATTTCGATAATATTGCCCATTTAAAATTATGTTTTAGGAAGTCAGAGGGCTCCGCGAGGAGTGTCTTCAAGAAGAAAGTAGATACCATTATATAAACTGTATGATTAAGGTAAGACAAAGAAAATTGGATCAGAAACTTTTCTGAGATTTTTCTGTATCAAGGACTTAACCTAAAACATAGTCTTTCCACTTAGAACCTAGAAGTACAACTTCGTCGTGCTACTGATGAAATGAAGGCATATGTCTCCTCTGATCAACAAGAAAAAAGAAAAGCAATTAGGCAAGTAATTTTGTTATTTTATATTGAGTTACTTAATGTTTTCATCTATAGAAGATAAGATGGAATTATACAGAGTACCTAAATAAGCAAACAGTAAGATATTATTTAGAATTAAATCTTGTGGAACATCCTCTGGGTAGTCCAGCCCTCCTGACTAAGTAAGAATACATATAATTTTTCTTGTTTGCTTGCTTACTTTTTATTGTGGCAAAAGACATATAACATAAAATTTGCCATTTTAACCATTTTTAAGTGTATAATCAGTTGTATTCATTACATTCAAAATATTATGTAACCATCACCACTATAGATTACCCAAACATTTTCATCATCTGAAACAGAAACTCTTATAGCCATTAAGCCACTTAATCCCCATTACCCCCTCCTCAGGAATACATTGAGCTTCCCAGGTGGTGCAGTGGTAAACAATCTGCCTGCCAATGCAGGGGACACAAGAGACGTAGGTTTGATCCCTGGGTTGGGAAGATCCCTTGGAGTAGGAAATGACAACCCATTCCAGTGTTCTTGCCTGGAGAATTCCATGGACAGAGGAACCTGGAAGGCTATAGTCCATGGGGTCACAAAGAGTCAGACACAGCTGAGTATGTATGCATGTAGCATTATGTATAATTTCATGGTTGCTTTTTTATAAGCACTAAATTTGGTCTATTTTTAAAGTCCCACATGGCCTAGACTCTGGTCATTGGTGTGCTCATTGTTGCAGTGTGAGCAGCTGCACTTCAGCTAGAAATTCTGTGATTGCAGAGTGCCAGCCTTTGAAACAAAGAATGCATAAATACTACTAGCCCTAATATGGTGATTTTTTTCTTTTTGTAATCCTAGCATACTATAACATAATAAATGCTGCCTTAAAAATACATTTATAGTTGAATTGCTAGCTTTGAAACAAAATGCAGTAGTGAACAAGATAAACTTTCTTAATCACAATTCAAATGCTTTGCTTTTACCATTCAATAAGAACTCAAATGAAGTGTAGGATTCACATTTATTCAAGATTGCAGTTGAGATTTTTAGTAGCTTATACATTGATATTCATGACTCAATAGACATGAGTTTGAGCAAACTCAAGGAGATAGTGCAATGGGAAAACCTGGCATGCTGCAGTGCATGGGGTCACAAAGAGTCCGACATGTCTTAGCAGCTGAACAACAACAGTACATTGGTATTATAAAAAGGAATCTAAGAAATAGAATGTTTTGCAGAGTCTAAATTTCTTTATATAATGCAAGCCAGGCTGAAGATATCCTATAAATAGGATATTATTTTTAATACTCTAGCATATTAAACATACTGAATGTATTTATTCAAATTATTTTATTGCATGTAAATTTTGCTCACTAAATCTATATAGTCAATACTAATGTTCACTAATGTGAGAAGTAACTTTGTTCTTGAAAAATAAAAGTTTTAGAAATTGTTTCTTTTCTTCCAAAGTTATCAATACAATTAGTAAAGAAGGAAACATTGCTCCTGAGCTATTGGTTTTCTGATCTGTTTTCTAGATATTCCTCTTCATCGTTTTTATTTATTTATTTTTTTGACCACACAGTGCACCATGTGGGATCTTAGTTTCCCAACTAGGGATGAAACCAATCCCCACTGTGTTGGGAGAAGTCTTAACCACTAGACTTCCAAGGAGATCTCCATTATTTTAAAAATCATTGTAAATCTTTACCATTCCTCAGTTTTCCAATAGAAAAATATTACACCCTGACTAGAGAAGTACATGATAAGAATATTTAGGAATAAAATGTAGTTATACTCTAAACTCACTGATACATATTTAAAATTTATTACTAGTGTAGACACAGTATTTTTTATGTCATTTCATTTTCTACTTTTATGGTACTTTCTGGTAAGGCCAAAGTTCTAAGAAATTAGCTTGTTTTTGAAAGATCACTTATAAAATGTAATTTTATTTAAAGAGGCAGTATGTTATATATCAAAGTTCTAGAAAGTGACTCAATAAAATTTTGTTTCTAACCTGATTTTTCCAGTTCCTAGTTTTGTGATCTTGGATATATCACTTTTTCATCTATAAAATAAAGAGAACAATATATGCCATAGGAGCTCAACTTCAATGTAATGTTTGCAGCAGTATTTTAGAAATGATATAGTATGAGTTCCTGAAGAGTGAGGACCTTGTCTGTCCCTGTTTTCTTCTTGAAATCCCAGGACATGCTTGGTATAGAACAGGTGCTCTGTAATTACTACTTGAATAAAATTACATATTAGTGTTATGAGCATGCACCTATTTATTTCTTGATAAAATAGAAATGGAAATCCTAAAACAATTTGGACATTCCTCAGACCTGGGGTAATAAATGAATTATTTAAAATTCTCTTAATTATAATCATACATTATTCTGAGTAATATGTCATTTATATCCTCTGAGCTGTTTTTCATTGGAGAGCTAGAAAAGCAAATAACACTGACTTAGTGTCTCATAAATTTTATGGGCAAAATGAAGGTTCATCCAGACTGGGTCTGTTCCCTTTAGCTTTTATCCTTGTGCACAAATTCTACCTTCACTTCATCTCTGTAAGGACTTCGGGTACTTCTGATTGCCTTTCTTTCTGTTCTAAAGACGTTAACCTCCCTTTTTTACACAAATGCAAATCTTTCTTCACTTAACCTGCTAGAGTTTGTCTTTGTGGTTTATGATTTCTTAGATTCCCAATTTTGTGTTATGTAATTTCTTCTTGAGTACTGCTGTGTAGCTTTTCACAGAAATACAGTCTTTTTCGATACAAATTTGAGGTCTAAAGTTTCTCTTCTTATCATTGGTTCCGTTGTCCTCATTCTTCAGTCTTTGTCCTTAACACTTTAAATCTTACTTTTTGTCTTAAAATATAATTATACTTTTGTTTAAAAATACCATATGATATTATTTATATTTTTTACATTAAAAATTTATAATTTTTTAGCTTATAAAAGAAATATTTATAAAAACAAAAAGTAACCATTATCAAGTATAGTGCACAAAAATTAAATGTTGTCTACATTGCCATACCTCATTTATCTAGAATTCTGTCCAGTTTAGTATTTATAAATCTACCTCATTCTTTTTTTACAACTCTGTATTATTCTTTTGAATGGATGTACCATAATTTATTTAAACATTTCCCCATCTATCAACATTTAGTTGATTGTAGATTTTTACTACAGTAAGCAATGGTGAAGTGAATAGTCTTTGCTTTTATTTTTATTAAGTTTTAAGAGTTTTTCTGTAGGAAGGCTTCGTAGAAGTTGGATTGCAGGGTTAGATGATATTTATTGTGGTTTGTTATTTTTTTAATGTGTATCCTCTCTCTTTTCTGCAAGCCTCTTCCAAAAAAGTGTAATTTAAGCAAATGTATTGCTATTGTTTTAAGTGTAGATTAACCACAAATAGTACTTAATTTCTTACATGATGTTTTGCCTTGTTTTTTTACTTATGTTATTGTTTATTAGATGAACTGACTAAAGATTAGAAAAGGGAGTATTTGATAATGGGTTTCATTCTGACTCTAGTACTCTAAACTGTATTAGCTAATATATTTAGATAGATATGTTGATTTATTATTTAGTTGTATGATCAAATCAATTGAAGTAAATGTAAACTCTATCATTATATTGACTCCCTAGGGAACAATATACCAAAAATATTGCTGAACAGGAAAATCTTGGAAAGGTAAGAATATTTGTTTGTTTTTTAATGTGTGCATAATCCAGGTTTACAGGACATGGTTATGTCATGGTCAGTTTTTTTTAAGGTTATAGGGGAAATTAGAACTTTCTTACTCCCTTTGAAAAATGAAGACTCTTCCTTAGAAATTTATTTTTATAAAAGTGAAGGCACATAGATTTTGGGGGAAAGGGAGAAATCTAGTTTTAAATAAAAAGTTCATACATAACAAAATGCCACATGTAATGAATGAACTACAAGTTTCACATTATTCCCAGGTATCTCTGTTTATAAGATAAGTATAAACTTACTCATTTATTTTATTTAATAAGCACAAAGCTCTTACTATGAGCCAGGGCCTGGTCTAAGTCCTTTACAAACATTGACTCAGTTAAAAATAATCGAAAAACTTTTCTTAAGATATTCAACCCCTACCTGCCAGTCTTATATGAGGACTACTAAAAATAGGAGTGTATGATTGAGTTTTGTTTTTTCAGTTCTCTGAGACACTCCTAGTGGAAGAGGTGGTAGGGGCCTCAACCATCAGGATGTAAATGACTAACTGATTTCTCTAACTAATTCTAATCTTCAATGATTTTAAGACCATGTTACATAGTGAATGCTAACCATGCTTCACTATACACCATTTTATCTGTTTCTTACTGAGTTTCACTACTGAAAATTGAAGTTTCCTCTTAGTTTTTCTAATAGGAGTGTCCAGTTTGTATTATCATTTGTTAGGAATTGTTAGCTGTAGTTTTTCTTTTAAAATACTAACTATATGTCAGTGTTTCATTTCAGTGTTCAAATATTCTTGAGTCTGCAGCCTGGAAATGATTTTATATAAATATAGGCTTTTCTGTTCTGAAAGTACAAATTAACAATAGGGCTTTGCTTCAATCAATACATTGTACAGTTTAGCTGTTGGATACTTTCATGTTCAAATGTATGTATTTGAATCAAGTTGTACACACATTTGTACAGTATTTTAACTAGAGATTTTGGGGGCTTTAGGATTTAGTATGATTGTCAATAATAGACTTTCATCCAGATATTTTTTAAGTGAAGTAATGCACTTTTTCATATGAAAATATTCCTCCACTTCATTTGTTTTGTATCAGAATGGATGTTGTATATAGAGAAATATTTGCCAAACCTTGAATCCTTTCATAGACTCAAACTTAATGGCTAAATATGATTATTCTTTCCCCTCCCAGAGTAGTGTTTTATTATATTGCAAGATTTGAGGGGAAAGCAGTAGCAACAGTCTGACATCAAGCATGTTTGAGCAAAATGAGCCATTGATTAGCTCATGCCCTGATTGTCTGGCTGTATCACTTAAGAAAGAAAGCTTCTTGATCCTCTCACTCTTAGAATAGATCTAAATTTTCAAAGCAAACACAGAATATACCTAGGCTTTCAAACTGACAATAGCGTAAGTCTTCCAAACCAGCAGACTGGACATCCACAGACCTCCTCAGGCCAGCCTGAGTTTCTGAAATTAGACCAAGCTATAGTGCTACAATTCACACTATCGTATACTAGACTTTGCCTTACCAAATGCTGTGGAATATGATGCTTAAAGTTGTAACTTTCCCCCGCCTGTACCATCTCTTTCTTTTAAGAACAATGAAATCTGTGACAAATATTTTTTGTGCATTACAACTATCCATAAAATAAATCTGTAGTACATGACAGTAACATTAAAAATAAATTATAAAGTCAGTTGTATTCATAAAGTTAAAGGTTTCAAACACATATGGTTATGAAGCAAATTAAATTTAATATTTTTGATACAGACAATGCCTGCATCCTGTCTTTGGTTCTTTAAATAGCTTTTATTGGTTGTTAGGATTTTTGAAAAAGAAATTATTCCAATAATATAAGAAAAGTTACAGTTAAGTAGTACCTTAATCTTAAAATCATGTTCAATACTCTTAAAACTCTTGATCTGACTTACTACTTTTGTTTTAGTTTGTAAGGATAAAATTATTTGTTGTAAGATACTTTATTTGTAACATAGAGTTAAGTAGATGTATTTGCATGCCAGGCATTGTGTCAAAAATTTGCTGTTTATATTTAAATTATATTTTCTTCATTCTGTTTTGTTTTGCTGTCTGCTGTTAACTTTGCTTTTCTTAGCCATAGGTGGGAAGGGCAGTCTTTAATAAGCATTTTGAATCTGGCCTCAGTTTAGTTTAGCCTCTTATTTGGGCAAGTACCGACCACCGGCCTTCTCACTTGTGTCCTTAGATCAACTGTTAGATCAACCCTGCATACTAAAAGAGGAAAAGATGGGGATGTTCCCATGTAATCTTTGCTTGTTTTTCTGCCCTTCTTGGTGATTTCTGACAGTCTGTGTCAGTGAGTGTATTTCTGTTACTCTCTGCTTCCTTATGTGTGTGCTGTCATCTCTGTTTTTCTCTTCTTTCCTTCCTACTTTTCTTTCCTCTCATCGTCTCTCTGACTTTGTGTGATCTTTTCTTTGTCACTCTTCCTTGATTTGCCATAACAGAGCCAAAGAACAGTTCGCAGTTTACTGAAAAATGTTCCTATTCCTGTTTATAATTTTAGTCAGTAAGTAGAACAGTATTGGAAGGTGGAACTATATATGTAGGCTCTTAGTAACAAAAATAATTCTGATAAGGATCTGAGCCTTTTAAAAATATCACTGGACCTTCTCCTTGAAGAATATTTGCATACAATTTGATTTATTTGGGCATAGAGCATACCCTTAGAGTATACTGATTTAGGAAAGAATATAATATTTAATAATAATAACATATATAACACATGATAGTTTGTAATTATTTCTATATCTATTGTCATATGAAAAAAATAGTATTATAAAGCAGATACTTTTATAATTACTCCTATTATTAACCTTAATTGACAATTGAACAAACTACAGTCCAGAGAAATTGTCTTCCTTATGGCTAGTGACAAAGCCAAGGTTGGAACTCAAGTCTTCTGACTTCCAAAATCTGCATTTTTTATATACCATGATACTGCTCCACTTGCCTGATTTCCTTTATTTTCCCCTTCTTTTCTATTTTTCTGTCCTTTTTAGCTTCAGGTTGTCTTAGATCTATGGTAAATTTAATTAACTTTTATCATCTTAGCTTTCATATATCATCTGGTTTAGCTATTATTTATCAGATGTACAAAGCATACCATATCCTTCTGATTAGAGCAGTAGAAGTAAATCCCTATATGATATTTAATTATTCTTTTTTTTTTTTTTTTAATGCTAGAAACTCCGGGAAAAACAAAAAGCTGTACGAGAAAGTCATGGTCCAAATATGAAACAAGCAAAAATGTGGCATGATTTTGAACAATTGATGGAATGTAAGAAACAATGCTTTCTGAAACAACAAACCCAAACTTCCATTGGTCAGGTAATTCAGGAGGGAGGAGAGGACCGGCTGATACTCTGAGTTCATTTGCCATTGTTAGGGGCATTAGTTGATGCTGCTAGCTATAAGCAAAATCCCATGGTGTATTTCTTTTTTTTTTTTCAAAGTGATTTGTTCAACATTTTGCTTTCAGATTAGCCATTCTCTATTAAGTTTTCATAGAAAATAATGCTAAGGTAGATTTAGGTTTTAAAAGTTTCTAATATGAAAAAGAGGCTTTTATTATTTCGCTTAGTTTATACATCAGTGGCGTCTTCTGTTTTATAAGACAAGAGACTGAGTTTACTATCTGTAAATGTAAACACATGTCCATTAAGAAACATGTAAGTTTTTGTTTGAACATAATAACCCAGTGGCTTAATGTTTTTCTTAATCTTTTTTTAACTTTAGAGAAATCTTTTAGGAACTAATATCTCTTGTTTTGAAGAAACATTTATCTGAAGTTCAGCAATTCCTACAGTTTCACTTCAGTTTCTTTTTCTTCTGTACAATTCAAGAACATTTAATATTTTGAATCACATATTTGTTTTATTTGTATCATTTAAAGGCAAATAAAACTTGGTGCACATATCATGGCTATTTAAAATTTATATAGTATAAATTTTAATCTTTTTAAAGTAAGTATTCATGTATAGTACTGTACTAAATTTAAGATTGTTGCTTATTTTCACCAAAAATCTAACACAGTAGGTTCTGGGCATTATTATTTTAAATATAAGAAACTGTCAAAGTGCCTCCAATCTCTGCTTCATTTGGACAAGGTATCTGAAGATGTCTTTAATTTTTCCTTAAAGATACAAAATCATATGCCACCCTTTACTTCATTTCAGTTTCAATATACTTTTCAAATTTTCTTTATTTTAGATTTGAAAACTCAGATTTCAAATGGTTAGCATGTCCTTCTTGGGTTCGTTCTTCTTAGCTTTCCTGGAGAAAACAAAGCAAAAACATTTTGATGAAAAAAATTGTTTCCACCCTTGCAAAATATACAAACTTGATTAATGGCCTTGGGTGTCTGTTCCCAAATGTGTCCTACCCTTTTTTTGTCTTTCTTGATAATTAGAGAATCTCATTAGCATGGAAATTACTTACATTTCTAGGAGCTATCACCAGAATACATAGGATCCATCCGAGTATGAAAGAACTTACCAGGAAAGTATAGAAAGAAACTTCTTTTAACATAGTGTAAGAAAAAAAAAGATAAATATTTCAGTGTTATTAAGTGCTTTGAATCTGGTCCTCAGCTTACTTTAGCTACTTATTTGGACAAATATCAGTTATCAGAATTCTCACTTGGCCCTTAGATCAACTATTGGATCAACCATGTACTGAAAGAGCAAAGACTGTGTTCAGTGTGTAGAAACAAACCCTTACTAATTCAATAATCAGCTTTTGGACATTGTATTTGTTCAGAGTTGGCTACTGGGTTGTTATTTTTAAGCCAGTAGTAAGTGATGTTCCTTTTAGAGTATGAATTCCTTTAAAAATATTTGAAAAAGACTAGATGCCCTTCCCAGAAACAGCATTTATTCCCCAAAGGAATGTCAATTTGTAAGATTATTAAGCCTAGTGACTAGTTTTTTCAGTCTTTGCTATCTTTGGTGCTCTTAATTTTTAAAATTGTTAGCAAGAGATACGTCAAGGAATGCTTGTAATTCTGATTTGATTACTGCTTGCTTTCATTCCACACAGAAAGAGTATATGGATTAAACACTAAGGCAGCTCCAAAATTATTTTATTCACTGAAGCAGAACATCATTACTACTTCAAGAAAAGCAAATTGAATAAAAGGCCTAAAAGTGCAAAGCTATTTATAGTTTTTATGTAACGTTGGACATTTAGTAACATAGCTTAATGGGTTTTATACAGTGACTTTCCACTCATTTTATGATTTGATTGGAACAGGGAAAAGCTTTGACTAACTCTGACAGTTTTTGACAGGTGGCACTTACAAAAGAAGAGCTTATTACATTTTTCTTTCAGGATTGATACTTTAGGTGGCTAATTGATGAGAATGCCTAATCATTTTGGAAAATAATCTTGTCTTCCACATGATGACCCAAATTAAGGAAAAAAATGTAGCCTGTGAAATCTACTTCTTTGTTCACAGATTTTTTCCTCCTAGGACCCAGTATTGCCAGCTATTGCATGGGACTGACTAAACCATAAATTTCAAAAAGCCACTGCCTATCTTGCTTCCTGTATTAGTTAAGGAAAAATACAACTTTAAAGGTTGTCCTTTAAGAAGCATTTTATAATAAAATTTTATAGAATTTTATAATATAATGTCTTTTCTGTTATAAATCTGTTAATAACTGAATCTAAGGTCATGTGTTTTCCAGGTCTAGAAAGTGTTAGCAGAATTACCTTAGAGCATTGTTCAGAGGCATATGGAAATTAAACCAACTCTCAGGAAATTGTAGAATATTTAACTTTCTTCTTTAGAATAATATTTTATATCATATTGCTTTAATGCAGTGGACAGCAGCAATGAAAGAAACCATTTCATTAAACTATCAAGTAATTAGTTTATATAACATATATAATTTGGGGGGCAAATTTTTAAGCTCTGTGAATTTTCCAGGTGTCTTTCTTAAATTTTTAGGCTAAACATGATACAGAGTACTTTTTGGTAGTTTGAATAAGAGACTGAATATGTTCCTTAAACTAAAAATACATGAATTTGAAGAATTCTTTTGCAAATTGAAAATATATGTACAAATGGGGAAATTGCCAAAGCTGCATTTACAAAAGCAGCAATCAAATTTGTATTGAAAAAATGACTTTGTAGGGATATGATATATAGAAACCTCCTTGTCTTACACAGGCTTTCACCCAGTATTAGTGACTAATGAGTGTGAATCTAAGACTTGTTTCTACAAAAGGTTCTAGGAGCTTACATCATTCCTCTTGCTTGGCACCAAGGAGTGTTTAGCCTTAGGGAGTGAGTAACTTAGCACCCTGATGATTAACTTTCATTAAACTTGGTTATTTCACTAACTTCTCCATTGTTGTAGTAAAGGTGAGATCTAGATTATATATACAATGAATCCTTCTTTTTTAAACAATCCATGGCAGCCAGGAAAGAAAGTTGCACTTTATTAAATATGTGATTGCTTCTCTACTTAGGAGAACTGCTGGCCTGAGCTCCTCCTTCCTTTCTTTTTAATGAGAGCAATTTAGTTAGAGCTATTTGATGTGTGGCAGCCAGGCATAAGGTGAATGTTTTTTCTGGGGAAGATAGAGAGAGATCGTTTACAGTTATGTGTCCATTTTCAGTCTTGGACCCTTCTGTCTTAAGACAGTCTTAAAAAGAAAATATTGTCTGTAACTGTCATTTAGTTTCATCCAATCCTTGCAAAAGAAATAAAAAACTAAAAAACAGAATCCAAACAAACTTTTTTTTAAGACTTGGACAAATGTGTTTTCTGCTCCCATGCTCCCTCTTTTGGCAAACTGTAAGTACTGTCTCAGCAAACAGCGATAATTTCACAATTTCCTCTCTAGAATTGCTGAGAGACTTGAGTCACCAAATGTGGTTCACTGCTGTGGAAATGCATTGTTCAGAAGAGAGAAAGAAATTTAAGATTTCTGCTTTTCCGTGACAGTATTTGTTTCCGCCTCAGTTCAGAGTGTGAAGTGCAGGTTCTTGGCAAGACTGCCACTTAAGATTGCATGTGAGAACCTAGTGAATAGGCAGAGAATTTTGGAGCTTGAAAGGAACCTCAGAATGATTCATATGGTCATTCATTAAATTGGGACCTTTGAGGGATCTCTTTCAGCCTCTCTCAGTGCAGAAATCAGGACAGGAGTGCTTGTGGCAAATGGCTTTCCAGCCTCGGTAGAGTAACCGCAATGCAGTTCACTCCTCATGAGGGAGCCGGTCCCATTGTTAAAGAGCAAAGACTGATTGGTTTATTGGTTCTAGAAGCAAAGCCAACTTACAGAGGAAGGGAAATTTCTTTAAACAGCATTTCGGCAAAGCCAGATTGAACAAATTTTGCTCCCTGAAAAAAATTTTACTTCAGGGGAGTAATATTATTGTGGTTATTATAATAATCAGAATTGTGAGAAAGATGAAAATAATAATGATGCTAGCAGCTAGTCCATTAGTAAGCACTGATTATGTACCAGACACCATCCTAAGTGCTTTATGTGTATGAACCAGTGTAACTCTCAAAATAACCCTATGAAATGGATACCATTATCCTCACTTTATAAATGAAGAAACTGAGGCACAGAAAGGCTTTTACAGTATTACACAGCTAATAACTGTAGCAGGTGGAGCCAGGGTCCAAGACCTGTGCTCTTAACTACTGTGCTGTCCTGCAATGTGACCCGTGGTTGTATATATCCATAAAGGTTGCTGTCCATTTATGAACTGCAGTATATGTGAAATTATTTTTTTTGCATTTATAATGCATTTTCAATAATATATTTCCTTAACTATAGCTGAAAAACAAACTTCACTACTTTACTAAATGATTAAAAATAAACTCTGCTGGGACTTACCTGGTGGTCCAGTGGTTAAGAATCCACCTGCCAGTGCAGGGGACATGGGTTCTATCCGTGCTCCAGGAAAATCCCACATGCCTTGTGGCAACTAAGCCCATGCACCACAACTATGGCACACAAATCACAACTAATGAGCTTGTGTACAACAACAAAGACTCAGCACAGCCAAAAATAAATAAAATAAATCAATAAATATTTTAAAGTAAATAAACTCTACCAACCAGATGAGGGGATTATAGTAAAAATGATTGTCAAGTAAATGCATAAAAGAAGTGAGTAATAGTTTTAGGTAAAGAGAGAGTAGAAACTTTATAGGTTATAATTTAAAACTTTCTCCATGAAGAGTTTCAGTGTGGGATATGAAAAAGTTCTGGAGGTAGATGGTGGTGAAAAAGAAAAAAAAAAAAAAACTTTCTCTGTGAAAGTCTTAAACTCATATATGTCTTGTATTGCTGGACATTTCGATTGATTCCAGTTTTTTACTTTATAAACAATGCTGCCATAAACTTAAAGATTGAAATAAGATAAAATATTAAGCAAAACCACAAAATTTATTTAGTCAAATCCAGAATTCATTGAATAGTTTTATGGACTTTTCTCACCTTCATCTATGAAAATGCCAAGGCTAAACCAAAGATATGAACAAGCTGTTAATTGATTAACTGGAGAATAAAATTGTAAGTTCATTCATTTATTTATATGTGAATATTTATTGAGTATCTTCTGCATGCTTGACACTGTGCTACATGCTAAAATAGAAAATGAACATGACCTGGTTTTTTCTCTCAAAGAGCACACAGTCTAGAAGATTCTAACATTAAGCAGCAAAAAGAAAGGTTTTTTTTAATGTATAAAACAAGGAGCTCAGAGGAAGAAACAGTTAATTTTGACATGGGGGATTGGGGAAAGATTAGTGGAAGAGGTGGGACTTGAGCTGGGTTTATAAGAATGAATTAAGATTTTGATAGTGTAAGACAAGTAGAAGACATAGAGGCATTTAAGCACATGACATGGTCAGGAGATGGAAAGTCTAGAACGGCTCAGTGAGTTACCTGATCGTGTGAGGCCAGGGCAAGGTGTGCCTAATATGGGCTAAGCTCGTGTGCTCTGTGATTTGACATGCTGGGCACTCAGCTGGACTCCATGAAAAGGTACAGTAAAAGGATAAGACATGGCCCCTGTCATTAACCAGACTAACAATACAATACAGCAAATACATTGAATCCTAAAACCTAGTGCTAAATTTTGTGTGCTGTAGAAGTTCAGTCAAAACAGACTGCTGCTGCTGCTGCTGCTGCTGCTGCTGCTAAGTCGCTTCAGTTGTGTCCGACCCTGTGAGACCCCATAGACAGCAGCCCACCAGGCTCCCCCGTCCCTGGGATTCTCCAGGCAAGAATACTGGAGTAGGTTGCCATTTCCTTCCCCAATGCATGAGAGTGAAAAGTGAAAGTGAAGTTGCTCAGTCACGTCTGACTCTTCGCAACCCCGTGGACTGCAGCCTACCAGGCTCCTCTGTCCATGGGGTTTTCCAGGCAAAAGTACTGGAGTGGGTTGCCATTTCCTTCTTCCAAAATGGACTAGGGAAGACTAAAAGGTCAAAGGGGAGTCCAGGAGGTTTCATCAAAGAAGAGGGAATGATCTGGGCCTGGAAAGATGAGTAAAATTTGGATAGGAACCAGCGATTGAAGCAATTTACAGCACTGGATTATCAAACAGATATACCCCAATATTTGATATTTCAGAAATCAAAGAAGTTTTCATTAGAAAAATCAAAACTCAGACTTCCTTACACTCTCTTTAGAGTTTAAGGTCTCTGAAAGTTTCAGTTTAGCCGTTTGGAATGCCATCAAGAGTTACTAGTCCAATGGGAATTCAGAAGGGAAAAAAACACTGTGGGCTGGAGCAATCTGGGCAGACTGGAGGAAGACATGGTACAAGTTTAAAACCACTCTGGAAGCATGGGTAGAGTTTGGCTTAGGGAGGGAACAAGAGCTCCACGGGACTGAGGAAGCCCCAAGAAAGGAATGTCCTGAGGTACGAGCCAGGCAAGGCTGCAGAGAGTAAGAGAGTTAAAGCTGGAAAAGGAGTTGGAAACCAAATTGATGAGCTTTTTTGAGTTGGTGCAGTTTTTGAGTTGGTGCAGTTGTTGGAGCTGTTCTTGATATCCTGATTCCTTTTGGACCCTCAATGAAATGAGAGATTCACTGCATTGTAGGGAATCACAGATTGTCATCTCCACAAGAGACTGCTATCATGGACTAAGTTTGATTTGTTTTTATGACAAAAGAGAGCAGTATAGGCAATAAGTCAGTTGTTTGTTTCATCATCTTTGGGGGAATATTTTTTTACACTAACTCAGAGATTCAACATTTTATTCTTTCATTCAGTTTACAACTCTTTGTCATCTCATTTTTACAATCACTTTTTTGTTTCATGTCACATTTTCAGATATGTGGAAAAGATTTGCTAATTTGAAGGAATTTAGATGAGAAACAGAATGTTTTAAAGTTACATTTTTGTTGGGAGACATTTTTATAAGTTTATTTGATTTCCTATGTATCCAGAAATGTGAGGAAAAAAATTCAAAGCTGGTGTTTAACAGTCCTTGATTGCTTTTTCTTGAGAGTAAGAAAAAGAACTGTTTTACGTTGTAATAATTGCCAAGTAGCCAAGGAGAGCCTCAGCCCTTGAAGAGACCCACTTGCTAGTGACTTGGCAGTGTCAAACAAATGTTCAACTTTTATTCTGACACTTCTTGAAGAATTTGATTGAAACTATATATGTCCAGATAACACTCAGCAAAGTGCCCTTCTTGCATTTGTTTCAAGATATATTTGGAAACAAGAGAGATGACCTTGGACTCAGCTGCTTTTCCAATTTAGGACTTCTCTCTGGGTCTACTGAATAATATTCCTGAACATTGAAAATTCAACGAATGGAAAAACATTTTAGTTACTATATGCCATAAGTCCTGTGATAGAGAATTTTTTTCCCCCAGCAATATGTTCTGCCTCTAAAAGAATGATATATTTAGACTGCAAGCTCTATATTAGCTTTCTAACCATCTACTTCAAAATACATTTAGGAACACATTTGCTTTTCATCAGAGTGCCTTTTTTATAATCTAAATCGAGCTGTCCTTGCTTTTTAAAATATTTTATCATGTAAGAAATTTTGAAAAAAAAAAATAACAAGCAGTTAACCCTTCGCCTTTGCCTTTTGGCATTCAAAGTTTGTTCAGAAGCCAGGGTTCATTGTAGCTTGATGTCAGATCTAAAAGAAGACTTCGGAGGCTCTGACATCCCCGTCTAAGGTTATTGCCACCTGTCCAGATGACAATAGAAGTCCTGCTAGTCTAACCTCAAGCCTGAAAGCCAAGGTTAGCTTCCAAATGCATCTACATTTAGCCCATGGAGATGGATGGTTTTAACTGTCATTAAAGCGATATTCTTTCAGTTACCATTTTGCATATTTTGGAGGTTTAAGCAGTTCCATTTTTAATCTGTTGTCACAGTCACAGGACAAGACTTAGGTAACCTTTCTGATAAAGCAATTTTACTTTTAAGCAAATAAGTAACTATGAGTTATAGTTTGATCATTGTCCTCCATAGCATATTATCAGGGAGCATAGCGCTTTTTATTTTCACATGGTTTCCTAAGCTGTCATAGTCAATCAGAGCATTTATAGAGATGATTATGTTGTTAGCAACAGCCTCCAGCATGCACAATTCATTAATTCCCAGTAAAATGTTGTGTTACACACATGCACACATTTAACATGCACATGTAGAAATAGGAAAACACATTGTATTATAATACTTCAAAGCATATCTTGTTCTTGAGCATTCTTTACTTGATTTTTTAAAATTTTATTTTATTTTTAATTGGAAGATAATTGCTTTACAATGTTGTGATGATTTCTGCCATACATCAACATAGTCAGCCATAGGTATACATATCCCCTCCCTCTTGAAGCTTCCTCCCACCTCCTTCCCCATCCCACCCCTCTAGGTTGTTCAGAGCACTGGCTTTGGGCTCCCTGCACCCCACTGGCTCTCTGTTTTACGTATGGTAATGCATACTCTCAGTGCTGCTGTCTCAGATCATCCCACTCTCTCCTTCTGCCCCTGTGTCCAAAAGTCTGTCCTTTATGTCTTGTTGCTTGATTTTGAATCAAATATTGTGTCAACTGCGAGCCACAAGGTGAGTGATTTTGCAACTGTTAACACTTAAGCTACTTTTAAAGATGATCCATACTATCAGATAACAGATTGATCTTAAATTTTTAATTGTTACAAATTATTGGACTAGCAGGAATTCCCTGATGGTCCAGTGGTTAGGACTCCCTGCTATCACTGCTGAGGACTCAGGTTCAGTCCCTGGTCAGGGAACTAAGATCCTGCAAGTTGCCACACAGTAACTGATAGCTCAGTTGGTAAAGAATCCGCTTGCAGTGCAGGAGACCTGGTTTGATTCCTGGGTCGGGAAGATCCCCTGGAGAATGGGTAGGCTACCCACTCTAGTATTCTTGGGCTTCCCTTGTGGCTCAGCTGGTAAAGAATCTGCCTGCAATGTGGGAGACCTGGGTTCTATCCCTGGGTTGGGAAGATACCCTGGAGAAGGGAAAGGATACCCACTCCAATATTCTGGCCTGGAGAGTTCTATACAGTCCATGGGGTCTCAAAGACTGAGCAACTTTCAGGAGGCTTGCCAAAAAAAAAAAAATTACACCACTGTTACTTTGTAGTTTCCTAATTCAAAACTGGTGACCTTTTTTAACCTCACATTTACTTCTTTATAAAAACAGGTTTTGCATGAGTGTGGGTATCTTGCATACACTTCCATTATTTTATTAATGTTGAACCTGAGGATCAGTTGCTACAGTCTCCTCAGTGCCCTAATTATTATAGATAAGAGCTCATTGTACCCAAGCTAATTGATTCATAGGATAATCAGTAAAGTTTGCCTTTCCTGGTGCCAGAGAATCCTCTAACTTCACAACTTTTGAACTGCATTTTTAAAGATATGAAAGAGGAAAATACATGATATTCTACAAAGTGTTCCTAAGATCTGTAGTGCTCAAGGAAGATTTCAATGAGGGAAAAGTCTCAGAGAAAAAGTAATTTTAAATAGTACAGAGATTAAATGTTAGTTTTGCTGAATGTTTTCATAAAATATTATCTTTCAAATGTATGTTTTCTCATCCTTCTTCTAAAAACATATATAAAACTTTGAGTCAAAGAGTCAGAATGAATATTTCTACACGGTGTTTGTTTATTAAGTTTATGTTTCAGGAGCTCTTTTCTCTACCCAAGTCTTCATATTCTTGGGTATTCTTATGTAAATCAGACCACTGTTGAGTTCAGTAAGTGTCCATTGCTCTGCTGCTGCTGCTAAGTCGCTTCAGTCGTGTCCGACTCCGTGCAACCCCATAGACGGGAGCCCACCAGGCTCCCCCGTCCCTGGGATTCTCCAGGCAAGAACACTGGAGTGGGTTGCCATCTCCTCCAATGCATGAAAGTGAAAAGTGAAAGTGAAGTCGCTCAGTCTTGTTCATTGCTCAAGACTTAGTATTTCTCTGCCATTTTCCTAAGAGGAGAGATTTCTAGCAACTACAAAGTAAATATATTTCTCTAAACTCTTTTTATCTGTGTCTTCCATAGATGGAATTCATATCCAGCTGTCTGCAGATTTATATAGAATCTGGTTTATCCAAATATTTGTAGTACCATCAAATCAAGGATTTCTTTCTTTTTTCTTATCATGCTTGAATGTCTTACCTTGATCTTGTTCTTACAGAATCCAGATGTGTTGATTTAATGAAGGGAGATCTAATACATCCCTAGTTAAAACTTACTTTAACATCTTTATTCATTTTCTGTCTCAGATCCTTTCCATCATTTTTTTTTCTCCCTATTTATGTTTATCATTCCCTTACTATTCAAACTTTTTATTTTATATATTTACTTGACTTCACCAGGTCTTATTTGCAGCATGTGAGATCTTTAGTTGCAGCATGCCACCTCTTAGTTGCGGCATGTGGGTTCTAGTTTCCTGACCAGAAATCAAACCCAGGCCCCCTGCATTGGGAGTGCAGAGTCTTAGCCTCTGGACCACCAGGGAAGTCCCTCAAATTTTTTTCTGATCCTATCTCAGACATGCATTCTCTTACTACTACTAAGTTTACTTTTAGAGCATTTTTCAAAATGTTTTTCATTTAAAAAATTACACACTGTGATAATGATTTTACAACTCTGTGAATATGCTAAAGAAATAATGAATGTGTACATACACAAAAATCACTTTAAATTGGTGAATTGTATGGTATGTGAATTATGTGCCAATAAAGCTGTTAGAAATACAAGCTCAGTGTAACAATTTCAGATAATATCAGTGGTTTAAAAAAATAAACCCTCATCTGTCTCAGTTTTCTCGCTTCTCAGAGATGTTTCCACAGTTAGGTTTTAGAATATTCTTCCAGACATTTTAATTGCATACACAAACACATGTATGTATTTACAGCCTTTTAAAATTATGTACAAAAAGGGTTATATTCAGTTTTCTGAAACTTCTTGTTTGCACTAAACAGTAAATTATAATCATATGTACATATGGAGCTATCTTATTCTTAATAGTTTCAGAGTATTCCACTATATCCACTACATGAATATAGTACAGTTTAACAAGTTCTTTATTGAACATCCTTCTACTTACATCTTTGTACTGTTATGCAAGTATATCTTCAGAGAAAAATATCTTAGAATTGTTGGATTCAGATTTGCATTTAAATTTTTAGATAGATATTTTAGATCAGTATTGCCAAATCACCCTGCAAAAAGCTGGTGACAATTTGTAATCCCATCAGTCATGTGTCAGTGCCTGTTAGCCGTCCCCTTACTTATACTATGTGTATTAGCTTTATAACATCTTTGTCAATATGATAGGTTTAAATAATTATTTTAATTTGCAATTTTTAATTATGTGACATTGAGTTTTTACAGTCTCTTTTTTAATTGCTTAAGTAATATTTTTTATAATTTTATTTGTTTATTTTTGGCTGTGCTGGGTCTTCATTGCTGCGCCAGCTTTTCTCTAGTTACAGCAAGAGGGAGCTACTCTTGGCTGCAGCACGCAGGCTTCTCCCCGCAGTGGCTTTGCTTGTTGCACAGCACAGGCTCTAGATGCCCTGGGCTCCAGTAGTTGTGGCGTGTGGGCTCAATAGTTGTGGTTCCCGGGCTCTAGAGCACAGGCCAAGTATTTGGGGCCCTGGGCTTTGTTGCTCCATGGCATGCGGGATCTTTCTGAACCAGGGGACCAGGAATCAAACCTGTGTCTCCTGCATTGGCAGGCAGATTCCTTACCACTGAGACACCAGGGAAGCCTCAGTAATAGTTTTTTTTCTAAATGAGAAGTCCATAATGTCAACTGTAGAAATTTTGAATACAGAAGATAATTAAAATAATCTGTAATCCTACCACCCAGGGATTATCACCATTTATAATTTTATTTCTAGTCTTTTTTCTGTGAAACTTATCTCATGATTATTTTTAACATTGGTAAAGGAGCTTATTTTTGTATTTAAAATACAAAGTTTACAAAATGAGGTTATAATACAGCTGCTTAGAATACTGCTTTGAGCTGTTTTAATCAAGGTGCTATATAAATATTCAGTGGACTGAGCTCTCCTCTGCCAAGCTTTTGGGATCAGCTAGTGGAAAAATCATTAGCATTCTTTCCTTGACACTGTCCTGTCACTACCAGGGCTCAAACTGGAGGCAATTTCCTAGGAGCCAATAGGTCTCTTAGTGGAGGAAAAGGAGCTGTATAATCCCTTAATGGCATGGAAGATAGAGGAGTCTGAATATATATAATCATTGTTCTCTCACACACACACATAAAACAGGAGATGAGATTAGTAAGCCAGGGTAAGAACCTTCAGGAAGTATGGTAGACACCTGGAGAACAGTAAAATATGTAACAGACAGGGTCAGCCAATTAAAGGTACAAGTCCTGAATGGTAATCATACGTATCCTTACCTGATTCTCCTTTGGGACTGTACGAGCATGGCATGCAGAACTGGTTTCCGTTCACAGCTGCATTTCCTATGCCTACTTGCACATAAGCAACTTTGATCAGTAAATACTAGTTAAATGAATAATGAATGAGTGAAAGTAAAAGAGAGTGACCTTAAGTAAATTACTTAATTGCTTTGGACCTTAGTTTCTTTCTCTGAAAACTTCAAAGGAAAGTCACCCTTCAGGTAGAGCTTACTGTAGCAACTGCCCGAGTGTCATCTTGATTAACCAGGTAGAGAATAAAATAAATATAACATAGCTCTATAATTAGAAATAATTGTCAGTATGATCTGGAGACTCTGACATCTTAACCACTGCTTCATTCTCATTATTTAAGAGTATGTTGTATAATTCTAGTATAATACTAAAATACTCATCAGACTTAGGATGAAGGTTATAGAAAATGAATGTTATCAGGCCTTTAACACACTTAGAAATGCATATGTATGATTACTGTCTAAAAGCAGAGAGGATAACTAAGGAATGCACATAGTACAAGTATGGAATAGTTGGTCACTGTTCTCAGAGTGACCCATTGTACATAATTGTAATGAACATCTGTCGTTTTTGGCTTACCTTGTATCAAATTATCATAGACAGTTCCAAGCAATGGTTACATTTTGGAGTTAATGTGATAAAACTTTTAAAATCTATGAAATATTTTATGTCTTACTCAAGATAGATTCTATGACCTTTTAAGTTTGTTGAAAGGAAGCTAAATTAGCATCACCTCATAGTTCTTAAGGAAGATTCCTTACCTTCCAAAATTTCAATTTATTTAGAAATAAATCTGTATAAAACTTATGTAAGTAGAAATATCTCTTAGTCCATTCCTCTTTAATGTAATACCATAAAAATACTAGCACATAACCTTTTTTTTTTTTTCCTATTTGCAATCAAAAGCAGTACATAATCAGGCAGGAATCAGGAAGTTAAAATAATCACAAAATTAAACCAAGTGATCTGTTTTCATTATACTCCAGGAGGAGTAAAAGGTAAAGATAAACACAACCAACAAGTTTCTTTATCAAATTTGAAAATTCTTTCCAAGTCAGTCATATCTTAATAGAATAAAAATGAAAATTTATTAAGGCTTATAACTCAGCACTGTCCTATTTTAATTTTTTTAAATTATGGTGAAGAATTTGTTGTTATTGTTCAGTCGCTAAGTCGTATCTGCCTCTTTGTGACCACCTGGACTGTAGCACGCCAGACTTCCCTGTTCTTCACTATCTCCCAGAGTTTGCTCAAACTCACATCCATTGAGTCGATGATGCCATCCAATCATTTCATCCTCTGTTGCCCCCTTCTCCTCCTGCCGTCAATCTTTCCCAGTATCAGGGTCTTTTCCAGTAAGTTGGCCTTTCGCATCAGGTGGCCAAAGTTGGAGCTTCAGCTTCAGCATCAGTCCTTCCAGTGAATATTCAGGGTTGATTTCCTTCAGGATTGACTGATTTGATCTCTTGCAGTCCAAGGGACTCTCAAGAGTCTTCTCCAGTACCACAGTTTGAAAGTATCAGTTCTTTGATGCTCATCCTTCTTTATGGTGAAGAATACATAACCTAAAATTTACCATCTTAACCACCTTTAAATTGGACTATGAAGAAAGCTGAGCACTGAAGAATTGATGCTTTTGAACTGTGGTGTTGGAGAAGACTCTTGAGAGTCCCTTGGACTGCAAGGAGATCCAACCAGTCCATCCTAAAGGATCAGTCCTGGGTGTTCATTGGAAGGACTGATGTTGAAGCTGAAACTCCAGTACTTTGGCCACCTGATGCAAAGAGCTGACTGATTTGAAAAGACCCTGATGCTGGGAAAGATTGAGAGCAGAAGGAGAAGGGGACGACAGAGGATGAGATGGTTGGATGGCATCACTGACTCGATGGACATGGGTTTGGGTGAGCTCTGGGAGTTGGTGATGGACAGGGAAGCCTGGCGTGCTGCAGTTCACGGGGTCGCAAAGAGTCAGACACGACTGAGCGACTGGACTGAACTGAACTGAACCACCTTTAAGTGTATGGTTTAGAAAATTCACATTGTTGCATAGTAGATCTCCAGAACAAACTGAAACTCTATCTATACTCATTAAACACTTAACTCTCCATCCTTCTCCCAGCTGGCAACAGCCATTCTACTTTCTATCTCTGAATTTGGATATTCTAGGGTCCTCAAGTAAGTAGAATCATAAAGTATTTATCTTTTTGTGACCAGGTTACTTCACTTAGCATGTCCTCAAGCTGTAGTATGTGACAGGATTTCTTTCCTGTTTAAGGCAGACCCCTGTCCCTTTTTTTTTTTTTTTTTTGGCTATGCTGGGTCTCTGTTGCTGCTCAAACTTTTCTCTAGTTGCAGAAAGTGGGGGTTACTCTCTAATTGTGGTTCCTGGGCTTCTCATTGCCATGGTTTCTTTTGTTTCAGAGCACAGCCTCTAGGGGACTTCAGAAGTTGTGGTTCTTGGGCTTGAGAGCACAAGCTCCAAGGTGGTGGCATGCAGGATTAGTTGCTCCGCATGTGGGATCTTCCTGGATCAGGGATTGAACTTGTATTTCCTGCATTGGCAGGCAGATTCTTACCACAGAGCCACCAAGGGAGCCCCACTGTCCTTTTCAGTGTCATTTTTATGGTTCAGTCTATTCTACTCTTAAACATCTTTGCAGTATTGTCTATTTTAATATCCCAGACCTGATCAAATACAGTGATGAGAAGCAAGTTGAAATACATATTTGAACTTCCAAATTATCTTGTCAAGAAATCAAAAGAAGTTATAAAGTGATTAAACAGTGTAGGGCTTAGTTTGAGAAAAACGTTAAAGACCTTTTGCAAGCCCCTTGTATTGAAGGTTTTTAGTTTTCTTTTTCTAAAAATGTATTTGACCTATTACAACTTTTTTTGAAGTATCTTTAAAAAAAAACTCTGCTGCTGTGTTATTTTTTTCTTTCCAGCCTGCAGATAGGGATTCTAAGTTCTTCGACTGAGTTAGCTGTATTCCTATTTGTGAATAACACTTCTCCTGCATTCTGTCATAGCAACAGCCTCATGTTCCCACAGTTCATTAAGATATTGTTAGATCACAGAACCTAACAATAATAATTTTTTTTAAAAAGAAGCAGTTCATTCATTTTCAGTCTGCCTACTTTAATTTTTTAACAACTTTATTGAGATATAATTCACACACACACAGTACACCCATTCAAAAACTCGGTGATTTTCAGTGTATTTCCAGAGTAGTGCAGCCATTACTACATTCATTTTGAGAACATCTCAGTGCCCTGAAAAGAGACCCTGTACCCATTAGCAGTCCCTCCCCATTTCCCCCAGACACCTCAGTCTGGGAAATGACAATGTCTCATTTAAATGGTACCAGGTAATATGTGGTCTTTTGTGTCTGGCTTCTTTCCCTTGGTATAAGGTTTTCAAGGTCATCCATGTCACAGTATGTATCATTACTTTTTTTTTTTAATTGTGGAAAAATACACATAACATAAAATTTACCATCTTAACTTAACTTTTTATTTTTTGGCTGTATAGTGTGTCTTACAGGGTCTTATTATAGTTCCCCAGCCAACTGGGGGTCAAACCTGGGCCCATAGCAGTGAAAGCATGGAGTCCTAACCACTGGACTGCCAGGGAATTCCGTTAACCATTTTTATTTATTTGACTGTGCCAGGTCTTGGTTGAGGCATGCATGATCTTTGACCTTTGTTGCAGTATGCAAGATCTTTCCTTGCAGCATGTAAACTCTTAGCAGCAGCATGTGGGATCTAACTCCCCAGCCAGGGATCTAATACAGACAGCCTGCATTGGGAGCATGGAGTACCAGCCACTGGACCACCAGAGAAGTCACTATTAGCCTAATGGCTAACATTCTTATATTTATTGGCCATTTGCATATCTTCTTTGACAAAATGTCTATTCAGATCCTTCCTTATATTTTTATTTGTCTTTTTAAAATATTTATTTATATATTTGGTTCATTGGTTGTGCTAGGTCTTAGTTGGGGCTTATGGGATCTAGTTTCCTGAGCATGGAGTCTTAGTCACAGACCTCCAAGTAAGTCCCTTCCATTTGTCTTTTTTTTAAATTAATTAATTAATTTGACTGCACTGAGTGCTTTTTTTTGTTGCGGTGAGTGGGAGTTGCAGAGGCTTCTCACGGTGGTGGCTTCTCTTGTTGCAGAGCACAGGCTGTAGAGCATGTGAGCTTCAATAGTTGTGCTGCATGGGCTTAGGTTGCCCTGTGGCATCATGTGGAATCTTCCCAGCCCTTGATCAAACCTGTGTCCTCTGCACTGGCAGGTGGATTCCTAACTGAATCACCAGGAAAAGTCCTCCATTTGTCTTTTTCTTGTTGAATTGTAGGAGTTTTTCATTCTAAATACAAGTCCCTTGTCAGACATATGACTTAGAAATGAAACATTTTCTCCTGTGTTGTAGGTTGCCTTATATTATACTTTCTTAATGGTGTCCTTTGAAGACCAAAGATTTTTTACTTCAATGAAGTCAAAGTTACTTTTTCTTTTGACACTTGTACCTTTGGTGTTATATCTAAAAAGGCTTTTGCCTAACCAAAGAGCACGATGATTTACTCCTATTTTCTTCTAAGAGTTTTTTTTATAGTTTTAGCTCTTGTATTTAGGTCTATGATTCATTTTTAGTTAATTTTTGAGTATGATATAAGGAAGAAATCCAACTTCATTATTTGGCATGTGGATATCCATTTGTCCCAGCACCATTTGTTGAAAGACTATAATTTCCCCCAGTGAATTTTCATAGTGCGTGCCTGTGTGCTGTCGCTCAGTCTTAGCTCTTTGGGACCCCATGGACTGTAGCCTGCCAGGTTCCTCTGTCCATAGGATTTCCCAGACCAGAATACTGGAGTGGATTGCTATTTGCTTCTCCAGGGGATCTTCACAACCCAGGGATCAAACCCATGTCTCCTACATCTCCTGCCTTGCAGGTGGATTCTTTACCATTGAGCCCCTGGGGAAGCCCCCAAATTATCTTAGCACCCTTATTTAAAGTCAGTTGATCATAACTCTGATGGTTTATTTCTGGACTTCTCAGAGTTAACCTTGTAACGAGGTTCTGGTTCTCATCTGATCCTTTGCCCTGGGTCCCAGTCTTCCTGTCTCACTTCTCCTCACCAATAAAATCCAATCCTGTATCCTGTCATCCCTGTGTATGCATAGTTGTAGCATAAGGCAAGGAGACTCAGGGGCATTGGTTATTTTTCATGTAGGACTAATACAAGGTTGAGGGACAGTCAGTCAAACCCAAACCCGGGGGACTTCCATGGTGGTAGACTAGTTAAGAATCCAGCTTCCAATGCAGGGGACACGGGTTCAGTGCCTGGTCGGGGAAGGAACTAAGATCCCACATGCAGTAGGGCAGCTAAGCCCAAGTGCTGCAACTACTGAACTCTCGAGCTCTAGAGCCCGCACTTTGCAACAAGAGAAGCCCGTGTGCCACAACTAGAGAGGAGCCCCCTGCATATTGCAATGAAGACCCAATACAGCCAATACATAAATAAATAACTAAAAAAAAAAGATCTGAGTCCATTAGTAGCCCAGATTTTAAAAAGCACTAGCCAGGGAATTCCCTGATGGTCCAGTGGTTAGGACTCTGAGCTTTCACTGCCAGGTGCCCCTGTTCAATCTGTGGCAGAGAAACTAGCCCCCTGTGTGTGAAAGGCCAGTAGAACGGTGGAGTTTGTGTAGAGCTTGTCAGCATTCACGCTGAGCTGGGGCATCTGTAGATCTGGCTCTGAAGCCAGAGTCACCGTTTCAGTACAAGCCAGTGCGATCCCTTTGCGGTGAGCTTGGGAAGTCTATTAGATTTGCTCCTAAAGTTAGATTTCAGGCTCTCTCAGAAGAATGGTTGGAGAAGGAAATGCCGCCCCACTCAAATACTCTTGCCTGGAGAATCCCATGGACGCAGGAGCCTGGTGGGCTGCAGTCCATGGGGTCACTAAGGGTCGGACAGGACTGAGTGACTTCACTTTCTCTTTTCACTTTCATGCATTGAAGAAGGAAATTGCAACCCAACCCAGTGTTCTTGCCTGGAGAATCTCAGGGACAGGGGAGCCTGGTGGGCTGCCGTCTCTGGGGTCGCACAGAGTCGACACGACTGAAGTGACTTAGCAGCAGCAGCAGCGGCAGCAGAAGAATGGTAGAGGAGGGGAGAGAAAGGACAAATGAGAGAGAAGCTAGAAAAAGATTTGTTTTGATGGTAGAAAAAAATGAAACCTCGTCGTGCGTTTACTTAGGTAAGGTAAAGTGCACATACCTTGACCTGACAATTGTTTCAAACCCCTAACTACCTTCCAGATTCACACACACACACACACACACACACAAAATATAAAATGGGGGCCAGATCGATAGTTCTTATCTCCTCGAAATGTCATAAGACAGAGGGATCTGCTGTCTTCCAGTACTTATGCTTCTAGGAGGCACGGAACTAGGGAAATTCTGTGCTTTTCTCTCTCTCTCTTTTTTTTTTTTTTTTCTGTTTTTGAGATAGGGTTTCCTAGGCACTCTGTGCAAACCCTAGGAAGACATTTAATCAGAGAATAGTCTGGAAAAAAGCAAAACTGCTCACAAAAGAAGAGAGCCTTGAAATTTCTGAAGTGTTTCCTTCAAAGAGGTCTAAGAGATTCTCTTCTAGTTTCTGGCCAGCTTCCTGGAGTAGAGATATAGAGATGGTTCATTTTTCCTTCTGCCAGTTTGCGTTTCTAGTCTGGTCTGAGTGATTCTGGCTGGGGTGGGGCCACAAGTAAAGGGAGAAAACCACGTCCCAGCTGCTCAAGTCTGCCTACTGGATAATAGATTGATCAGCCTGCAGTGTTGATGGGTGAAAATAAAAGAGCAGCCTTTTTTGTTTTTTTTGTAGTCTTCGGCTGTGTTGAGTCTTAGTTGTGGCCCGGGATGGTGCAGGGCCTCTGTAGTTTGGGCATGCAGGCTCTAGAGTGCGTGCACTCTGTAGTTTGCAGCATGTAGGATCTTAGTTCCTCAACCAGTTCCTGCATCCCCTGCATTGCAAGGTGGATTCCTAACCACTGGGCCACCAGGAAAGTCCCTAAAGAGCAGCCTTTTTATTGATTTGTGTTTAATTGTGAATCAGCCCACCTGATTCAGTGCCCTTTGATGATCTGGTCATCTGTGGTAAATACATCAGGAAGGAAACACCTTGGTTTCCCAATCATCTGCCTGCAGTGTGGAGGACCCAAGAACTAATGGAAGGCTTCTTGTCCTTGGAAAAGATCCTTGGATTCTCACCTGCTGTATTAGTGACCTGTTGTTGCTGTAACAAATTATCACAAACTTAAAACAACACAAGTGTATTTTCTTAACTTTTTTGGAGATCAGAAGTCTCATGAAGCTAAAGTTAGGGTGTCGGCAAGGCTACGTTCCTCCTGGGGCTCTTGGAGAGAATGCAGTTCCTTGCCTTTTCCAGCTTCTGGAGGCCACCTGCATTCCTTGGCTTGTGGTCCCTTCAACTGTCTTCCAAATGCATCATTCTCACCTTTCCTTCCATCATCACATTACTGTCTAACTGAGCCTCTGCCTTCCTGGCAAAGGACCGTTATGGTTGAGCCTGAGCCCTCTTCTGTCTTGGGTTTCTAAGGACTTCTCAGGAATAGAAGTTGCAGTCATTGTCAGGGCTGGGAGCTAGTAGGGAAGTACATTGATTAGAATCACTGTAACTTTCATAGCACAGGAGACAGCCTGCTATTACAGGCTTTTTGAACATCCTCCCTTCCCTCATAAAGGTGTTGATGACCATAGAAAGAACTAAGTCCAGTATGTGTGGATTATAAGAAACTCGGTGAAGGGCGAAAGCTGGCAAATGGGCTAACGTGACATAACAGCAACTTAGCCGACAGCTTTCTCCTTCACCCCAGTTTTGGAATTACTTCCCCAAGATACCACCATGCTCTCAATCCTTCTTCAATGCCTGTATTTTTAGTTTGGGGTATTTTCTATTGTTTGAAGGTTGCCTTGCAACCCATTTGCCTGGAGGGTTTAAACAATATAGAGTTTCTTTGCTGAGCAGCAACAGTAGCCAACAGAGACCGAATATAAACTTTTAAGTCTATTTTCTCAGAGTTCGTACATCAGCGATCACTTTAAACAGAATAGCTCATGCCCCCTGGCTTGCCTGTCCTGGGGGAGGGGAGAAGGGTGACTAGTGGAGAACATTTTGTGTTCTCTTATCTTTCATACTAGTGGACGGGGATAAGCACCAGAATAGGAAAACAAAATATCTGGCTATTAATATACCCTAAGTCCTCTAGCACATGGATTGGATTTGTTTATTTGTGAAAGAGAAGGATGCTTCTCTCTGACCGTGGGCTCCACTGCCAGCTGGACGGGAACTAGCAGGCGTAGTGCCCTCCGTAAGGTGAAGGGGATAGGCAACCGGGGCCTAACTTCTTACTCCAAAGAGCAAACTTTCAGACTTTTTCTCAAGAAAAATTGACTTTCTGGCCCAACCTGCCTCAACCCCCAGCAGCATCATTCAGGGAAACTAAGAAAGAAAGGGGAAAAAGAAGGCAGATTTACCCTGAACGAACCAGAGAGTACCCCCACCTGCCCACTAGACATGTGCGTTCCTCACCCTCCTCGTGTCCAGCCTGGGGAGCCAGAGGACTGGAGGACCTTGCGGAAGAAAGAACACAGTTTCCTCAGAACCGGCACTTAGCTGACAGTGCTGACAGTGAGCACGGCAGCAACAGGAGCATTTCCCTCCACGGAGGACAAGCCCTGCAAAGAGGAAGGCAGTCCTGCTGAGCTCAAAGTCAGGGGCATTGACCTCTAATCTGTTCCCTTGGATCCCTTAGCAGTCTGAATGAAGGAGTGCCCAGAGTGGATAGTTTTCTAGAGGAGTAAATGGCTAGTTAATGATAAGCCTTCTAGCTGGGAGAAAGCCAGAAGGGAAGAGATTTCTTTCAGGAGCAGCACACACACGCCTAGGAGCCCTGTGCCTGCCGAGTCTGGACAGAGGTTCAGAGTGCCCTTCAGCTGCCAGAAGAGGTCTCTGCTTGCCACCCACAAGGGTCAGGTTTTCTGAGGTCCCTGAGAACATTGTGATTAGCAGGAGTGCCCAGCGGCCACGGAGAGAAAGAAGAGAGCAGCCTTGGCAGGGTCCACCCTCTCCCAGAGCAAACGGGGACAAAGGTCAGTGTACTTAGCGCTGCCTCTCCCAGCCTGCCCGCCCGTCTGCCAGGCCAGATGCCCCAGGCTGTCCCGGCATCACTACATGATGTAGGAATCTGTCATCTCTGTGCCTGCTGGGTCACCCATTACCCCAGATCCAGTTCCCAGGCAGGGATGGTTAGAACAACCTGAGCAGAAGCAGAGGAGTTGGCATTCAGTAGCTTTGTTGTGTCTTTACCTGTTCAGTTGGGAGCAAAACCACATTTGTTACATTTGTTGTGGGCGTGATGCTGCTCTTGTGGAATAACCGCGAGAAGAAAGAACCTGTGAGCCTCCCATGTGAGAGGAGGGCTCCCCATGCAAACCACAGCGCTTCACACACTCTTAGAATGTGAACACACTTTCTTTGATTTCTTATCCTCCATTTCACTGCCAGCTCAGCATGTCTGAATTTGTCTCTGCGTCAGCAGGTCTAAGTATCCATTGGGATTCTCTGAGAATTTAAACAAGTTGGAGGCCACTGAGGTTGCCAAGTATAACCAGGTCTGTCCCAGATTTGGCTTGAGAGTGAGCAGGAGACAGAAGCCTTGTGTGTTGTGAAATCACTGAGGCTCTAGTCCATAGCCCTTCTTGTTTGGGATTACAATTAGAATTGCTATTATGTGTTTGCGTTTCTTCTTTGTACCAAGGAATGGCCCTCAAACAATGACACGATAATATAGAAGCTAATATTATTCAAGGCACTGAACTAAGCACTCTCTTCGAATTATCTCCCTTAACTGCCACCTCAAACCCACGACATGATTCCTCATTTAATGGTGAGGATCCAGGTTCAGCGAAATTGAGTAGCACAGTTAAGGTGATCTGCTGTATTCCTCTGGCATTATGACTTGCTGGCACCCTGTTCTGAACATAGAGGAAGAAAATATGAGGACAAGTATTTCTGAGGGCCTCAGTTGTGTACAGGTTTCTCTGAAGCCAGGGCCCTCTTGATTTATGTTCCATGGGGCCATCTGAGGAAGTTGTTTAGCTTCAGAGGTGATAGATGAGGGCTGGGTCACTTCTGTTTGCAGAGCGAGGGTTGAAGGGTAAGTCAGGACAACATTTCTTCTCTGGTCCCCATCAGGGACTCCACAGGCCAACCTCTGTGGCTGTGTTTATATCATTATTTTTAAGGCACCAGCACAACGGCTCTAAGCTCTCTCTTCCTTTAGCCATCCTCCACGTGGAAAGAAGCCAAATGGGATAATTTCCCCAACCATTTCCCTTCAGTGCAGCTGGTACCAACTTGAAACCTAAGACATTTAATGCTGCAGCCTACTGAAGCCTGGCTAAGCCGTATTTCTTTAGACACAGTGGGAAGCCATTCCGCGCTCTAGTATCCAGAACCAACTCACGGCCCAGGGGGGCTCTGCTTCCTTGGTTTGACCCCAGGAGGTCAGCTGGCTGATGCAGCCCATCAGAAGTACTCCTGTAGTCTGGGACTGTCAGCTGCAACTTACTAGAAGAGAGGGGAAAGGATACCCAGGATTTTCATATTTAATTGAAAAGTAGTGTCTTTGGGAAAGGCGGCTGGTAAAGGAGTTCTTGAGAGAGCTCCCTCCACTTGTTGCTGACAGAGGGGAGTGTCGACCCAATGGCTTGTCCCACCCTTACTAGGATTCCTCCAGCTGCTTCAGAGCCATTCACTATCGTTCATCCTGGCGGATAGAACTCCCCTATGAACAGACAGTGTTGGTAGTGAACCCCTGGGCCTCCTGCCTGCCCCAACAGGCCACAGGACCCTCCAATCTGATGGCCCAGCGTGCTGACCAGAGTCTGGTTCCATCCCCCGTCACTCAGACCACACACATCATTTTGCTCCATTCTGCACTTGTGAATTCCACTCCCTGGCAACCAGCACTGGCTCTCCCCTCCCAGTGCCCTGATATCCTCTGGTTAATAAGCAGCTCACATAAAGACACCAAGAACTATTGCAAGAGGGGGAAAAAAGCTGAGGCTCTCCAAACACAGGCCAGGAAGCCCTGGACTTGGCCCAAGAACTCTCTGGCTGTTTCTGTTCTCTGCCCTTTGCTAGCCATGCTCACAGGTTGTAGAAGGAAGAGAAGCATGAATGCTTCCTCTAAAGCTGTAGTGGACCATAAAGCAATACGGTGTTTGTTTAGCAATGAGAGACTCTTGCTGAAGCCTGAGGTCCCTTCCTAGAAGATATTAGTCCTCTCCAGAAGAGGCGAACTTTCTGCCCTTTATCCTTTCAAACCTATTTCTAGAAGAGTCTTAGGTCCCTGTAATGAAAGGACTAAGCTCTCCCCACTTCCCTCTCTCTCCTGTCTGTCTTCCTGAGCTGCTCAGGTGGCACTCTTCTCGCCCTCACCTTCATCTGCCATACTGTGCTTTATCCCCCAAGATTGGGAGGTGTGCTTGAGACGTCCCTGTGGAAGGAAGCAGTGGGAGCATGTGCCAGTCCCCCCTCATTGTCACTGAGGTCTTAATCCAATCCTTCCAGGAGAGCTGGAGCCCTCTCCCTGGGCCTACCCATTGTCAAGGTCCTGGTCACCTTTAAAGCCTCCTGCAGGGATTCCCACTGCCAACGGATCCTTTTCTGAAGCCCAGCACTGTGACATTTTAGCCTTGGAAATCCCTAGACAAATATGTCTCACTTAATCCTCACCACGCTGGCCCTCGCTGGAGACTCTTGCTTGGCCAAACTTAACAAGTACCACTAGTTCTTGCGGCAAACGTTCCCCATGTTCCAGGCATTGTGTTCAGGGACTGGGAAAAGGATAAACAAGGTAAAGTCCCTGTCCTTGAGGATCAACCAGCTATTAGAAGAGATACATGAAACAGGAGCCCCTCCCCAACCACCAAAATACCTTATACCCCGTGTTCCTTTACTTTCCCAGGTTCTCCAAGACCCTGCTCTCTCACCATTTATCTGCTCTGTAACTTTAGCTCAGTTGCTTACTCCAAACCTCAGGTTGCTCATCTGTAAAATGGGGTTATTAATAGTATCTACCTTGTAGAAATATTATGAAACCACTTCTTTGTAAAGCACAAGAAAGTAAGTGCTGGATGTGAAGATAACACTTGCCAAGGAGAGTGGTCAAAGCAGGGAGGGCTGGATTTAAACCCCAGTTTCCCCACACCCCCCTGACATCATCTGCTTATGAGCAAAAAAACCATTCTCTCTGAGCATCGGCCTCATGGGTGATAATTTACTTCATTAGAGTAGATTAGTTGATATATGTGAAAATTCCTCCCTCATAGCAGTTCAACATATTAACCCCTTGGAACTTCTTAAGGATCTGAAGACCCTGAAGCTCCAGGAATCCAGAAGAGAGGGAGGAAGATGCTAATGCCTCCTTTAGCGAATGTCGCCCACTCTCCCCATTGACCCTTGAAGCTTGCCCCTCCCCATTTTGATTCTCCTGAAGCCAGAGACGCTGCTCCGTGATCAACCGTGTCCCTCCCTCTGTCCTCTGTGCCTCTGTACTAAGTACCTGGAGGCCCTTGTCCTGTCCACACTCAGGCGTCACTCCGCCTGAGATAGCCATTGAGCTCCTCTAATCTTTCCCCACAACTCAATCTCCCCCTCTGCTCACCCCCCACTTCATCCCTTGTTCCCCTAGCTTCTTAATCAAATTAAGGGAAAGAAGAGGATTTAGATAGGGTTACTAAATATATTCCTGTTCAGGGGGAGGGAGAGACAGAGGACTTTGGAGGAGGAGGCATAGTGTGAAATTCCTTAATGGAATGTGCTCCGAGAGCCTCCTTTCTCTAGAATAAGCCCCAGAATCGCCTATCTGGATAGAGTTTTCTCTTTGGCAAAGTGCTTTCACAAACATTATCTCATTATGATACAGGCCCAGGTGGCAGAGTGCCCACTCCCCGGAAAGGTCTGCCGAGGCCATCGTGCCTCGCAAGCTGCTGTGACCCTGGTCTATATATTTCACAGGGCACCCTGGCCCCACAGGGGTGACTCCACTTTCTGCAGAGCATGACACCCCCAGAGGGGCCACTCACAGCTGGAGGTCACAGTTTTCCCTTCTGTGTGCTTCCCACATCAGATTCAGAATCTTTGACAAATTTTTACTTAAAAAAAAAAGATAAAGCATTTATTGTCGAATTTTTTGAAAACACACTAACTTATAAAGGAGAGAAGAAAAACTACTGTAGATTAGGTTGTAGTCTACACCCTAACTGCTGGTAATATTTTGGGGTAGCTCCTTTAAGTGTTTTTGAAATGCACTTTGTATATATGTGTCCATTTGCAAAGTGGGATTACAGCCACATGCATTATTTGTAGTCTGCTTTTATAGTTAATATTATTTTTGTTTCCCATTTCATCAGAAATTCTTCTAAAATATTATTTTAAAATAGCATGAACTATAATTTTTTTCCTTATTAAAAAATTACACATCTGCTATGAGATAATCATTGCTCATATTGTTTGAGTCTCTGAAATAGCCAGAAACCCTGGTCACAGAAACACATTTAATTCTCATAACAGCTGTCCTGGGTAGATATTGATAAACCCATTTTACAGGTGAAGAGACTGAGGCCTTGGAGAGGCAAAGAACTTGCCCAATTAGCAAAGACTTAAAACATCCATGGGATTTCACACACATTTTTGGACCAAATTGCCTATACCAATGACCACATTTAATGACTTATACCATATTGTCCAAAGTGGATTAATTATAATTAACTGTTCTCTTTTGCTGGACATTTCAATTTTTTTGTTGTTATAATGAAGCAATGATCATCTTTGCATACAGTCATCTTTATTCACATTTCTTGTTATTTCTTTAGTCATTTCCTAGAAGAATGACTGAATCATCATTTTCAAGTCTTGTTACTTACTAACAAGTGACTTTCCAGAAAACCAGTATGCCCTCCCACCAGCGTGTGTCAGAGAAGACCCTCTTTAAAGACTGTTCAAGTTCCTCTTTGATTTGATTTACATTTCCTTGATTGCTCACCAGGTTGAACTTTTCTCTCACACACTCATGAGTCAGTTGTAGATTTGTGAGTCAGCCTCACAGAGAGCAACTCACCCTTCCTGCTGGCCCTTAACTTCTCTCCTGCTTTTTACTAGCTGTTTCTCTTTGAGTTTCATTTTGGACCAAGATAACTTAAGGATGCATCAGCAAGAAGAAATTGTTTCATATTCAACACACCCAGGAGGACTTGGGTCTTGATGAGCCTTTGGGTCCCCATCTTGCCCCCCACTTCCTCTCACCCTCAGCCACAGGTGTAGCTCTCTCGGAATTGCCCTACCTCAGAGCAAAGGTGAGAGCTCAAGATTTCTCAGACCCTTCTAGAGACAGTATAGTTTTGTTCTCTTCCCAAGAAACTTCAGTTTCTGTTGTTCTTAGGGGAGGTGAGAAAGGGATGGGGGCAGGAAGAAGAAACCCCTGGGCTGAGGCAGCCTGCGTTCCCCCTACTGAGCTTTGTGACAGGGACCAAGCGCCCCCTGCCACCCCACCTCCTGCATCTTTGAAGAGCCCTTTGATCCTCTGAGTTAGGGAGGAATGCACTGTCATTTCCGATAGGTTGTGTAATCCCCTCTTCTGCCCAGAGCCTGAGAGGCGCAGAAGGTGCAGCCAGCACTGAGGAAGGGCAGGTGCCAGCGGGTTAGTCACGTGTGCCCTCAGCGTCCAGGAGTTCCTGGATTTGGGCTCCAGCCTGAAATGCTATCTGACAGGTGTGTTCACTTTGGGTTCAGTCCAGCACTGCAGTCACCCGTCGCACCTCCAGACGCTGCCTGCCACACTCCATGTTGGGTTGTCCTCTGGCCACCAATTTCTCTTCTGTGGACTCGCTCTCCTCTTCCAACCTCCAGGTTTTAGCCCCCCACGTCCCCCATCCTCACCTCCATTTAGATCTTCCCCTCAGGGTGTTGCACGTTCAGTTCTCTCAGGTGTTCTCTGCATGGAGCCAGAGGAGACTTCGAGTCACTCTAGGCAGGGAAAGTGGAAAAAGCACAAGTCTGGCCTAAGGACTGGACAATAAGACCTTTCCTCAGCCTCTTGACATAACTCCATTTGCTTTTACATCAAAATCGTGTCTTTGATTCAATTCCCTATTTGAAGCTGATGTTACAGAAGGCTTCCTTCTGTTATTCTAGCATATCTGAGCCCCAGCACGTGGATAGGGATGCTCCACACCACGAAAAATTGGCACTTGTGAAGGGACAGGAATTACGAAAAGCATCAGAAAGCCCAAAATGGCATTCTGCTTGTGCTGATAGAATTGCAGAAGCAGCGCCTTACAGCAGTTAGGATTAGGGAAACAAAGGTTTGAAGTCATGCTTCTGACCCTTCTGGGGTCATAACAAGATAAAGTTGGACTGCAGGCCAAACAAGTGGTCACCCACAATGCTGTATGAATTCAGAGGAGGGGGCACCAACAGACCCCAGGCAGCCAGTAAGGCTTCACAGAGGCAGCTATTCAAGCTGGACCTTAAAGACAAGACATAAGATTTGAAAAGTGGCCTCATGGAAGAGAACATTCCAACAAGGGGTAAGGAACAAGCTAAAATATAGAAGTGGAAATGCAGTTGGCACATTTGGAAATTGCAAGGTTCATTTAGCTGCTCCAGAACACATGTGCAGGGTACCGTATCCGTCAGGGTTCCACCAGACAAACAACTAGTGAGTGAAGTAAATGGAAGTCGCTCAGTTGTGTCTGACTCTTTGCAACCCATGGATTATATTGTCCATGGAATTCCCTAGGCCAGAATATTGGAGAGGGTAGCCTTTCCCTTCTCCAGGGGATCTTCCCAACCCAGGGATCAAACCCAGGTCTCCCACATTACAGGTGGATTCTTTACCAGCTGAGCCACAAGGGAAGCCCAAGAATACTGGAGTGGGTAACCTATCCCTTCTTCAGCGGATCTTCCCGACCCAGGAATTGAATCAGAGTCTCCTGCATTGCAGGTGGACTCTACCAACTAAGCTATCAGGGAAGCCCCCCAGTAGGATATACAATAAAGACATTGCAAGCAACTGGTTTCTGTGATGGGGGCCATCTGGGAAAATCTAAAATCCATAAGTTGGGCTGTCAGGAAGAGGAAATGGAAGGAAACTTTCACACAAGAAGTGAAGCTACTCTTCACACATGGAATTTCTACTTCAAGGAAGCCTCAACTTTGCTCTTAAGGCTTTTCAACTGATTAGATCAAGAGTATCCAGATTATCTAGAATACATTCATTTACCTAAAGTTAGCTGATTCTTTTTTCAGCTTTATCGAGGTATACTTGACAAACTGTTAGATATTTAAAGTGTACATCATGATGATTTGATTACTGTATGCATTGTAAAAGGATTCCTTCCCATCTAGTAAGTTAATATATCTATATAACACCATATATACATGTATATATATATAGTGTGTGAGAGAATATTTGTTGTTCTCAACTATAGCTTCCCTGGTGACTCAGATGATAAAGAATCTGCCCACAATGTGGGAGACCCAGATTCAATACCTGGGTCAGGAAGATCCCCTGGAGAAAGGAATGGCTACTCACCCCAGAATTCTGGCCTGAAGAATCCTATGGACAGAGGAGCCTGGCAGGCTACAATCAGACACAACTGAGCGACTAACACTTTCACTTTCATAGTTACCATATTATACATTAGATCCTCACACTTTACTAATATTATAACTGAAAGTTTATACTTTTTTACCAACCTCTCCCTATTTCTCACACCCCTCTCCCCAGCCCCTGGCAACCACTTTTCTACTCCCTGTTTCTTTGAGTTTGACTTTTCTTTTAGATTCCACATATAAATGATATCACATAGTATTTCTCTTTCCCTATCTGGTTTATTTCAGCTAGCATAATGCCCTGAAGGTCCATGCATATTGTTGAAAATTGCAGGGTTTCCTTCTTTCTCATGGCTGGATAGTATTCCTCTGTGTGTGTGTGTGTGTGTGTGTGTGTGTGTGTGTGCGTGTGTGTTGCCACATCTTTATCTGTTCATCATCCACTGACTGGCACTTAGGTTGTTTCTTTCTCTTGGCTATTGTGAATAACACTGCAGTGAACGTGGGAGTGCAAGGAATCAATATCCTGTTTTCATTTCCCTTGGATATATACCCAGAAGTAGAGTTGCTGGAGCATATGGTAGTTCTATTTTCAGTTTTTGAGGTGACTCCATACTGTTTCTCATAGCGGCTGCACCAATTTACACTCCTACCAGCACTGCCCCAGTGTTCCCCTTTCCCCATATCCTCATCAACACTTGTTATCTCTTGTTGTTTTGATGACAGTCATTCTAAGAGGTGTGAGGTTAAAGTTCAGTATGGTTCTGACTTGCATTTCCCCGATGTGAGTGATATTTGAGCACCTTTTCATATACTTGTTGGCCATTTGTATGCCTTCTTTGGAAAATGTCTGTCCATTTTCAAATAGGGTTGTATAGTTTTTTTTTTGCTGTTGTGTTGTATGAATTGTTTATATAATTTAAAAATTACTCCTTATCCAGATACATGATTTATAGATATTTTCTCCCATTCTGTTGCTTGCCTTTTCATTTCATCAATGGTTTGCTTTGCTGTACAGAAGCCTTTTGGTTTGACGTAGTCCCACTTGTCTAGTTTTGCTTTCATTGATTTTGCTTTTGGTGTCAAATCCAAAAAAATCATTGCCAAGACCAAAATGTCAAGAAGATAACCCCCTATGTTTTATTCTATGAGTTTTACAGTTTCATGTCTTAAATTTAATTCTTTAATCCATTTTGAGCTGATTTTTGTGTATGATACAAGATAGGAATTCAGTTTTATTCTTTTGCATGTGGCTCTTCAGTTTTCCCAGTACCAGTTACTGAACAAATTACCCTTTCCCTATTGTATATTCTTGATTCCTTTGTTGTCAATTAATTGACCATTTATCCACAGATTTATGTCTAGGCTCTCTATTCTGTTCTGCTGATCTGTCTCTTTTTATGAATACCATACTGTCTTATTATAGTTTTGTAATATAATTTGAAATTACGACCTGTGATGTCTCCAGTAAATTCAACTGATTATGAATGTTAATCCCTTCTACAAAATACCTTCACAAAAAACAGCTAGATTAATGCTTGATTGAATAACCTGAAACTGTAATCCAGCCAAAATGACACATAAAACTGACCATCTAATTGTGCTAATTATAATGAAAATAGAGAATTGGGTCAGCATGATTTTTCAAGGCATGAGACTGACATATATGTAGTAAATTTATTATTTATTACTTCCCCATGGAATCAGATTCCCATTATCTTTCAGTTCAGTTCAGTTGCTCAGTTGTGTCCGACTTTTTGTGACCCCATGAATCGCAGCACGCCAGGCCTCCCTGTCCATCACGAACTCCCGGAGTTCACTCAGAATCATGTTCATTGAGTCAGTGATGCCATCCAGCCATCTCATCCTCTGTTGTCCCCTTCTCCTCCTGCCCCCAATCCCTCCCAGCATCAGAGTCTTTTCCAGTGAGTCAACTCTTTGCATGAGATGGCCAAAGTACTGGAGTTTCAGCTTTAGCATCATTCCTTCCAAAGAAATCCCAAGGCTGATCTCCTTCAGAATGGACTGGTTGGATCTCCTTGCAGTCCAAGGGACTCTCAAGAGTCTTCTCCAACACCACAGTTCAAAAGCATCAATTTTCGGCGCTCAGCTTTCTTCACAGTCCAACTCTCACATCCATACATGACTGCTGGAAAAACCATAGCCTTGACTAGATGGACCTTAGTCGGCAAAGTAATGTCTCTGCTTTTGAATATGCTGTCTAGGTTGGTCATAACTTTTCTTCCAAGGAGTAAGCGTCTTTTAATTTCATGGCTGCAATCACCATCTGCAGTGATTTTGGAGCCCCCCAAAATAACACTGTTTCCACTGTTTCTCCATCTATTTGCCATGAAGTGATGGGACCAGATGCCATGATCTTCGTTTTCTGAATGTTGAGCTTTAAGCCAACTTTTTCACTCTCCTCTTTCACTTTCATCAAGAGGCTTTTTAGCTCCTCTTCACTTTCTGCCATAAGGGTGGTGTCATCTGCATATCTGAGGTTATTGATATTTCTCCCGGCAATCTTGATTCCAGCTTGTGTTTCTTCCAGTCCAGCTTTTCTCATGATGTACTCTGCATAGAAGTTAAATAAGCAGGGTGACAATACACAGCCTTGACGTATTCCTTTTTCTATTTGGAACCAGTCTGTTGTTCCATGTCCAGTTCTAACTGTTGCTTCCTGACCTGCATACAGATTTCTCAAGAGGCAGGTTAGGTGGTCTGGTATTCCCATCTCTTTCAGAATTTTCCACAGTTTCTTGTGATCCACACAGTCAAAGGCTTTGGCATAGTCAAGAAAGCAGAAATAGATGTTTTTCTGGAACTCCCTTGCTTTTTCCATGATCCAGCGGATGTTGGCAATTTGATCTCTGGTTCCTCTGCCTTTTCTAAAACCAGCTTGAACATCAGGGAGTTCACGGTTCACATATTGCTAAAGCCTGGCTTGGCGTATTGCTGAAGCCTGGCTTGGAGAATTTTGAGCATTACTTTACTAGCATGTGAGATGAGTGCAATTGTGCAGTAGTTTGAGCATTCTTTGGCATTGCCTTTCTTTGGGATTGGAATGAAAACTGACCTTTTCCAGTCCTGTGGCCACTGCTGAGTTTTCCAAATTTGCTGGCATATTGAGTGCAGCACTTTCACAGGATCATCTTTCAGGGTTTGAAACAGCTCCACTGGAATTCCATCACCTCCACTAGCTTTGTTCGTGGTGATGCTTTCTAAGGCCCACTTGACTTCACATTCCAAGATATCTGGCTCTAGATTAGTGATCACATCATCATGATTATCTGGGTCGTGAAGATCTTTTTTGTACAGTTCTTCCATGTATTCTTGCCACCTCTTCTTAATATCTTCTTCTTCTGTTAGGTCCATACCATTTCTGTCCTTTATCGAGCCCATCTTTGCATGAAATGTTCCCTTGGTATCTCTAATTTTCTTGAAGAGCTCTCTAGCCTTTCCCATTCTGTTATTTTCCTCTATTTCTTTGCATTGACTGCTGAAGAAGGCTTTCTTATCTCTTCTTGCTATTCTTTGGAACTCTGCATTCAGATGCTTATATCTTTCATTTTCTGCTTTGCTTTTCGCCTCTCTTCTTTTCACAGCTATTTGTAAGGCCTCTGCAGACAGCCATTTTGCTTTTTTGCATTTCTTTTCCATAGGGATGGTCTTGATCCCTGTCTCCTGTACAATGTCATGAACCCACGTCCATAGTTCATCAGGCACTCTATCTATCAGATCTAGTCCCTTAAATCTATTTCTCACTTCCACTGTATAATCATAAGGGATTTGATTTAGGTCATACCTGAACAGTCTAGCGGTTTTCCCTATTTTCTTCAATTTGAGTCTGAATTTGATAATAAGGAGTTCATGATCTGAGCCACAGTCAGCTCCTGGTCTTGTTTTTGTTGACTGTAAAGAGCGTCTCCATCTTTGGCTGCAAAGAATATAATCAATCTGATTTCGGTGTTCACATCTGGTGATGTCCATGTGTAGAGTCTTCTCTTGTGTTGTTGGAAGAGGGTGTCTGCTGTGACCAGTGCATTTTCTTGGCAAAACTCTATTAGCCTTTGCCCTGATTCATTCCACATTCCAAGGCCAAATTTGCCTGTTACTCCAGGTGTTTCTTGACTTCCTAATTTTGCATTCCAGTCCCCTATAATGAAAAGGACGTCTGTTTTGGGTGTTAGTTCTAAAAGGTCTTGTAGGTCTTCATAAAACCATTCAACTTCAGTTTCTTCAGCGTTACTGGTTGGGGCATAGACTTGGATAACTGTGATATTGAATATTTTGCCTTGGAGACGAACAGAGATCATTCTGTCGTTTTTGAGATTGCATCCAAGTACTGCATTTCGGACTCTTTTGTTGACCATGATGGCTACTCCCATTTCTTCTGAGGGATTCCTGCCCGCAGTAGTAGATATAATGGTCATCTGAGTTAAATTCACTTATCTCTTTAGTGGAAACTTAAGACCCAGAGAGGGACATTAGGTTTATCATGAACCCCATTTAGAGATGAACCTCATTTTTCCAAGGCTAAAATCAAGATAGGTCAGTTAATTGGTCCAGGCTCTGGACTTCCCTGGTGGCTCAGAATGCAGGAGACCAGGGTTCGATCCCTGGGTCGGGAAGATCCCCTGGAGAAGGAAATGGCAACCCACTCCAGTACTCTTGCCTAGAGAATCCCATGGAGGTAGGAGCCTGGTAGGCTACAGTCCGTGGGGTTGCAAAGAGTCAGACACGACTGAGCAACTTCACTTTCACTTTCACCAGCCTACCTGTTTCCAGCAGACAGCCTCAATAAGTACTCAGCCTGAGAATTCTGGGCTGAGGGGGGAGACTGTTTTGAACCTTTTCTCCCTCCTCTCTGTCCAACTATATCCATCACTGAAACTAGAGAATATAGTTCCAGAAGGTCTTTATGTCTCCTTCCATACCTGCCGCCCCTCCTCTCAAGTCTAAAGTGGACTTCTGAACACCAGCAGGTTGAATCTACAACTGAAGCTGAATAAATCAGGCATAGGTGGGAAGTTATTTGTACTAGACCAACCCTGGTTAGAAGATGATTCACAATACCCAGGCTCAGGATTAGCAGTGAGCCAGTTTGCCCAGTGAAGTGGTTTTACAAAGAAACTATAACTTTTTGGTCTGATATGGAGCTTAAGGGAAAGATCTGAGCAAGGACTCTATCCTTTTGTGACTTGGGACTTGAACTGTGCATGACTCTGGGCTTTTCAGGCTTCCTTGGTGGCTCAGCAGCAAAGAACCCACCTGAAATGCAGGTTCGTTCCCTGGGTCGGGAAGATCCCCTGGAGAAGGAAATGTAAGCCCACTCCAGTATTCTTACCTGGAGAATTCCATGGACAGGGGAGGCTAACAGGCTACAATCTTTGGGGTCGCAAAACAGTCGGACATGACTTAATGACTAAAACAACAACAACAATTGGGCTTTTCCCTTTAAGAGTTCTGTGCCATCAAACCCTTAGAGCCACAGGTGACCCTGAGGAGCAGAGAAAGGAGACAGAGTTTTTACTAGTTTAGATTCTGTGTACCTGGGCTTCTGAGAGCCCATTTCATCCACTTCAGTGGCCTCAAGAGCAGAAAAATGACAGAACGAGGCTGACAAACTCCTGCTGACCATTACATATCCTTTCCTAGAAGAAACAGGAGGAAAATAAGAAACAAGTGGCAATGCTTCCCGGATTTAGAAAGTAAAAAGCAACCAGTAGGGGATCTGAGATGGTTTGATGACCAGGCACTTGGGGTCTTTGCCTGAGCCCCACGCCATCTGGAATCACTCTGGGAGGCTTAACCGAGCGGGAGGCAAATGGGCTGGGGCTGCCAGAGTGCTGAGCACCTCCTGAGGTGAGCTGAACTAGCAGGATAGAGAGAACAGGTGAAAGGTGAATTCACCAAACTGGTGGGACAAAGCAGGACAGTGTGGCAAGGATCAGAAAGAAGTGGAGCACTACTGTTTTGCTTTTTACTATTTATTTTTGGCTGTGCTGAGTGTTCATTGCTGCAGGGCTTTCTGTAGTTGTGGTGAGCAGGAGCTACTCCAGATGCAATGTGCAGGCTTCTCATCATAGTGGTTTCTGTAGTTGCAGCTCCTGAGCTCAGGGGTTGTGACTCTCGGGCTCTAGAGCATTGGCACAGAAGCTGTGATGCACAGGCTTAGTTATGGAATCTTCCTGGACCAGGGAGCAGACTTGTGTCCCCTGCATTGGAAAGTGGATTCTTTACCACTGTACTACCAGGGAAGTCTCAGTGGAGCACTGCTGTTGATGGGAATGTAAAATGGGGCAGCCTCTCTGGAAAACAGTATAGACGTTCCTAAAAAAATTAAAAATAGAACTACTGTATGATCCAGCAATCTCCTTTTGGGGATATGTCCAAAAGAATTGAAAGTGGAATCTAGCAGAGACTGGCACACCCATGCTTACTGCAGTATTATTCACAATAGCCAAGAGGTGGAAGCAACCTAAATGTCCATCAGCAGCTGAGCAGGTAAAGAAAATATGGTCTATCCAAACAATGGAATATTATTCAGGCTTTAAAAAAAAATAAGGAAATTCTGGCACCTGCTACAATGTATATGAACCTTGAGGACATTATGCTAAGTGAAATAAGCCAATCATAAAAAGACAAGTACAGCATGATTCCACTTATATGAGATATGTAAAGTAGTCAAACGCTTAGAAACAGAAAATACATGTTTTTCTGCCCCTCTCCTCCGAATGGCCAGGGGCTGGGGGGAGGGGAAAGAGGAGTAATATTGTTCAATGGGTATAGAGTCTTAGAGGATGAAAATGTTTTAGAGACCTGTTATCTGTCAATGTGCATGTAGTTAATACTACTGTACTCTACACTTTAAAAATGGTTACAATCGTAAACCATTTTACCATGCTTTTTACCACAATTATTTTAAAAAGAGGGAGAGCACCTTAAAATCCAATTATACATGTGCCAGAGGTTAACGTACTAAGCCACTTCAGTTGTGTCCAACTCTTTGTGACCGTATGGACTGTAGCCCACCAGGCTCCTCTGTCCATTGTATTCTCCAGGCAAGAATACTGGAGTGGCTTGCTATGCCCTCCTTCAGGGGATCTTCCTGACCCAGGGATCGAACCCTCATCTCTTATGCCTCCTGCGTTTGGCAGGTGGGTTCTTTACCACCATTGCCACCTGGGAAGCCAAAGGTTAGCTCAGTAACAAAACAAGGTGAAAGCCTGTCTGCTGTGCAGTGGACCCCACCTGTATGGTATGGCAGGCTCACCTGCCACATCTCATCAGGCCACCTGGTCCACCCCAGAACACAGTATCTGGAAGACCCAAAGCATCTTCATACATACTGGCAATTTTCCATGATACCACAGATCAATTTTGTCCTTCCACTATTTTTGCAAATTTTTGTTATATACTTCAATAATAACAATAGTACTAGCATTTACTGAAAACTTAAACAAAGGAAAGACATCATATATATGACAAGCAAAATGAAAACTAACTATAGTCAGAACCACTCCTGGGGACTTCCCCAATGGTCCAGTGGTTAAGAATCCGTCTTGCAGTGCAGGGGACCCGGGTTTGATCCCTGGTCAGGGAACTAAGATCCCACATGCCATGGGGCAGCTATACCCTTTCACCGCAACTAGAGAAGCCTGTGCCCCACAAGGAAGACCTAGCACAGCCAAAAAACCCTCAAAATCAAGCAAGAAAACACCCCTGAAAGTCTCAATTGCCAAAAAGTGTAAAATATATGATTTAATGTAAACAACCCTCCTATACAGTATTTCTCAGGCAAACTAAAGCATAAGAATTATTGTAGTAGCTCAGAGGAAAGACCAAAAGGAAAGTTTGTATGCAGATATCTGGGCATTCTGCCTTTCAGATAACTGAAATATTCCCAATGGGAAAGGAGGGTGTAGGTGAGTGAAAAATTCCTGCTGACCTGCAGGTTTTTCTTGATTCTCTTTTAATATTAAGACTCTATCACTCCCAGAATTCTGGAAATAAAAGCAAAAATAAACAAATAGGATCTAATTAAAATTAAAAGCTTCTGCACAACAAAGGAAAACATAAGCAAAGTGAAAAGACAGCCTTCCGAATGGGAGAAAATAATAGCAAATGAAGCAACTGACAAACAACTAATCTCAAAAATATACAAGCAACTCCTGCAGCTCAATTCCAGAAAAATAAACGACCCAATAAAAAAATGGGCCAAAGAACTAAATAGACATTTCTCCAAAGAAGACATACGGATGGCTAACAAACACATGAAAAGATGCTCAACATCACTCATTATTAGAGAAATGCAAATCAAAACCACAATGAGGTACCACTTCACACCAGTCAGAATGTCTGCGATCCAAAAATCTGCAAGCAATAAATGCTGGAGAGGATGTGGAGAGAAGGGAACCCTCCTACACTGTTGGTGGGAATGCAAACTAGTACAGCCACTATGGAGAACAGTGTGGAGATTCCTTAAAAAATTGCAAATAGAAATGCCTTATGACCCAGCAATCCCACTGTTGGGCATACACACAGAGGAAACCAGAATTGAAAGAGACACATGTACCCCAATGTTCATCACAGCACTGTTTATAATAGCCAGGACATGGAAACAACCTAGATGTCCATCAGTAGATGAATGGATAAGAAAGCTGTGGTACATATACACAATGGAGTATTACTCAGCCATTAAAAAGAATACATTTGAATCAGTTCTGATGAGATGGATGAAACTGGAGCCGATTATACAGAGTGAAGGGAGCCAGAAAGAAAAACACCAATACAGTATACTAACACATATATATGGAATTTAGGAAGATGGCAATGATGACCCTGTATGCAGGACAGCAAAAAAGACACAGATGTGTATAGCGGACTTTTGGACTCAGAGGGAGAGGGAGAGGGTGTGATGATTTGGGAGAATGGCATTGAAACATGTATAATATCATGTAAGAATCGAAATGCCAGTCTATGTCTGATGCAGGATATGACACGCTTGGGGCTGACGCGCGGGGATGACCCAGAGAGATGTTGTGGGGAGGGGGATGGGAGGGGGGTTCATGTTTGGGAACGCATGTACGCCTGTGGTGGATTCATGTCAATCTATGCCAAAACCAATACAGAATTGTAAAGTAAAAATTAAAAATAAATAAATAAATTAAAAAAAAAAAGACTCTATCAAAAGCCTGACAGTCGAGAAATTGTCATCAGCCAAGTTCCCTGCAGTGCCAGACCCCATGGCAATGCTGACTTCCACTTTCTTCAAGCAGCGTTCTCAGTCTGAAATTGGGGGTAGGACCTGACTGTTACACAAAGATGAATTCTCTACAGTGCAGACCAGACAGTCTATGTACAGGTACCTGCAGTGTAAAATTTGGCAGGTTTAAATGAAATATCAGTTTTGAAAGCAGAGGAAGAAACAAACAGAGTTAAGTGTTTTGGGAAGAGAGAAAGTGGAATCCTCATCTTTGATTTTATCTGGGAAACCTAACATTGGAAACTATGTATAAGAGGGACTCTAGAAGAAAGGGAGCAATGAGGATCTCAGCTTTATCTGTGTTGTTATACTTGTTTATTTAAAAAATATAGGTAGTGGCATAGCAGCACAAGTGAGATAACTGGAGCTCCATAAGAAACAGCTCCATAACGGTGAGTAAAAGAAAGCCAGATGTGGGACATGCACAGAACTGGGGAGGTTTATGTGCAAGCTAAAAAATGCAAAATAGTACAGTTTGCAAAATTGTTTGGGGATCTGTATGTCTGTAGTCAAAAATATAAAAATATGTGTACAAAGTACCCTCTGAGAGAGTCACTAGTCTGATGTCTAACACTAAGCCCTTTCCCTTCCCTCCCTACCCCACACTCTTTTGTAATTGACATTCATTTGCCTGCAATCAGGTATCTTTCAATCCCAGAGCCCACGGGCCCCCGATCTTGCGAGACTGGAAGAACTAGACCTAACTTTTCTTAGATTTCCACTGACTTCTCAAGTTTTTATTCTTGGTTAAGAGGGGCTCCGTGTGCAGGTCTTGCTTTAGATCCCTTTTTTCTGTGCACATGGCTTTAGTTGGGCAATTGCGCCTTTCTCCCATTATCGTTGGTAGGGAAGTGAGTAATCAAACTGTCAATTCTAAACTTCAGGGAGATAAGGTCAACAGCTTGTGTGGTATCGGTATGGCACCCCACAGAGGAAAAATGACTCTCGGTGGCTCACGTTGTTTTGGGGCTTGTTTGCGTTGCCGTGCAGTTGTAATGGAAAACGAATAAAAATAAAAATCCCAGGGCCCATTTTGGCCAGCGCTTGGGAATCTAATCCCACTGTCCTGGCAGGGTTCCAGCTCAGGTCACTGCATTCTGCTGGCAGAAGCCGTCTTGTGCAGTTTTCAGCAGATGTAACTTTCTGCTTTGCCTGTTTCTCAGCTCCCTGTGCAATGAATTAATCAGCCATCATTTCCCCACCCTGGGGAGGATATAGTTCTGCAGAATGATCTCCTCCCCTTACCTTAGTGGGCCTGATCTGGGACCAGGTAATTAACCTGGTCCAGGGACCAGCCACAGAGATATTTGCACCAGTTGAGACCTCTGTGCCTTTGTCTTTCTCTGTGTGCTTCTATGCAGTCATTGACTCAGACTCCTGGCAGGAAAAGTTTTTTCATCTAGTATTTTTCAAAACTCTATACGTACCAATACAATATTGTAAAGTAATTAGCCTCCAATTAAAATAAATGAATTTATATTTTAAAAAAACCTCTATGCATATATTCCCTCAGTTTGTTTCGTAACACTTTGTTATGCAAATTTAAAACGTTCCTTTATCTGAAGTACTTATGAATTTATCTCCCTTTCACACATTTATGGTTTTGTTGCTTCTAATTGTTTTCCTCCCCCCCCCCACCCCCACTGCTTAACTCTCTTTCCCATACAAAATTGATTGCATTTCATGGTGTGAGGAATAGCTCCAATCTAACTCTTCTCTGTACACCAAATCTTCTATTCCCACCACACTGTTTATTGAATGGTGATATTTAATTGTATGGCTTCTACAAATGACTTAACCTCTCTGAGAATCAGCCATCTGTGTCTGGAAAACAGAGATGATAATGATACCTACCAGACAGGCTTGTCCTGAGGATGGAGTGAGACAACAACTTCACATGCTTGGCAAATAAGGGTCTGATAAATGACGTCTTCCTTTTTGTCTCCTTTCCTTTCTTTTTATCTGTATCTGCCTATTTCTTTTTTCCAGAACCTTTGTACCTACCAACACTGAAATCAAGCCAGACTAGACCGACCCAAATGTTGTCTATCCCAGGTTTTGTATTAGGAAAGCTTCTAAACAGAAAGGTTGGGGAAAGTGACGGAGAGGGTGGTAGAAGTGCTTTTCTTGAAAAGATCCATCCTGACTACACATGCGCTTTCTTTGCTTTCAAGTCACCAGGCTGCTTCTGCAGCCACCTCTTTCTCCGGTCAGAGAATTCTCTTAGAAGGCTGTTCTTCTGAAGCCTCAAAATGCCCACCTCTCCAAGCTGCCAGGTCAGATCTTTGGGGTGGGGGTGGGGGATCTGATTTCTGAGGCCAAAACTCTATATGTGGGTGGTTTTACTTGGGGGGTTGGATGGAGGTAGGAGTTGGCCATGGGTTTGCTGCATTCCAGGAAGAGGGAGGACTCTGCTCTCCTCTGATGAGTCATGGAAGAGAAATGTCTGATGTTTGCAAACAACTTGGGCCAAGCTTCTGCTTTCTTCTATTCCACCCAGCCCCCATCTAGCAGACAGGACCCACCTGAGAAGTTCATGTTAAGCCTGATGACTAGAGCAGGTGTCCTGATCCTACCACCCTTGGAGATAGCAAGCAGCTAAGAGAATGGGAGGCGGTTGTCTTTAGCTCTGGACTCCAGCAAGTGAGACACGACAGGACCTTACAATGGATATATCGGTCTCCAAACCAGGACAAGATCTGGGTGGTGCCAGAGGACTAATGAACTGACAGGGCTGTCCCCAGGGCGCCCACAGGAGGGCACTTGACAGGTGGGCTGTCAACCCCACCTCACAGAGGGGTGGCAGATGGAGAGGAGCCCCAGGTGGGAGAAAGGAGCCAAGAGACTGTGGAAAAGAAGGCAAGGCCTAGGAAGTGAGGGGAAGTCTTAGAAATGGGAGAAGCCGAGAGCATCTCCTTTCAGGGGAAGATGAAGGCTGGGCAGGCTGCAGAGGGACCAGAGAGGTGGGGGTGTTCGGGAGAGGATCATTGCCTCGGCCTCAGCAGGCTGCTGGAGCCAGGTGGGGCCATGATGCATCGTCCCGGATGGAGTGGATCAGGCTCGTCAGTCATGCTTCCCTCCGGATACTCAGTGTCCCCCTCCCTTCCCCTCTCCCAAATCAGAAGAGAATCACAAGGTGGCTTGGGAGGGCAGCCAGCCTCCTGGGAGCTTTTGTGAACTATCAGGTAACTCCAGCAGGATCACAGTAGGAGACCTAACATGCCTCTGCCACCTCCACATCCCCCCTCCCTTTTTTCCTATTGTGAGACATCCAGGGAGCAAGTTGGTCAGCTTGGGAACGGAGATCCTGTTCTAGGAATTTGTCCATTGCAACCTATCCGCTGCATTCACAGTCCTTGAATCCGTGTCCAACAGAAACTCTACCTGTTCACTGTGCCACCACTACTGCTAAAGCAACACGCTGGTGCCCCAGCGGGAATGGCAGAGCCAGAGTAACTCATCATTTAAAATTAAAAATTGCATTTAATCACCGTTCATTTTTCTACCAGGCTCAGGAGGCCCTGTCATCTCTGCATTTTAAGTGTTTTGCTGTTTAAGGTCTGAGCACGCTGCGGGGCAGGGTGGGGTAGGGTGGGTGGGGGTTGAGGAAGGAGAGCAGTGGAGGAGAACTTTTGAAATCTTTCCACAAAAATCAAAGAACAAACCGACTGGAGGGGAAAATAGCTGCTATATTTAAACTACATTATCCCATCAGGGAGCTTTGGTTTTGAAAACTATTCCACAGTACTTTGGCACTGTGCTGTATGGGTTTCTTTTCCTTAAATTTTTTTTTTTTAATGGCAACTTTTTTTTTTCCCCAGAGCAGTAATAGCAAAGGAAGTGAAGGGCCTCGTTAATTGATGTGGTATATAGACATGCACTGTGCACTTGCCACAGGGCCCCCACACTGCTAGGCACTGGGGACACAAGGGGCCCTCAAAGTCCTTAAGGCAAGTATAAATATCATGAGTTCATTCGTCAGCGTGCTTAGTTGCTCAGGTGTATCTGACTCTCTGCAACTCCATGGACTGTAGCCCACCAGGCTCCTCTGTCCATGAGATTCTACAGCCAAGAATACTGGAGTGGGCAGCCATTTCCTTCTCCAGGGGATCTTCCCGACCCAGGGATCTCCTGTATTCTAGGTGGATCCTTTACCATCTGAGTTACCAGGCAAGCCCAATCACTGCATATATCCCTTTTTTTTCTTTTTGTTCATGCCATGGCTTATGGAATCTTACTCCCCCAGCTGGAGATTGAACCTGTGCCCCTGCAGTAGAAGCATGGAATCCTAGCCACTGGACCTCCAGGGAAGTCCCTGTGCATATACCCTAAATGCATATATGATCCCTGCTCCCCTGGAGTTTATAATCAGATGAATAAGTGTGTGTTTGTCCCCTGTGCTTTTCTTTCTGACCCAGATGCTGTTCTTCTCAGCTCTGAATATGCAAATGAATATAATATTAATAATTCATGGATCACTTCTCAGAGAAAGGGTTGCCCCATCCACCACATTTGTCATTCTCAGATGACAAGTCCCAGTTAAATGTCAAAGTGAGATAACTGGGCTTAGGGATCTGGACATACAAATGGACATCGATATTTTGGTAAGGTTTAAGATCATGGCATCCTGTCCCATCACTTCATGGCAAATAGATGGAGAAACAGTGGAAACAGTGGCTGACTGTTTTTCTGGGCTCCAAAATCACTGCAGATGGTGACTGAAGCCATGAAATAAAAGATACTTACTCCTTGGAAGGAAAGTTATGACCAACCTAGACAGCATATTAAAAAGCAGAGACATTACTTTGCCAGCAAAGGTCTGTCAAGGGTATGTTTTTTCAAGTGGTCGTGTATGGATGTGAGAGTTGGACTATAAAGAAAGCTGAGCACCAAAGAATTGATGTTTTTGAACTGTGGTGTTGGAGAAGACTCTTGAGAGTCCCTTGGACTGCAAGGAGATCCAGGCAGTCCATCCTAAAGGAGATCAATCCTGGGTGTTCATTGGAAGGACTGATGTTGAACCTGAAACTCCAATACTTTTGGCCACCTGATACGAAGAGCTGACTCATTTGAAAAGACCCTGATGCTGGGAAAGATTGAGGGCAGGAAAAGGGGACGACACAGGATGAGACGGTTGGATGGCATCACTGACTCGATGGACATGGGTTTGGGTGAACTCCAGGAGTTGGTGATGGACAGGGAGGCCTGGCATGCTGCGGTTCATGGGGTCACAAAGAGTTGGACACAACTGAGCGACTGAACTGAACTGAAACCAGTGGACCTATGGCAAGATTCAGGTGAGGAAGAAGGCTAAGTAGTCAATCACAGGACACTGCACATCTCAGGTTGAGTGGGAGAGGGGGGAGTGCATGAAAAGAGGACTGAAAAGGATCAGCCAGAGATATAGGAAGTAAACCTAAGTTACTATAGTAGAGTTGAGTGATCCCCGAGGGACACAGAAGAAGACACAACTAATTTTCTAGGTGGTGAGGTTGGAAGTGATGGAGAGGATCCTTATCAGGGAAGCCTGCCCCAATGGGGTGGGATCTGAGCCTTCATCTTGGTGTTCACCAGGCATACCCAAGCAGCAGGAACAGCCTGAGCAAAGGTTCGGAGGAGCAGATGTGACAGTGTGACAGGAGCTTAGAATTGGAGGGGAGGTTGTGGTGGACATAGGGCAGATGAAATTGAAAGGTACCATGGAAGAATACAGGGTGTCTCCAAACAAGATTTCCAGCACTCCGTGCTCTTTACCTCCAATTCCCCTCAACCTGTTAGATCTTTGACTTTTCTCAGTGAAGTAGACATCTTTCGTTTTGCTAGCCCAAAATCTGTTCCTCTCCTTCTGGTAATAGCACCAAGACCTCCCTCTGGGCTATTGCTTTTCAGGGCATGGGTCCTGAACTTACAGCATCTACATCACCTGGGAACTTGTTAGAAATGCAAATTCTTGGTCTCCATCCCAGACCTAATGACTGAGAATTCTGGAGCACACCACCCACACCACTGCCCCTCCCCCCAACCCCCCGATACACACCAAAGCTTGAAAACCACGGCCTTGAGGACCCACTTCTCCCCTATTCTCTGTCCATGTAGTTCAGATAGAGCTGTCCACAGTCCCTGCTTCCAGCGGTGGACACGTGACCCAGATAAACTATTAGCCCTGTCCTTCCATTGAGACTGCTAAACTTGTGGACTGTAAACTGAAGATGCTGGGGCTTATCTCTGCTACCACCTGGAGAGAGCTCTCAAGATAGGAAAAAGCAAAGCGAAACAGCACAGTCGAGAGATGGAGAGAGATTCTGTTAGTTTATTTCAGCACCTGGATCAAACTGTTCTGAATTGGATCTACTTCCCAATAAGTTCTTTTTTCATAAGCATAAGCTAATCAGTTGGAGTTTTTTTTGACATTTAGCCATCAAAAGAATGCTTATTAATGGGAGAGGGCCAAATTCTGGAAAAGACAGTCTGTTAAGTTTGGCAAATTCTCAGATGTTAAAGCTATAGTCTGTGGGCATGTAGAAAAAGTGGTCTCTGGGCACTGACATATGATCAGTAACACAAGCCACGCCGAACTGGACACATTTCGCTGAAAAGATCACTAGACTGTGGACTGTTGCAGAAAATTTACATAGATCTTAGCAACGCATTTGACAGAATCCTCTCGTCAAGTCCTTATGGACCAGAAAGGTGGGCTAGATAATAATACAGTGGACTAACATCCCATACATCCCATAATTACCTTGAGAGACTATGTATGGTCAGGCCGCTCATGATGTCTGTTCTCCTGCTCTTTGCACATCTCCTGTCCTACGAGCACCAGCTTCACCTAAACCCTATGCACAGGATTGACCTTCCTACATAGTTGCCCAAGCCCCTAGCCTGTGCTGGCTTATCAAAGGGGTGGTGAGGAGCACGTCCCTCTGCTGGTTTCCCTGGTAACTAGTAAGTCAACCTGACATCAATCTCCCATTCCCCTTGGGAGCGAAGACTGCCACCACATCCCGCCTGCCATCTGTGGCACACAGTGAGGGTGTTGCTCTAGGACCTTGCTTCAGATGTGTAAGCTCCCCCATCCATTAAACCACAGATGTCTCTGTTGCTGACTCTGGGCTCTTTCTTTGGTTGTAAAGCTGGGCAACTGCAGTCCTTGTAAGCCCATGGAGGGCTGCTTAACAATTTACATAACATAGAATGTAATAGCACTGGTGATTTTGCCTGGCATTCCACTCCGTGAGCTTGTGTTCCAGAGTCACTAAGAGACAGCAGATGTAACAAAGTTGGATGGCTTTAATTCCCACTTACCTTTCAGTGTAAACACCTTAGTGTACCAGTTCTGATCTAGTATGTAAACATGTATTTTTCATATGTCATGATCCTCAAATCAAGCTGACTACATCAGGTGTACAACCAAAAGAATGATCTGTATAACATGTTATGCAAAATGAGGCAAGACAGTGTGTTATAAGATTTTCACTTTCCTGACTTTGGAACCTGTAGTCAAGTTGATTTGCACTAGTTGACAGAAGCCATGCTTATCAAAGTTGTGTGTAACCCAAGTTGGGGCATACAGATAAAACATCCCTTGAAGATGAAGACGCCAAAGACTACACTGGACTGCAAAGATGGGCCAAAGTGAACAGGAAAACATTCCATTACAGTCGGAGTTCAGCACCTGGGTTTAAAATGATCAACAGTGCAAGTAGACAATGGGAAGATTAAGTGACTCCAGTTTATATACACAGGACTCATTTTTGAATTGATTGTTCACATAAATCAACAATGTGCAGGAGAAAGCATGGAAACAAAAGTGGACAGTGATAACTCCGCTGCGAGATCCTGTCTTCAGTGCTGGGTGTCTCCACGACAGGACGACAAGGGTGCTGAGGGGCTGCAGACTTCTGCTATACACATCACAGCTCAGAGACTGAGCAGTTCTTTTTACTTGAGAGAAGAGACTCACAGAGCATGATAAATACGTTGAAATACTGGAAAGGATCTCACACAGAGGAGAGATTAAACTTATTCAGAGTTACTCCAGAGGGTTAAACAAGAGCCAATGAAGTTGGCTAGTGGGAGGTGAATTCAGCCCAGAATGAAACTGCTTTAATGATTAGAGCTGTCCAAATATGGAACAGACTGCCTTTTACCATCTCCATTGTCTTATGGGAGGGTTGTAGAGCGTTGGGAAGTTGGCATGTCATTTTTTTCTACTGGGCCTTTTATGTCTACCTAGCTTTTTTTTTTTTTTTTTCCCTTCTTCTTAATATTTATTTATTTGGCTGTGCTGGGTCTTAGTTGCAGCAGATCCCTGGGTCAGGAAGATACCCTGGAGAAGGAAATGGCAACCCACTCCAGTATTCTTTCCTAGAGAATCCCATGGACAGAGGAGCCAGGGGCTACCATCTACAGGGTCCCAAAGAGTCGGACACGACTGAAAAGACTTACAAGCACACACGTGGGATCTTTAGATGTGGCATGTGGGATCTAGTTCCTCGACCAGGAATCGAACCTGAGCCCCCTGCATTGGGAGCTTCAAGTCTTAGTCCCTGGACCACCAGGGAAGACTCTACCTAGCTTTTTAAACCAGCCTGCCTACTACCAGCTTCCCAGATGGCACAGTGGTAAAGAATCCACCTGCCAGTGCAGAAGACACACAGGAGATGCTGGTTCTATCCCTGGATTGGGAGGATACCCTAGAGGAGGAAATGGCAACCCATTCCAGCATTCTTGCCTGGAAAATTCCATGGACAGAGGAACTTGATGGACTACAGTCGATGAGGTCACAAGGAGTCAGACACAACTAAGCACGCATGCCTACTACCAGCTAATATCCTCCTTTATTAATTCCTTTGAGGGTCTTTGATCAAATCATGCATCTTTCTGAATCACAGTTTCTCTGCCCCCAACTGATTGAATATATCTACAGCCCTTGGTTTAAAAAAAATTATATATATATATATATATATATATATATAGAGAGAGAGAGAGAGAGAGAGAGTACAGTTGACTCTTGAACAACACAGGGTTTGGAGTGTCCACCCTTTACGAAGTGGAAAATCCGACTTGGTCCCCATACACAGTTCCTCCACATCCATAGTTCAAAATCCAAGGATTCAACCAACCACAGATAATGTAGTACTCCAGTATTCACTATAGGAAAAAAAGCTGAATATATGTGGACCCACAAAGTTCAAACCTGTGTTGTTCAAGGGTCTATTTCTAAACTATTTCTAAAACCCATTCTTGTTTTGCTTAACCTTATTAACAAGATGTGTATAAAATCTATTGAGCATAAGTTGATTTCTACATAAGAGTAACTGCATCTGTCTGCCTTTGGAAGGCTATGTTTTGCTAAATTTTGGCAACCTCTAAACAACATATTTTAGAGACACCATTGGGTTGAGGAACCAAGGGCATAATTGGTATGTGACATAGAAAGGGCCAAGCCCAGGCTTAAAAGCACACTGTTTCAGTTTAAGGGAATACAGACAATTCCTGACTCATGATGATTTGAATTATAATTTTTCGACTTTATGCTGATGTGAAAGCAATACATATTCAGCAAAAAACGAATTTTGAATTTTGATCTTTTCCCAGGCCATCAATACACACTATCACACACTCTTAAGATGCTGGGCAGCAGCAGCCACTGCAGCTCCCAATTAGCCACACAGATCATGAAGAGTAAACACTGATACACTTAAAGCCATTCTGTTTTTCACTTTAAATAAATTATATGAGATATTCAATACTTTATTATAAAATAGATTTTGTGTTAGGTGATCTTGCCCAACTGTAGGCTAATGTGTGTTGAGCACATTGAAGGCTAAGCTATGAAGCCCATATTATGTGTATTACATGCATTTTTGACTTATGACGTTTTCAGCTTATGATGGGTTTATCAGGACATAATCCCATGGTAAGTTGAGGAATATCTGTATTCCAACCTCCAGGAAATAGACTTGCGAAGAACAGTCTGATAACACTATCAATGTGAACTTACACATATGCTCGTCTCTGAGAAACCTATAATGCTGCTTCGCTTTGTTTTCGTTTGCTTTAAACCTAAGCTTCACATTCATATGAGCCGACAGGGCTTCCCTGGTGGTTCAGATGGTAAAGAATCTGCCTGACATGTGGAAGACCCAGGTTCTATCCCTGGGTCAGGAAGATCCCCTGGAGAAGGGCATGATAACCCACCCCAATATTCTCGCCTGGAGAATTCCATGGACAGAGAATCCTGGTGAGCTACAGTCCATGGGGTCACAAAGAGTCAGACACACCTGAGCGACTAACACAACAACCTGTTTATTTCACTAATTGGAAATCAATAAACTTGAGTTCAGCAAAAACTTGCTGGGGCCCTCCCATGGCCTGGCCCTTTGCAAGTCACTGATCAGGGATGGTGGGAACTCTTGTCATTCACTCAAACAATAGGCATTCTATAAATGATATATACCAGGGGTCTTCTGCACCCTAATGATGGACAAGGTAGACAAGCTCCTGTTCTCATGGAGCTTACATTCTAGTAAGAGGAAACAGGCAGTAAACAGCTAAGCAGAAAACACATCAGTGGTAAGTGCTGTGAAGAAAATAAAACAATGTGATAGCCAGTGTGACCGGGGAGGGTAGCCCTAGCCCTTTAAGTAGTCAGTCAAGATATCTCTGAGGAGGTAACATGTAAGCTGAGATCTGAAAGATAACATGGAACAAGAAGCTGGAGGATCTGGGGAACAGCATTCAGCACAAAAGCCCTGATCAGGAGCCTCTCAAGAAGCAGAAGTGCTGACAACTCCAAGCAGAGACCAAGCCGCGGATCCAAAGTCAAATGCTTGAGATAATTTCCAGACTGAGGTTAACAGTCCTCTTGCCTTTCTACCCTTACTGGGGTGAGGCAGAATGGGTAAGAAGTGGAGCAGACCTGATCTGAGAAGGAAAAGAACCTCCAGCCCTCCATTACCACACCCCCACCATGCAGTCACCTGTTCCTCCTGCAAGAGGCTCCATTCCTGTGACCTAACCAGTTTCCACCTTGTTTCTCTTAGTGCACTGCCATACACTAGAATTTCTGTTTGTTTGTTTGGTGTAGGGTTTTGTTGGTCCTTTTCCAAGTATCAATCAAAACTGCATACCAGCCTCCACACCTTGGAAATAATTAAATGACCTGCCTGATTTTTTTCAACCCAGTAATGCACTGTGATTTGCGTCTATTAAAGGACTTTATCTTAGGGCTTCCCTTGTAGCTCAGTCAGTAAAGAATCTGCCTGCAGTGCAGGAGACCTGGGTTTGATCCCTGGGTTGGGAAGATCCCCTGGAGAAGGAAATGGCAACCCACTCCAGTATCCTTGCCTGGAAAATCTCATGGACAGAGGAGCCTGGTGGGCTGCAGTCCATCGGGTCACAAGGAGTTGGGCACGACTGAGCGACTAACTAACACTTACTTAGGTCCTGAGGTTGAGCCATATGGGACAGCTGAGGTGATTTTTGTTCTGCTTTGCCTGGTGTGGATGGTACATCATAGCCAAACACAAAACTGGACTACATGCTTCATCCTGTCACAGGGTCCCTTAAGAAAATTGCTCTGTGATGCGAATATGTTCACCTTTTGCTCCTGAACTCAATGAGGTCTTTTTCTCTGTTAAACAGTCTATTTATTTGGCTGCACCGGGTCTTAGTTGCAGCATTCTGGATCTTTAATTGCAGCCTGGGGGAATCTAGTTCCCTGACCAGGGATGGAACCTGGACTGCCTACATTGGGAATATGGAGTCTTACTTAGCCACTGGACCATCAAGGAAGTCCCAATAGTCTAATTTTTTTATATTAGCAAAATTCTCTTTATCTTGATGCTACACAGTTTTTTTTTTTAATTTACTTTTTAAACTAGAATACAGTTGATTTACAATGCTTTGTTAGTTCCAGGTGTACAGTTAAGTAATTCAGTTTTATAGCTTTATTGTCAGATTCTTTTCTCATATAGGTTATTACAGACTATTGAGTTCCCTGTGCTATACAGTAGGTCTTTGTTGACGCAGGTTTTCTGCAGACCTCTAGAGCAAGTATCTGTGGTTTAAGAGCAGATTTTGGATTAAAGCCCCTTTTTTCTGCTACCAACGAAAGTGGGAGTCTAGAAAATAGCCTGATTAATGTCCAAGCAACGCACCTTCTAGCTCAACTCTGGCTTAAGTTACAGTAGTGTAAGCTGTGACTTCTACCTATCAAAAGCTGTGTGGGGTATTAAGGATAAAATAAAACCTCCTTCTTCCTCTCCCCAGAGTGGGATTCCCCCTGAGCACAGAGGCGCTGGGGTAGGGCTGGTTATTTGCATTGGATGGAGCTCTCGGCAGGGGGTGTGGGATGCGGTGTTCCCGAAGCGACAGATGAGGGATTTTGGCCGCGTGGGATGTGAACTGCGGAATTCCTCTCCTCTGTTCCTGACAGGGGCTCTGAAAGATATAAGGTTAGGGACGCAGAGCGCGACCCTGGGGGCGGAGAGCGAGGGAGCGAGCCAAGGACACCAACCCTAGCACGCTTCCGGAAGCTCTCCGCGGACCGAGTTCGTAGGTTCTTCGGACTCGCCTTCCCGGTCACCCACCCCCAACCCGAGACCGACTCTGAAGGGCAGGCAGTTCCCTAGGGGCAGCGAGTGCAGCAAGCGCACCGTAAGCCCTCCACCCTCCTGGCTTCTACGTCTGCAAGTGGTTGAGCCGGGTAGGAATCGAGATCCTCACGAGCCAAAAAGAGGCCCTGGGCTCGCGCTCCGCCGAAGAGACGGCCGCAGGCTGCAGTGCGCGGGCGCGGCGCGCTCAGGCCTCGATCCGGGTTCCTGGGGGCGGTGCGCGGGAGGGGGCGGGGCTTGCGCGGCCGCGTGGGCGCCAGTCGCACGGGAGGGAGGGCGCCGGAGGGAGGGGGCGGGGCCGCGCCGCCCGCGCCGCGCTGGGCCTTCTTGGCCAATGAGCGGCGTCCACATGCCGCGGCGGCGGCGAGAGGGGAGGCAGCCGCGGATAAATGCTATTAGAGCAGCCGCCGCGGAGCCGTCCCCGACGCCACCTCCTTCTCCTCCGCCGCAGTTTCCTCAGCTTCTGTCGGGGGTGCAGAGCTGAGGGGACTAGGCGAACGCTCCGCGCACCATCCCGCCGGCTCGCCTCCCTCGCTCCGTTCCGCTCTCAAGGGTCGGCAGAGCACCCCCTCCTCCGGCCCGGGCGGGGCTGAGAATCACCACTGGAGAACGGGGAGGGGGCTTCGGGGCCGCGGCCTGCACTCCCGGCGGGCGGTTGAGGGTGAAGGAGGCCCTCCCTTCTGACGAGGGGAGGGAGGGTCAGGACCCCCCCCCCGCCCACCGTCCAGCTGTGCCCGGGGCGGGCACCGGCGAGGGCCGGACAGCGAGAGGGGCGGTTGTCTGGGGGAGGGGGCGCGGGGTGATTCAGCGCCCAACGAGGCGGAAGCGGCCGGAGGAGGATAAGGAAGGGGAGAGACCAGTCCGCGCCTGGGCGCCCGGGGTGGCACGAGCCCGCGGCCCGAGTGCGAGGCGGAGACGAAGAGGCCGCGGGGACTGGAGGCGAGGCCGGCCGGGCCCCCGCAGCCATGGAGAACGCGCACACAAAGACGGTGGAGGAAGTGCTGGGCCACTTCGGCGTCAACGAGAGCACCGGCCTGAGCCTGGAGCAGGTCAAGAAGCTCAAGGAGAGATGGGGCTCCAACGGTAGGTACCCGGCGCCGGGGCTGCAGGGGCCCCGCGAGGCTTGGCGCGGGCCCGAGAGCCAGGAAAGATGGCTGACCGGGCTCCACCTCGTGGGTCTCGGCTCCGCGCCCGCCGAGGGCTGCAGGCGACGGGTTGAGCCCGCGCGCCGGCCCCTCAGGAGAGGGGTTGCAGGCGGGGGCCACCGAGGTCGGGTCTGCGCCTCGTCTCGACATCCGCGTGGCTCCAGCCCTTGACCTTCTACCGCACGCAGCTAGCTCGGCGGCTCTTCACCAGCAGCAGCTGGCCCCGGCAGAGGGAGGGATGAGCCTCCTGCATCTGGGTTGAGCCCTGCGAGACATTTTCTCGTCCCTAGCCGGTTTATGAGGCGTCGCTGTAGTTGAGAATGCCTCTGACCGTTCTACTACCCAAAGTTACACATCTGGCAGAAGTGATGACAGGGCTGAAATGACTCCTTGTTTCAGAAACCCTGCTTAGGTATTGATGAGATTTCACGTTTCAGAGTAGATGAGTACAGCAAATACTGCATATTTTCTTGGGGTAGCATTTTGGTATGGTTTCTATTAAATACTGTTGAATGTTCATATATCTAGGTGCATCTTTCAAAGACAGTGATAATTTAGTAATTCTTTTTGGAAAGAGTGCTAAATTTTTTTTTTTCTTTTCCTTCTCTTGACACGTTGCCTGGTGAATTTCTACAGAGTTACCGGCTGAAGAAGGTAAGTAATCTTAACATGTTTTTTCTGCCCCCCCTCCTCCGCCGGCCATGCTAATCTTAAGATGACATTTACAACAAATATGTTTCTTTTTAACAGGAAAAACCTTGCTGGAACTTGTGATTGAGCAGTTTGAAGACTTACTAGTTAGAATTTTATTGTTGGCAGCATGTATATCTTTTGTAAGTATAAAGAAATATCTTTTCTTTCTCCAAAGTTGAGACTATACCCTAGATGAAAAAGCAGGAAACAGCTATCTATTGAGTGAGAACATTTTATTTGGAGATTTAAGCTGTGTTTTCGTGTTTTGGGTTTTGGGTTTGGGGTTGTTTTTTTCTTTTAAATACTCTAGGTATTTGAAAATTATAAATAGAACACGCCATTGCTGTACAGAAAATAAATGAATGCCTGACATTTGCAGTCCATTTAGAAATTGTTGCCAAATGTGGCAGGCTGGGTCTTTATAAATTCTTGTGATTTATCAGTTTTTAATATCAAAAAGTTGCTTATTGGAAGGCTTTTTCTGTTTTGGGTTCTTCCGTTGTGTAAGATCATACTAAGATGATGTTGGGCTCTTTGTAGTCTGTAAATAGAACTTACAAAAGGAATATTCCAGTTGCTCTCCCTTCCTGGTAATGGCAAGGTGACAGTTGTTTCTGACAGTGACAAGAATGATGACGGCAGTGATGGCACCACTGTTGACCAAATTTGGTCACTGACCTTTAGGGTAATATATTTATCTAAATTGGACCCCCGTCTTGAGAGGCTCCTAGGTTGAGAGAACAAGGTTTAGTACAATTGGTTCTAGATCTTAAAAGAAAAAAACACATTGTTTTTTCATGTTCTGTGTATGCTTACCCGCTTGAGTCCTGTATGGTTGCTAAGAAACTGGTGAAATGCAAACAGCAGAAGAAAGGTGATGGGCATTGAAAAGGATAATTCTAGATTCTTACAGTTTTTTTTTCCTGTTGTTTTATTGCATTTTTTTTCTCATGAGCAGTGGACCTCCAAGTTTTCCTAAAAATGGTCATGAATAGGACACAGATGTTCTTAATCCTAACAAGAGATGCCTTTTGTTCTTTAAAGTACAGTATTTTATTCTTATAAAAACCAGCATGAGAAATGTGCTAACTTTTTTCAGGCTTTGCAAACTTGACACAACTTCAAGGTTTCTTTTTTTGTGTGTTTGCAAAAGACGCATGCAAGCCTCAGGGATCTACCTCAGTCTTTATTGACAACCTTACTCCAGAGGGCTATTTTGAGAACTAAATACATGAAGCAATGAGCATTTGTTTACTTTAGGTGAAGGGAAAAAATTGGCAAGAGGTGAGCTTTTTTGAAATTTCTCAAATTCTGCCATGAGACTCCCATATATCATGCCATGTTAGCCAAGGGATGTGTAGCCATTAATAATTAATTCCTCACAAAGGTCTTCTGTGGTTTTCATTGAAGAAAATTAAGAGAGTATCATAGCAACTCATGCAGCATCCTGAGTTAATTACTGTATATCTTATGTGTGTCTGTTTTTTCTTGGTTTAAAAAAAAAATTCTCAGTGGCTGCTGCTTTACCAATTCAAAGAATAGTGCTGTTTAGCTAGTTTCTACATTGTCATGGGACAAAACAACTAATGTGTTTGAGCTAGTATAATGCTTACGTTTAAGCTGGCTACATAATTTTAAAATAATCTCAAGTTTTGCAGTTTTGATACTGGCCTTCAGTGAGGTCATTGGGGACCCCTTAGAAGTTAATCAGGTGCTGTATATACAAGCCAGAGATTAAATTTTTATTGAGAGATTTTGTGTGTGTGATTTAAGGCAGTGTTGGAACATCAGTGGCGTTATTTCCAGTAGGCAGGCTATTGACTGAGTTGTATAGAATCTTGAGTGGCAACTTTTGAGTGACTTTATACTAATACTTTGCATTATGATGTAGTTTTTACTTTGTTTTGTTGGCTGTGCCTCAAGTCCTAGGGGAACTTTAGTTCCCCAATCCATCTCTGGTAGTGAAAGTGCCGAATCCTAACCTCTGGACCACCAGGAAATTCCCTCAAATGGGTTTTTAAATACATGCTTTAATTTTGTTGTAAGGTAGGATGTTGACTTTTTATAGCTTCATAAGTCTATTTCTCAGTTGAAGTTTGAGTTACCTTTTAGGTAACCACATGGAGTTATTGCTTAGGAAATGAACTGTGTTACGTTTTTATTTTATGGGCTGCTAAACAGAAAAAAGTTTGGGCTTCCCAGATGGCTCAGTGGTAGAGTCCACCTGCCAAGCAGGAGACCCAGGTTTGATCCCTGGATTGGGAAGATCCCCTGAGGAAGGACATGGCAACCCTCTCTGGTACTCTTGCCTGGAAAATCCTATGGACAGAGGAGCCTGGTGGGCTACCGTCCATGTGGTTGCAGAGTCGGACATGACTCACTGACTAAAGAAACAGTGGAGTTTAACCGTTTATTGCTCAGGAAGTACTGTGACTTTAATTTGCTTTGATTTGTTTGAAGACATTGCGGATATAAACCTGTTGATTTTCTTCATGGGGATTGGGGCTGTTGCTACATTGTACTTGACCTTTTCATTCCACATTTCTTTATCTGTGAAAAGAGCACTGAATCTTTTGTGATAATCAGTTGATTCCTATGAGCTTCCCTGGTGGCTCAGATGGTGAAGAATCTGATTTTGTTGATTCCTGTTCGTTTTTCAGGCAAAACAGTAAAAAGTACATGTTCTTTTGGAGAAGCAAATAGGTTTATAATCAACACATGATGCATTATCAGTTCTACTCAAGTTAAGAAATACTAGGCTTTAGTGACATATTTCAGATATCATATTAAGTAGTAAACTGTTAACCAAAGTTAATATTTTGCTGATGCAAAAAGTAGGGAACAGCATTAATGTTTTACACTTGTGACCTGTATGGATAGTTTAATTAACTTGTCCCTTGGGTTGGAAGAAGTGAGCTGTGTGTCTCTGTTGCATATGAAGTAACATTAGAAATTCCTTGACATTCAGTACCTTCCTTTCCTTTCCCTTTTTCTTCCCATCCCCCTTGCTCACCGACTTGGCCTTTCATATAACACGTCATGATTGCTTAACTGGACTGCCTGTTCTTTTCTCCCTTCGCTGCTTTGTTAGGAATTGAGCATCTTAGGTACAGAGCATGAAAACTGGGGATACAGCTTGGAGGGAAATATGGTATCTTACGTGGAGGTGACATTCTAGTGGAGACAGATTAAAAAATGAAAATATTTAATAATCTGTTGGATTGGAGAGAGTGCTGTGGAGAAAAAGTGGGTGCCTAGGAGGGTGGTGGTGAAATAGGGGGCCATGCGGAAAGAGTGCAGTTTTCAAATTGGGAAGTCAGGAGAGGTGTCTAAGGTGATGGTTACCTGAGGGAAGTGAGCATGAGGACTGTTTGTCTCATCTGTCTGACTCATGTCCTCTGTGGTAACACAATTTGCATAATTTTTTCTTTCACCCCTATTTCCCCATCTCAGCTACTTAGATTGACCCTAAAATGCTAATTAAACTTTCTTAGACCAAGACACTTCTCAACTTTTGGTTTATATTTGAATAATTTGTCTTTTCCTACTGAAACCTTTGAAGGGACTATTAATTCTTTTTAGAGCCTAGGTTAGTGCTTTTGTTGAAAGAAATACCTGGATGAGTTTGTGTTGATAGCATTTTCAAAATACGTGAAATTGATTTACTTTGCCTTTCTCAGTAAGATGTATTCAAGAAGTATTTGGTAATGTAATGATTTAAAATTTTTCCTGTGTTTTAATTATTTTGAAGGATAAAGTGGGCAGTTTACTGATTGATTCAAGTAATTTATTTAGAGCCTGTGTTTAAAAGATGGTTTGAAAGGTGAATGTCTATGGGGTTTTTGTTTTATTTTTAAAAAGATTGTACTCTCAAATCTGAAAATATTGAGTGTTTTCACATGAACTTTGGATTGGAAGAGAATGTATAGTCTTAATTCATACCATTCTTTTTTTAAAAAATTATTTGAGTGTATCATCGTTGCTCTTCGGGGACTCGGGGATGGGGAGCTTTCTCTAGTTGTGGTGATCAGGGGTTACTCTCTAGTTGCAGTGCAAGGGCTTCTCATTGGAGTTATTTATCTAGTTGCGGCTCCCAGGTTCTAGAGCACAGACTTAGTTGCTCTGTGGCGTGTGGAATCTTCCCGAATCAGGATTCAAACCTGCGTCTCCCCTGCATTGGCAGGCGGATTCTTCACCACTGAGCTGCCAGGGAAGCCCCCATAGTATTTATAATGGCTGATTTTTCTCTCCCCAGATGGTTGTAACACTTATCAGTGATACTTTCTTGTGAAGTGTTTAGTTTCTATTTTTTCTTTCTAAAATTTTTGATATAAGTTTTTCCTTCATCTAAGAAGTATTTGAGTGCTCAAATGCATTGCAAATTTCTAAGGAGACAAGAATGCAGACCTGGTACATGTTTTAGGACCCTCAGTCCTAGGAATGTGCTTATCTCTCATTTTCTTTTTACAGTCTTGTTAAGAGCTCTGCATATTACTCTGACATGTAGATAATTGAGTCACACAGTAGCATGACCTAGTTTATACCAGAACATGTCTCTTTACCTTGGATTAAATTTTGCTTAATTAAATCCTGCTCTCTGACATTTTTGGCTCTACCATCAGAAGTTGCTGCTGAGATCAGTCTTACAGATAGCAAAGAGAAGGCACGCAGTCCTATCTCAAGTTAGCCTCGCTAGGGAATTTCCCTTGCGGTCCAGCACTTCGGGGCTTCCCTCATGGCTCAGGCAGTAAAGAATCTGCCTGCAATGCAGGAGATCCGGATTCAGATCCTGGGTAAGGAAAATTTCCTCGAGAAGGGAATGGCAACCCACTGCAGTATTCTTGCCTGGAGAATTCCGTGGACAGAGGAGTCTGACAGGCTACAGTCCATAGGGTCACAAAGAGTTGGACACAGTGCAGCCAGTGCTCTTACCGCTAGGGCCTGGGTCCATTCCTGGTCAGGGAACTAAATAAATAAAGTAACTGTGCCAGTGGTTACTTTGAATGGGATTGACAAGTTTGAAAGTTTTGATCTTACTGGATCTGGATAATGTAAGCCCCAGAAGTACTTTTACTGTATTAATAGTGAAAAGCAGGGAAAGAAGAAACACTGCCTAAAATGATTCTACAGCAGGCTTTCCAATTCCTTTTGATACTGTTGATGAGTTAGTTACCTTTTTGCTCTGTGTTTAGTTTATATACTGCTAGGTAGGGACTTGTATGAGATTTGTTTATTTATGCATCTATATGCAATAAATACATGGTTGAGCATTGCCTATATACCGGAAACTCTTCTAGGACCCTGCGGATAGAACAGTGAACAAAAGGAAATACAAACAGATAATCCTTTATATTCAACCTGTTCTCAATAAAGATTTTTTAGAAACATTTCTTCTCCCTGCCTCTGTATATTTTGTGTAATTTCTAGTAAACCATAATTATGAATTGACTGTACTATAATGCTAAAAACACATAATAATGTGTCATCCAGTTTCCCTCTCCTTTTCACTACCCCCTTCCCAAACTCATGAAGTCTTTCATTTCTCAATAGCATCTTCCCATTTACACGAGAGATTTTCTTTTCAATTAAACAAAACCATGAAGGATTACACCGTGTGGTTTGAACATGATTGACTGTATTGATTCTTAGGAGTAAAAGAAATATGGTTAATCTTTATTTTGAGTTACAGCACTTAATTCTTTGTGTTTTTTGAATATTTTTTGAAGTGTTTAACAAATTGGTAGTTGTCACCGTTAAATAGGTCCAGCACTATCCTTCCACATTAAGAGATTTGCCCACTAGTTTCTTATCAGGCAGTAATCACACATTTGACAGAACCTTCAAATAGCCGAATGCCTGTGTTACACATAAAGATTTAAAGTCACATAGTGGAAGAAAAGGCTACTGCATGGTGCAGATGAGGGTGGTTGCATTACTGATGAATACCACTTGTGCACAGGAACCACACATTTCTTGAAAAGTAGAAGCTGCTTGCTTGCCTGAGTCTTTTCGTTTGCTCCAGTGGATGTGGAATATTGCTTTAAGTTTTTTCCTCAGGCCTAGCTGCCAAGAGGGAAATTCATACTCACTTTAACAAGGTGTGAAGCTTATCTTACAGTTGCTAATGCCTCACTGACCTTTTGGAAAGGTCCTTGCTACTGTTCAAGTTGAGCCATTTTTCTCCCCCAAGAGCTAATTAAGTTTCTTATTTCTGATATGCTCTCCTTGGCAAATGTTTGAAAGGCTAGTATCAAAGCAGCTGTGATCTTGCATCTATCAAAATTTATAACTTCCTAGAGAAGTTTTCATTCTGGCATTAGGCCTGGCCTTAACACCAGGAATGCCCTGTCAAAAGCTTGCAGCAACAATTTCTATTCATTCTGGTGTTTTTGCCTGCCCTGGTTCATCTTTCAGGACCTTGTCCTTGTGTCTCTTGGATTTTTTTCCTGCTCAAACTGCTGTTTCTTTTGTTGGTGCTATGGTAGTGAAAATACCTGTCTAACAAATTGATATTTGTTGCTAATTCATTGGTGCCCTCTCTTAACTTGGGAAATTCATGTTGGATCTTGCCTTGATCATCTTTCTTGTTTGCTGTTTCTGTCAAAGCTCATCGTATGGTGTTCACTAGGTTCAAACTTAGTCACTGCCTTCATTATTGCCATACATCACATCTGACAATATTCAGTGTATCGAAAACAGTGCTTTCTTTGTTTACTGAATAGATCTTTTAAAGAAAAGATTTCATTGTGGAATATGCAAACATTTTAAGTAGTGTTAAAAGGCAAAGGCAAATCTTACCTCCCAGATTGAATCATGAGATTTGTTTAACATCCTTTTGGATTGGCAGTTTTCCACAAAAATTTATTGTTAAAAATTTAACCATTTAGATGCCTCTATTTTTATTTATCATTGTGTTGGATTCTCTCTTACTACAGATGCTCAGTTATGAAGGACAGTGTGGCTCTCTTTCAGCTTTTTAAATCTGAGAGTTACGGCTGGGTGAGCTAGAGGTCAATTCTGTGCTCATTTCTCTTGGGGCAGCGTTCTTCGGCCAGTCATGACATTTGGGGGCTTAGATCGTCTCTGAAGTGCTCTGTTGTTATACTAGGTGTCATGTGGAGCTTAACCTTTAGAATACATGCCTGATCTCAGAACAACCTTGCAATGATGACCTTCAGTAACACCACTGAAAATATGTGGGACAGTAGCAATTTATATACACTAATATTAAAGTCAGTGATTAATTACTTCTGTGAATTTGTGCCACATAGGTATTATCTCATATGGGTATTAACCAAGTTAACAAAGTTTGATTGCCTTTTAAATTTAGGAATTTATTTTATTTCTTCTGAAAAATATACATAGGAAATGGATGGGATTTAGTTCTCCAAAGAATTTGTTTTAGATTTTAAACCAATTACTATATGAAAAATAAATTAGTTCTTAAATTGTTAAGAAGTTTATAGTTTTGAGTGTTAAGAGTTAGAACAAGATAGCTTGTCATTTATGTCATTACATTTTGCTACCTTTTGTTTCTAAGAATGATAAGGAAAGATTTTATGTATCATAATAATTCCTTTAGTGCCAGCCACTTCTGTGGTAAGAACACATTACAGTTCTAATAAATGTCATTTCTCTTTTAGGTTTTGGCTTGGTTTGAAGAAGGTGAAGAAACAATTACAGCTTTTGTAGAACCCTTTGTAATTTTACTTATATTAGTAGCCAATGCAATTGTGGGTGTATGGCAGGTAAGCAATAATTCCTGCAGTGCTAAGTTTTGGTAATTTACATAAGAGATTTAAACTGTTAGTCTTTCTGTTATCTGTTTTTTCTGGTGTGTTGACTAAAAATAGCTGTGGAACTGCTTGTGTTTTTTACTTATTAATTTATTTAATGGCAAAATTTTAGACATCATGCATATATACTCTGCTATTAAAATTGCTCATGCTCCATGGTAGCATGGAATCAAGAACAGTGGTTAAAGGAGCTACTTAAGGAAAACCAGAAAATTTGAGAAACAGTATGTCTGTTTATATTTCCTAGTTGCTTCCTGTGAAAGATTTCATAAAACCAGTGTCATTTTTATTATCCTTGGATTTGTGTGTGTGTGGATTTAGCTGTAAAAGCTATTTGAATCCTAACATAATTTCACTTTCAGAGCATATTCCTGGTCTTTTCCCTTAATTGTCCAGTGCCCAGGCCTTATTCCCAGAATGGAAGATAATTTTCCTGCAGAAACATCATGGGATCACACTTTTGCCCCACATCTGCATGATTCATCTCCTGCAAATAGCTATTTAAGAATTTTAACTTTTCTAGGACTGTGGGTCGGTTTGATTTTTGTTTTTTATATAGTTTAACAGACGCAGACTAATATTTCACAGTCATCTTTTGAATATTACTCTTAGATTTTTGACGGATATAGTCACCTCTTTGAGGACTGAAATAGAGTGCATCTGTCATTCTTAAAAGTGCAAACATCTACACATACTTAGTCCTGTTGAAATTGTAAACTTATTGGTAAACATGAAGGCCTTTGGGTAATGAGCTCAGTTAGAAAGATGCCTCTTTAGAAGAAATGTGCCATATTCCTCTTGATTTTTAAAAAAATTGCTTGTAGTTAAGTAGATATGGTACTTCTGTGCATTATTTAGGCAAAAGAAAGAGTACACAGCATCAGACTGTCCTTAAGTTAGTAGTGCATGTTTTTAAATGTACACCATTTACATAGTAGGTGTGAAAGTTGATCAGTTGTGTCTGACTCTTTGAGACCCGATACAGTCATGGAATTCACCAGATCATAATATTGGAGTGGGTAGCCGTTCCCTTCTCCAGAAGATCTTCCCAACCCAGAGATCACACCCAGGTCTCCTGCACTGCAGGCGATTCTTTACCAGCTGAGCCACCAGGGAACCCTAAGAATACTATAGTGCGTAGTCTATCCCTTCTCCAGCGGATCTTCCCGACCCTAGAATCGAACCGGGGTCTCCTGCCTTGCAGGTGGATTCTTTACCAGCTGAACTACAAGAGTGATTTTATAAGACGGATACTATTTGACAGATGTGACACTGAAGTTCAGAGGGATTGACTTATCAAAGGCCATATAGGTAGTACATACATAGAGTATCTGAGATATATATCCAGGGCCAGACTGGATAGAAGTAAAATAAAATCTTACAGCAGTTTTTACAGGACTTTTATGTATGTTTTAACTTAAAAGAGTAACACTGTTACATCTTAATCCTATTTCCATAATATGCAGAAGAGTATGTGCCCGTCCTATAGGGTTCTTGCTTTCTGAAAGTAAGGGGAGTTACAGTGTAAGGTAGTATTTGGGAGGGGTCGGGCATGTATTTCTGATCAGTGTCATCAAGGACAGCTGACAAGCAGTTGGGGGAACTATAGAGAAATGGAGTTTTCTGGGTGGAGGCTGGGGAGAATATTCCAGAGAGGGAATGGCATGAGCAGAGAAGTACAGAGTGTGTTTGAGGAGTGACATTTAGACCTATTTGGGTTTGAGTGGAGTAGGTAGGCGTTAAAACTTTTAGAACAAAGGAGACCTCAGACAGTCTTCGGAGTTTCTGTTTGTAGTATGTTAAGTATATTTGTCTTGCCCCAAGCTGGCTTGTTTTTTTGATGTAATCTGAATCTGTGGCCATTTGCTTCCCTTTTCCACCCTCTGTACTATATAAATAGTCCTTTTGATAGTTTGGGTTGGTGGGCGGCAGGGGAGGCTCTTTAAGTGATTTTAATTGGCATCTTCGTCCTGGGGGTCTGAGATAGTTTATCTTTTAAGTTTATGCTTCTAATTTAAATGTACCTTTGCTGATTTTTAATAGAAGCAAAATATAGTGCTCCTGGACATCTTAACCTTGATCAGTCCAGTTAAACTTGACCTGACATGACCTTGAGGAAGGAGAAAAAAGTAAAACTGCCATAATTCATACACTCAGGGGGGGAAATCCTGAGGAAAAAGTGATTTTCAAATTTGACTAGTTGAATAGCAACAATGCTCAGAATTTATTTTTTCTACAATATTAGTAATGTTCGAACTTAGCCTTAAGTAGATATGATAGGAATTTAAATTATTTTTGTCATGAACTTCCCAAATTTAAGGTTTCCTGTACTTTTTCAGGGATGCATATGTAAAAAGTGAGACATGCATGCCAATAGCTTTGTTTTCTGTCATCTGAATTCTCTTTTAAGCAGGTTTGGGGACTTAATTTTTACAAGGCGAAAAATGAGATTACATGGTATTGAGTGTAAATTTTATCTAAATAAAGGTTAAATTGAAAATGTTTAGTTTAGAGGGCAAAGATGTGAAAGAAATGAAAGAATTTTTTCCTTTGTCCATTGAATTGAGTAAGCTCACTTGGGCACTTGTTTTATAGACTTGCTCCTTCTAATTGCTTATTTTCTAAGAGAATAAAAGGCAAATTGGGCATATAAACTTCTGCCTCCCCTTAAAGGAACTTTCCTTTAGCATTTTTTTCAGCATGACTCGTTTTAATTGTACATCTTTCATCTTGAAATTAGGGAAGAAAAATTGTGTCTGACTTAAGTCTTGACATGTTCATATATATTATGGTGAATATGGTTTGTGACTGGCAGCTATTTATTGATCTCTGCCACTGGAGAGAGATTTAGAATTTGTGAGGAGACGTAAAACTTGGTTTTCTTAATTCATCACTCAAAGCATTTACTGTGTGCCAAAGCACAACCTAAGCATTTTACAGATAGCTTGTAAATTCTCACACCCGTTGAGAGTGGGTGGGTACTGTTAGTGTCCTGGTTTTGTAGGCAGTAAACCTTGTCTTGTCATGTCACTTATCCACAGTCAACATAACTTTTGAATGGAAAAGCCTGGGATGAGCCTGGACAGTCCAGACCCAGACCATCAGCTTTCATGGGAGACAAGATTGATTTAATGGTGTGAGTGTGTGAGGTTAAAGGTGAGGGCCATGTTGCATGGTGTGCTTAGGGACAGCAGGTTCTAATAATTGCTTTTTTCCATTGATTTTATCCTTACTCTTAGGGTGCTTAGTTTTTTCATTTTTAATACAAAATCAAAAGGGCCTAGTGTTTATTATCTTAAGATGTGAATCATTTACTATAAATGTTTTAATATGTGTCTCTTGTGGTTTTTTTTTTTTTTTTTTTTTTAATTTAGGTTAGAACGCTAAAGTTTGATTCCTAGGGCTAGAAACATTTAGCAGTGGCAGGCTGTGTTTACTAATTTCTTTTGTTTTCTTTTTTACAGGAAAGAAATGCTGAAAATGCAATCGAAGCCCTTAAGGAATATGAGCCTGAAATGGGCAAAGTGTATCGACAAGATAGGAAGAGTGTACAGCGGATTAAAGCTAAAGACATAGTTCCTGGTGATATTGTAGAAATTGCTGGTGAGTTGAGTTGGTCATCTTCTATGTTAAGGTTGTATATTTGAATGCAGTCCTTTTCTCAGGGTTCATACTTAGAGGTTTTAGAAGTTAGGCTCATGTGTATCGATTATATTAACAGATTTTTAGTGCTATCCAAACAAACTACGTTTTTTTGTAAAATTTCAAAGTGTTTTGGGACTTCCCTTCATGTTGAGAAGATTTTTCTGTTTTTAAGAAAACAAAGGTGTTTTGAATTACTGTGCTTATTATTTTCAGTACATTTTAGAAATCTAGTGCTAGTGAGATGAACTTAATCTTGATTTGACAGTTGTAGTGAGCAGTTTGTTAGAATACTAGTTAATGAGTACATGGTTTTTCCTGTTTTGGTTCTTGGCACAAATAATAAGTCAGACTTGCAACTATCAAACCAAATTGATGGTTAAGGGTAATTTCATAACTTTAAAAGCTCTACTTAAAAATATTTTGACATAACACTGAGCCAGGGATGTTAGCCAGAGATCTGGGTTTGGGCTTTTAAAGAGGGAATCCTCTGCCATGCCAGAGCTCTTCACAGATCTCAGAGGTCCTCCTTGCTGTAGGTCAGTGCCAAGTTTTCAGACAGCCCAGAATGCCGCTGGAGCTGGTCAGAACAGCTAATCTTTTTGCAGGGGAATCATTACATTGGGTTCTTCAAATCATTGTGGTTTTTCACACCCTTCTGAGCTCAGCATACTTGTTTTCTTTTTGTGAATGGTCTTATAGTAACACTTTGACAGTGACTTGTGGGGAAAGTGTGCTTGTCTCTATTGTCTTACTCACTCAAGTGAGAATTCAAAGGGCTGCATCTCTTGGCTTGGGCCCTGCAGTTTTGACCTTTGAAAGTAAATGACTGGGACTTCCAGTGGTTAGGACTCCGTACTCTCAATACAGGGGTTGGGGGCTAAGATCCTGCATGCTGCTTGCTGTGGCTAACAACAAAAACCTGTTACCTTGTCATAGGTCTTCCAGAAAAAGAATAGTGTTGTCTGTCTACCCATACGTTGATCACTTAGGATAGCAAAGTTTGTGTAAATGACCTAACACTTGCCAGGTTATTAATGTTAACATAAGTACAACTCTGAGTGAAATATTTTGGCCAGTGGATTTTTTTAAACTTAGTTTTGACATAATTTTAGACTTAAAATTTGCAAGACTAGTCAGAGTTCCCATTTAGCTTTTACCCAGATTCTGAAAATGTTTGTTATCACGATAACTTGCATTATCATCTTTCAGTCTATATACATTCACACATTTTTGCTGAATTATTCGAGAGTAAATTGAGAAATGATGCCTCTTTGCTCCTAAATACTTAATATTTATTTTATAAATCTGTAGACCTTAGTCAGATTTAACCATTTGTCACCATGGATTTTGCAGCAAAAACACAAGTTAGAGGGGGAGTTCTGGTGCTGATGTAGGAATTAAGTCACAGTGGGAAGGCTGGAGATAGGCAGGAGCTAATGAGAGCAAGTGATATCGGGGGCTGTAGCATTAAGAATAATGAGGGAAGGATTTTGAGTTTATGAGTAGCAGTTTTTAAGCAGGGATGCACATCAGAATTATCTGGGGACACTAAAAGTTTTTACCAGGTCTCAACCCAAAATATTAATTCGGAATCTCTCTTGGGCATGGAATTACGGTCATATATAGTTTGAAGTGAGCCTCAGATTTAGGTGCTAAGCAACAGGTTTTGATAACTGGATAGATAGATTTGGGGGTGGATGGGAGTAGGGTGTGTCAAAGATACTGACAGGATATCTAGTCTAGGTGACTGGGTGATGATGGTGCCTAGTAACTGAGGAAGGAAACGCTGGAGGAAGATAGGTGTCTTTGCACAATTATATCATGGTAGGTGTACTTAAAGATCGCCTAAGTATTGCACAAAATTCTGTTTGACTTTGTATATTTTCCAGTTCTCCAGCTTAATCTGGGAATACACTTTCAGCCTCTCAAACTAAGATATTATAAGAGTTTTTATCCTGGATAGACTATTTCAGTGTGTTCAATATATTTAAAAACTTAGAGAAATTACCCCCAAAGCGTTGATCCTTGGTTTGCATCAGTAGATGGCAGTGGTTTACAGCATCAGATAGACCATGATCCTCAAGGCATCATCTTCCCTTTTGAAGAAATAAATTAAGACCAGCTTATATTCAATGGAAGTGGTTTTTTTTTTTTTTTAATTATTTTTTTATTGAAGGATAATTGCTTTACAGAATTTTGTTGTTTTCTGTCAAACCTCAACATGAATCGGCCATGGGTAGACATATGTCCCCTTCCTTTTGAACCTCCCTCCCGTCTCCCTCCCCATCCCACCCCTCTAGGTTTATACAGAGCCCCTGATTAAGTTTCCCCGAGCCATGCAGCAAATTCCCATTGGCTAGCTATTTTACATATGATAATGTCAGCCTCCTTGTTACTCTTTCCATACATCTTAACCCTCTCCCACCCTCTCCCCACATCCTTATAGACTACGTCTATTCTGTCTGTTTCAATTTCTTTTTCTCTGAATTTGGGGTTTTACTGATCTTTCCCATCTGAGTAAGTCACTCTAACCACAGGGTTAACTGAGAGAAACTTGGGAATCATTTTAATTCTCTCCTCTCTTATTCTGTCTCTAAGGCCAGTGGATTCTGTCTCCAAAGCACACCCACATTTACTGTTTTTTCCTCAGTCACCAGTCACACCATCACCTCACACTGACATCATCAGTTCAGTTGCTCAGTGGTGTCCAACTCTCTGATCCCATGAACTGCAGCACGCCAGGCCTCCCTGTCCATCACCAACTCCCGGAGTCCACCCAAACCCATGTCCATCGAGTTGGTGATGCCATCCAGCCATCTCATCCTCCGTCTTCCTCTTCTGCTCCTGCCCCCAATCCCTCCCAGCATCAGGGTCTTCTCAAATGAGTCAACTCTTCGCATCAGGTGGCCAAAGTACTGGAGTTTCAGCTTCAACATCAGTCCTTCCAATGAACACCCAGGACTGGTCTCCTTTAGGATGGACTGGCTAGATCTCCTTGCCATCCAAGGGACTCTCAAGAGTCTTCTCCAACACCACAGTTCAAAAGCATCAATTCTTCAGCGTTCAGCTTTCTTTATAGTCCAACTCTCACATCCATACATGACCACTGGAAAAACCATAGCCTTGACTAGACGGACCTTTGTTGGCAAAGTAATGTCTCTGCTTTTCAATATGCTATCTGGGTTGGTCATAACTTTTCTTCCAAGGAGTAAGTGTCTTTTAATTTCATGGCTGCAGTCACCATCTGCAGTGATTTTGGAGCCCCAAAAAATAAAGTCTGACACTGTTTCCACTGTTTCCCCGTCTATTTCCCATGAAGTGATGGGACCGGAATCCATGATCTTCGTTTTCTGAATGTTGAGCTTTAAGCCAACTTGTTCACTCTCCACTTTCACTTTCATCCCATACACAGTGCTGGGATGTTGGGCTCTTGTGTACTACCCTTTCTTGAATTTTGACCATTCGAAAGGATGCTGAACAGAGGTGATCACAAGATTTAGACAGATAATGAACATTTTATTAAACACTATTGTCATACTAGTAGGCAACATGCACTTTAAGGGCAGAACTGTCACACCAATCATTGTAATCTTGCTGAGCATGTAGAACGCTCTCCATAATAAATAAAACCTGAAGTCTGAAATGTGGAGTAGGTTTAGCAGTGTAAATCTGCTTTTTGTGCAGCTTCTGTGCAGAACAGATAATTTGACGTCTCTATGCATGAGTTCAGTAATAGCTAAGCTTAAAGTGTGTGCCAGATACAGTGATAAATTTCCTAGTCTTTGGTTTTTAATCATCAACCACCCTATGGGTGTGTGTACTGTTAGTCACATTTTGAAACTAACAGTTGAAGCTGAGGCTCTGTGGTTTATTGCTTCTGTCTTTAGCTACGGTTAACTTACTAGGGAATATACAGTATATTTAGTAAATGTATACGTATTTCACACATTAATTTGTTGGCGGTCCAATTCACAATTTTTTAAAAACCGCTTTATTGAGATACAATTCACATGCCAAAACATTTCACTCCTTTAAAGTGTAATTAAGTGGTTTTTTAATTAAGTGTAATTAAGTGTACAGTCTTTATCACTATCTAATTTCAAAACATCTTCTCCCAAAAAAGAAATCCTATACTCATTAGCAATCACTTCCTCTGCCCGCCTTTCCCCAGTCCCTGGCAACCACAGTTTACTTTGCTTTTAGGGATTTGCTTACTCTGGATATTGCATATAAATGGAATCATACAACAAATGCCCTTTTGAGATTGATTTCTTTCACTTAGTATTGTTGCCAGGAGTCCTTTGTGTTGTGGCATAAATCGTATACTTTGTGTGTAGAATACTATATTCTTTATGGCTCAGTAGTATTCCACTGTTTCGGTGCACCGCAGTTTTTATATTCATTCATCAGTTCACAGATATTTGTTTTCCCCTTTCCGGCAATTATGAATAATGCTAGGGTGAATATTTGAGTACAGTTTTTGTGTGAACATATGCTTTCACTCTCTTAGATATGTACTTGGACAGGAAAATGTTGAGGCTTAGAGGGACTTGTTTAACATTTTGAGAAATTTCCCATCCATTGTCCAAAGTGATTGCATCACATTACATTCCACCAGCAATGAATGTAGGTTCCAATTTCTCTGCATCCTCAACACTTGCGTTTTAAAATTTTAGCCATGAAGTATTATCTCACTGTGATTTTAATTTGTACTTCCCCTAATTTCATAATGATATTGAGCATCTTTTCATGTCCTTATGTTCTAATACATTAGTATGTCATATTTGAGAAATATCTAAATCCATTGCCTATTTTAATTGGGTTGTCTTTATAATGTTGAATTGTACGAGTTCTTTATATATGCTGCTCTATCAGATAAATTGCAAAATTTTCCCATTCTGTAGGTTTCTCTTTTACTTGATGGTGTTATTTGTAGCATAAAAGTTTTTAATTTGATGAGTCCCATTTGTCTTTATTTCATTGCTTATGCTTTTGGTGTCATACCAAAGAAGCTGTTCTGTGATCTGATGTCACCAAAATTTTGTATGTGGTGTAAAGTAGGGGTCCAGTTTCATTTTTTTGCATTTGGATACCTAATTGTGTCAGCACCATTTATTGAAAAGACTTCGTTGAATTGTCCTGGCACCCTTGTCAAAAATCAACTGACTTCATTTCCTACTACAAATTGACTATTATGTAATTGATATGTGTGTCTAGCCTCCTGCCAGTACCACACCATCTTGATTACTGTAGCTTTGTAGTAAGTTATGAAATCATTAAATTTGAGTCTCCTGGCTTTGTTGTTTTTCTAGATTTTATTTTGCTTATTCAGAGTCCCTTGCATTTCCATATGAATTTTAAGTTTAACTTGTTAATTTCTGCCCCAAAAGCCTGCCTTGATCTGATAAGAATTATGTTGACCCTGTAGCTCAATTTGGGAAATATAGCCATCATAGCAATATTAAATCTCCTGATGCTTGACCAAGAGTGTATCTTTGTTTATTTAGGTCTCATTTCTTTTAACACTCTGTTTCCAGTGTACAAGTTTTATTCTATTTTTGTTATGTTTATTCCTAAGTATTCTTTGTTTTCTTGGGAGCTGTTTGTAATTGGAATTGATTTTTTTAATTTCAATTTCAGATTGTTCTTTTTTAGTGTATAGAAATACAGTTGATCTTTGTGTACTGATTTACAACCAGTACATTGCCTTGCAGTCTTGGTGGACTCTTACTCAAATAGTTTTCCATGGGTTCCTTAAGATTTTTCTTTCTGTAAGACCATGTCATCTGAAAACAGAAATAATTTTTCTATTTTCCTAGCCTGGGTGCCTTTTCTTTTTCTCTAATTGCCCTGGCTGGATTCTTCAGTAGAATGTTAAAAAGAAGAGGCCAGAGTAAACATCCTTATCTTGTTCCTGATCCTAGGCGAATAGTATTCAGCCTTTTACCATGAAGTATGATGTTAGCTTTGAGTTCCATAGATGCCCTTTACCATGCCGAGGAAGCCTGAATCACAGTTTTAATTTTTAGGTTGTCAATATACTCTTGTTTGGTCTGTTCTGGTGACTTTTCATGGTTTTTAAATATTTAGATCCAAATTAGAAATAGTAGTTAGATTACTAGAACCAGTGGGTCACTGAACTGGGAAAAATGTAACCCTAAGACATTTAAATTGATTTAGATGGAACATTTTGGAAAAATATTTTGTGACTGCTTGACCTGGGCCAGATAAATAGCTATTTATTTTATTCAAACTTACTAAGACTATAAAAGTTGAGGCATTTTAACTTCTACTTTTAGGATTAGTAATCTAGTTGACTCTGCGATTTGGCATTTAGGCCAATAATTCAGTTCTGTGAAACTGTAGAAATGAATTTCAATTCTAAACATAGATCTAAATTATTTCTTGTCAAGTCTTACTCTGTGCGTGGCCTGAAGGGATAAATGGCGTAAATTGTGCTCTTAGACACAGTAACTTTTATACTGTTATTTAAATTATGAAATTGACTGTGAAGGTTCTTTCTGATGAATTGAAAAACTGGAGAATATTGTTAACTGTTTTGAAGATCAAAGTGAGTATTTGCACAAATAAAAGAGACCTTTTTGTAGTCATTGTTTGGATGTAAGAATCATCTGATTTGAGATGATAAACTTCTTTTTGCTAACTTGTGGAAGACTATGGTAGAATGGTTCTGCTGTGCTTTGTAAAGTCTAGTCTAGGTGGCTTTTTTGAGGGGGAGATGGAGGGAGCTAAGGAAATTGTATTTTTGATGTTGCTATGCCAGCTAATAACATTTCCAGGAAGACACTGTATAAGCATGCACAATTAATCCTTATGTATACTTCTAAGTATCTAGACTACAGGAACCAAATAGAATAGCTTTGGCAGGTAAACATATGGTTACCCATGTGTTCATCTTCTGAAACTACAATAACTTTGTATTATTATAATGTCAGAAAAATATTTCTCTGGATAGATGGAAACCAAAAGTAGTAAAATACGGGTATAATTTATGAGATGAACATTAGTGTTTCAATGTTCTGTATTATTTGCTAATATCAAGATGAATCAAGCTTTCAAAGTCATGCAAGTCTTTAACGTCAGAATTTGGGGGTGTTCAGCATTTGCATGGGAGGTGGGTAATTGACTTCTTAAGGCAGCTGTTTTCGAAATTGTTTGAAACAAACGTCTTGTATCTTGGTAACCCAGAGTTGATGAATAGCACAAGGACATAAATATCCTCAGATGACTTCTGTCCTGTAGTATACTCTGGAGTAAATCATATTTTAAGATTATGTAAGTGTTAGAAATGACAGTCTCAACGTAAAACTGTATTTGCTTTACTTAGCTTCTGGAGAAATTGATTTTATATTTCCTAAATTGAAGAATAAATATTCAGCAGTCATGCCAGCAATTTTAGGACTTATTTAAAAAGAATAATTCTTAAACTTGGTAACTATTTAAGGAGAAGTTTCACTTTTGATAGTCAACTTGCAGTAATGAGATTTAGTAACACGTATGAAGTGGCATTTCCAAGCAGTTGAGGAAAAAGAAAGACAAAGTTGTAAAATAGATAGATGACTGATTCATGTAAGAACCTGAATTATTATCCTAATTCCACACGACACCAGACAGAGTAAATTAACCTAACCTCTACAGAATCTAGTAATTGGAGTAGACTGTTAAGGAGCTTTCTGGCTCAAGAGATGTATGATTCAGATAACATGGCCTTATCATTTCTTTAGCTAGGGCTGTGAGCCTTTTTTCTTTTGCTTTTGGGAAAAAAAAGGAATTGGAGCAGCCTGAATGAATAGTCAGCAAACACTTAATTCATACCTGTTGAGCTCCCTAACACAAATATCAAAAAGTTAATTCTGTGCTGTAGAGCAGAAGGCTTGGCAGACTTTTTTAACAGAGCTACCTTAGAAATATTTTGGGTTTTGTGGCCCCAAACAGTCTCTAGGAGAAAAAAGATTTTTTTTAACAAGAGTTTAAAAAAAGTAAAAATCATCCTTGGCTTAAGGGCTATTTTTAAAAGAAACAAAAACAGGCCTTTAAGTTTATCCAGCTGTTTCTCTAACTTCATGTGCAAGAAAGATTTTGTTAAAGTGTAGATTTTGAGTACTTAGGTCTGGAGTGGACCTCATTGTTCTCCATTTCTACCAAGTTCCCTGGTGAACTACACTTTGAGAAGCAAAACTCTACAGCAGTAGTTCTTAATCATGTATAGAACACAGTTCCTTTAAAAATTAATGAAATCTGGACTCTTTTTCCAAATACACATGTTCAGAAATCTTGTATGTAATTTCAGGGGATTCTTTTGTCCTTCTCCCCAGAATTCCACCCCAAGATTCTAGCTATTGGTTTTAAAAATACGAAGTTACAAGCGTATACCTAGTTTTATTATGCTGCACAGATATTGCATTTTTTAAACAAATATTTTAACTTTTCATTATTATAATTGTTATGATCAGTGATCTTTGGTTACTGTTGCAAAAAGATTGACCCACTGAGGACTCAAGTGATTAGCTTTTTTTTTTTAAGCAATAAAATCTCATAAAATTAATGTATGTACATTGTTGTTTACATAATGCTATTGCATACTAACAGACTATAGTACAGTATAAACATATCTTTGTATCACTTAGTTTATTGCAGTATTTGCTTTTGCTTTCTGTTTTAATGTCTATTTATTTGACTGAGTCAGGTCTAAGTTGTGGCACACAGGATCTTCTGTTGCAGCCCACGGGCTTCACTCTAATTGTGGCACATGGCTCTGTAGTTCTGGTGTGGGCTTAGCTGCCCCATGGCATGTGGGATCTTAGTTCCCTGACCAAGGATCGAACCTACATCCCTTGGATTGGAAGGTGGGTTCTCAGTCAGGGTAGTTTCTACTTTTGCTTTTGTGGTGGCATTGAACCCAAAAGGTATGGCTGTATACCATGTGATCCAGCATTTCCACTGCTAGGGTATATATTCAAAGGAAATGAAATCAGTCTCCCTAAGAGATCTGCACCCCTGCATTCATTACGGCACTGTTTACCTAAGTATCCATCAGTGGATAAATGAACAGAGAAAATGTGTCTACACACACACACACAAATATTATTGAGACATAAAAATGAAGGAAGTCCTTCTGTTTGCAGCAACATGGATGTACCTTAAGTGAAAGAAGTCAGAGAAAGGCAAATGCCATGTAATCTCACTTACATATAAACCTTTAAGAAAGGAAACGTACTCTCACACATATGAAAAGCAAACTTAGAAACTCAGGTTGGTGGTTTCTAGCATGGTGGGTGCAGGAATTAGGTGAAGGTGGTCAGAAGGTATAAAGTCCAGTTGTGAGACAAATGTGTTCAGGGAATATAATATACAGCATGGTGACTATAGGTAACAGAATTATAGTATATACTTGAAAGTTGCTCAGAGTATATCTTAAGTTTTCATCGTAAGGAAACAGTTGTAACTATGTGAGGTTGATGGATATTAACTGATTGTAGTAATTTCATATAGTATGTATATATAAATGTTTTGTACCCTAAACACAGTGTTACAGGTTGGTTTTTAGCTCAACAAACTGGAAAAAGTCATTACAGTTAAATTGTAAAATATTGTCTGATTAAGCAGTCTGCATGGTGTTGTTGGAATATTGTTAAACAGTTTTCACCTGTTCCTAAAATGATAAACATCGCTCAGAGATGTAGAAGCAAAACTACATGACCAAATAAGGATTGTTGTCTTTTGTCTTTTCCCCCATACGGAGTTGTTTCACAGTGAGAAGGATGAGAGAACAGAACTAGTTAGAGATGTAGATCTGAGTCATCTGTAACCAAAAAACAGTGGAAATCATTATTTTGGTTTTTCCTGTAAGTAATATCTGTTTTATAGAGCTATAAGTTCTTAATCTTAACTCGTATATAAGCAGAACAACAGTCTAAAACAGAAATCAGCGTGGATGCTATTAAAAGCAGAAGGTTTTGAGACCTAGAGCAATAATTGATTGATGGCTGTGAGAACAGCTAAGACACTAAGAACCATGAGTTCTGAGGAACTCAGAAGGGTATCCCCAGTCATCAGATCATGATGGACCAGTTGGTCTTGAAGCCTGACCTGAATTTCACAGGGCTGGCATTTCCTCATTTTCCTGTAATCACCTTCTCCCCTCTCCCTGTGACTCAGTGGCAGTTACAGTACAGTAAGTGCCAGTCTTTCCAACCCTTATTATTGTGATTAAGATTTGGGGAAAATCTTACTGTGATTAAGATTTGGGGAAAATTAGAAGAAACCACAAAGTGCAGGGAACACATTTCCTAAGTGTGGCACGAGACTGCCACCATCACCAGACTTGACTATGTGAGAATATAAAATAACTTATTTTGAAGATGATAACATAATTTTAAGAAATAACGTGCTTCGTGTTAGCTGCTGCTGCTAAGTCGCTTCAGGTGTGTCCGACTCTGTGCGACCCTATGGACAGCAGCACCCCCCCAGGCTCCTCTGTCCACAAGATTCTCTAGGCAAGAAGACTGGAGTGGCTTGCCATTTCCTTCTCCTGCTTGGTGTTAGTGGTAGTCAGAATACAAGATTGAGAGTATGGGGAAATGGCAAGAAAATTAATTTGGTGGAAGTATACATTTGTAGGAAAATTCTGTTTTCTGAGACTCTTTTCTCCAGAAGTAATTGAAGTGCACAAGAGGAAAATTGGAAACATGTAGATGGCTGTAAATAGTGACTGATTAATTAATCACAGGATGGCTGTGAAATACCTGTGATGTTAAGCAAGTTACGTGCCTCATTTTCCTTATCTGTAAACAGGAAATGAAGATAGTCATAGAATTCATAAAACTCTTACAGCAGTGCTTAGTATAGAATAAGCATTCTCCAAAGTTGAGCTTTAGAGATGATTGCTTTAGGTATTACTATGTAGCCAGTAAAAAAGAATGAAACAGCTAAGTACATACCAATGTTAAAGGTTTGTAATTTTTATTTTAATGAAATTTTAGTAAGTGTTATCTATAGAGAAAGGTGTTTGATAAATAGTGTTAACAGATAAATAGATGTTTGGATGAGGGAAGTGAGGGGTGGGTTTTCACCTTGTAAAGAGCGTGCTTTACTGTTGTAATAAAGAGAAATGCATGTTGATATCCCAGATACTGTGCACTCTAACTTTGTGTAACCTTGCTGCAGGCTGCCTCCACAGCATCTAATGAACCAGTTAGCTTCCACCTCTTAGCAGCTAAAAACTTCCCTGCCTAGGAACAGCTGTGCTACTTTTATTGGCAATTATGTATTATGCCAGTTTTATAAAATGTCCCTTATAAGGAGCTAAAACATACTTGTCTGTTCTGTACAATAGTTTTTCTCTTTGGAGGCACATAGAAGTCTGATTCCTCATCCTGTGATGGCCTGTTTTACCATCTTGATGGCTTCTTTGGTGCCCATGCTTGAATACAGTTAATGTAAATGGGGTCTGGTTCCTATTCTAGACCTTATCTTCCACCCTTACACATAAGGACACTTCTTTGGCAGTCTTAGTTGTCCTGTCACTTAAAGCCCATGAGTCTTTTTCATGTTTCTCTTTCCCTACAATATCTCTAGTCCTCTGCTAGCATACATGTCTTCTGTTTTCATTCTATGTTTTAAGCAGTAATCACTGTTAAACTTCATTCAGCCCAACCAAGGCTAAGATCTCTTTGATGCTGACGTTTCATTGCTGCTAACTTTGTGACAGTCTTCCGCTGGATCATTATCATGAGTTTCTGGTGCCCCCCCCCTTTGTTTGTTTGTTTGTTTGTTTGTTTTTTTAAGAAAATGATGTGTGTGCAGGCACTTCATTCCACAGCAGATACTTTACTTGGTGTGCACTGCTCAGCACTCAGCACAGTGCCAGGCCTGGCAAATCAGAGGAGACGAGGCAACCGCCCTGGGGGGCTAGTGGTCCAGTGGGGAGGACACAGCAGGCATGAATGTGATGAGTGTCGGGAAGCGGGCACCTTCTGTGGCGCGTTGTGAGGGACACCAGCCTGATCGTGAAGGTTCCAGGAAAGCCTGGCTGTTTGTGAAGGCTCGGAACTTTTGAGAAACTGAAGAGTATTGTGTTTGAAGCAAGTCTAGTAGGAAGAAGCTGTTGAAAGGTTTTAAAGAGAATGATATGTCTGCATTTTAAAAAGATGGGTTTCATCATAGATAATATATCCTACAAATTGGACTGGGAACAAATACAGTATAAGCTATGGCAGTTTGTAATGTTCTTCCATGCTCACCCTGAGGCCTGGAAATAGTGTTAAGTAGGCAGGTAGAGCTTCTCAAGTGAAGAATTTTATTCATTTTTTCCTAACTACAAAATTTATGACTCAAATTAGGAGGGAAAATGTTTGAGTCACAGTTAAATGTTTAACTAATTTAGGTTAATTAATTCTATTACGGCTGGCTTTTCCTCAGAGCCATTTAAACTCAGAAACAGTAGTGGTATTTAAGAGGTAATTTGCTGATCTTATATATAGTTTTCTTTAAAAAAAAAAAAAGTTTGAATAAACTGGTAGAATTTGCCACAATAAGTTAGATTTTTTCCTTATGTATAACCAATTCAAAAAAGGCTTTTTCTGAGTTGTGCTGATTTTAACTGTCAGTGTTTTTGACATAATAATATAACCAATGTTAAATCATCCTGGCCTTATAAATAGTCTTTCCCAGATTTTAAGATTAAGAAAGCTTGTGTTCATTCGGTTCTAAAATGTGGCCAAGTAATAATTTCCTTTAAATGACTTTTACTTGTGTTCTTGGTAGCTCGCCATAAAGTATACATTGAAGAATTTGTTCAGAGTGGAACTCTGTGTTGTGATAGCAGGTTTTAAAGAGCTACAGACTTCAGGAGCCAAGAGCTGAATTTTAAGTGTCAGATGTTAAACAGAAAGAGGTTTATAACAGAGTTTATTCTTCTATTACACTGCCTGAACTCAAGAGACAAAAAAATTTTCAGAGGAAAAAATTGCGGAGCATCCCGTTGGCAAGAGTAAGAATTTTCCACTACCACTTGCCCTGAGGGCACTGACATGCCCCATCAGGGAAATATCACTGGATGTGATCATCGGAACAGACTGCCTACTCCTCTTGCACAAAACCCTTGGTCTGGAATTCACAGAAGCCTGCAGACAAAAGAAAATTATGTCTTAGTTGAAAAGTAGTCATTGAGTCTTTGTTGTCATGGATCTTTTACTTCTTTAGACAACCTGCTTCCTCGTAGATTTAATCCTAAAGTGACTCCTCCAAACAAAAAGCAGAGTCACACAGTAAATTAAAGGAATTCTTTCATTAATTGAAGTTCTTTAGGCAAGACTCCTATTGCCACCTTTAGTTTCCTGTCTAGAATGAAGACATGAGTTGGTCTGGTCAAGATGATGCAAGGGAGTGTCTTTCTCACTAAGAGAATACTAGAACCTGGCAGGTTTTTAAGGCCAGTTTGGATTTATGCTCTTAGCACCTTTTCCACACAGAAGAGCCTGGCAGCCCACCCTGGTGTTCCTGCCTGGAGAATCCCCGTGGACGGGGAGCCTGGTGGGCTGCAGTCCATGGGGTTGCAGGGGGTCAGACACGACTGAGCACATGTGCACCTTTTCCACAGAGAGATCATTTGTAATGGAGATAAATGTGAAACTTTTAAGGTAGTGCATTTCCCAAGTGTAGGGACTTGGGGTCTTCTCAGCTTAGAGCTTTGCATACATGGCACATGAGAAACAGCACACAGGAGACTGTTCTAAGCAGGCTCTTCACAGGGTCTGTGACACCAGTTACTAAGCCGTTTTTCCCCTTGTATTAGTTTAGTATGCTTGGAGAATTTCTTTAAAATAATGGGTTCCTGGATCCCAAATGCATTGGACCAGGCTCTTGCCTGGAGAATCCCAGGGACGGCAGAGCCTGTTGGGCTGCCGTCTATGGGGTCACACAGAGTCGGACACAACTGAAGTGACTTAGCAGGCTCTTAAAGAGCAGGCCCCAAGATTCTGTAGTTTATAAAAGGTCCCCAGGTCATCTTTTAGTTCCTAAATACATAATTGCCTCCCGGTTAGAATGGCTGTTACAGGATGGAAGAAAAGTTAATAAGAGCATAAGATCAATTTTAAACAACTTCCTGTGTGGTTCAGTGGCTAAGATGCTATGCTACCAACTCAGGGGACCCAGGTTTGATTCCTGGTCAGGGAATTAGATCTCCAGGTCATCTTTGAGTTCCTACATATGTAGTTGCCTTTCAGTTAGAATGGTTGTTACAAGAGAGAACAAAAGTTTAATAAAAGCATGACATCAGTGTTTAAGGACTTCCCAGTCACTTGTTCCACTAGCATTTTACATCTGACTCGTTCTTGAATATTTAACCAATAATTAAACGTATATCAATATAATTTCTGTACAACAGAAATAGCCTTCATATATTTAAAACAGACTTTTAGGAGTAAAAATAAGCTGCTTTCTTTGTAATGCAAGTTTAAACGTTAACATAATTTTAAATGCTGCATATATAGTATCAATCCCGCCTTAAACTAGTAACTTAAATGTTGACTGTGTTACTGAGGAAAAAAATTAATCTTGGCATTTCTTGCCTCAAAAACACATTCTTAATTCATTTTTAATCCTCTGAGCTGCCACTGAAACACAGCAAAATAAACGGCAAGATACAACTTCTGGGTCCTCAATTCGAATATTAGATTTGCTGACCTTAATTAAATTGTGGCCAGGTATATGAGAATACAAGCTAGAGCTAATATATGAAGTTGTTTAAAAGAGGTTCAGCTCCAATATAAAATGACACCTTGTGCTATTTTATTTTATTTTTTTCCTTTTTGGCTGTACCACGTGCCTTGCGGGAGCTTAGTTTCCCAACCAGAGTTTGAACCCATCCCCCTTGCAGTGGAAGCACGGAGTCCTCACCACTGGACACCAGAGAATTCCTGGCATTCTGCTTTTAGATTGGTGGTTTCCATTCAGTTGTTACAGTGCAGATGGGCCTATAGATTGTGGTGACTGCTGTGCCATGTTAGAAGTTTTCTGCTCCTGTAGGATCATGGCATAAATTGCTTCAGACGTTAAAGGAACATTGTCAAGTAATTTTTCCATTTAGGGTCACGCACTCATCATTGAACTTGGATCCTTTTCATGTTCAAGGTTATGTAGGGTCAAATTATGACAGCCAGAACTAACACAGGAAAAGGAAAGTTTTTTAGGTTGTTTGAGGTTTTTATACATTTATTTTCGGCTGCGCTAGCAGCTCGCAGAATCTTAGTTGCATCACCAGGGATCGAATGCCCTCGGCAGTGAAAACGCTCAGTCCTGAGCAGTGGACCGCCAGGGAATTCCCTAAGCTATTTTAAAGTTTTATCTTGATGGGGTATTTTAGGTTGGAAGGCCACTGAATTTTAAGATACAGTTACTTACTACTGTTGTATGAGCAGAATTGTATTATTAATAAAATGAAAGTTTCTAGTGTCTTCCATCTGAATATTGCCGCTGTTGCATAAGCATTTCCAGCAGGAATTTCACCGTAACTTTGTGTGTCCCTGCAGTCAAGTGCAGGGTGATCTCTGCCTCCTGGGAGTAGATATTAGCAGTCTTGTTTTGTGCTGCCTCGTGACCGCATTTCTTACATAGGTTACAGGGTTTGTTTCATGAACTATACTCTCCCTGAGTTTAAAAGCTGTGAGTCACAGAAATATTAGAACTAAATTGAAGGTTTAACAAATGAAATCAATCTACTACTTAGAAGTGGATTCTGTCTAAGAAGTAGATTGAATCAATTGAATCTACCTCTTAGACAGTTTATGTATAACCAGTGACAAAGTTACAGTTCTGTATGGTAGCGTAAGTCTGGAAAATTAAGATTTAACTTAATACATGCATTTGTAGGGGGAACGGTGGTTATTTGTTCTGTTAGCTGTCCTTGCATAAGACTCTTAAAAACACCTTAGTACCTTTCTGAGAGTCAGGGGAAGCTGCTTTGTCCTTATGTTTACTGTTCAGTTGCTTTGATACTGAAACATATTCATCTAACGATTCTTGAACGCCTACCGTATTATGGGCATTGTTCTCAGGGTGCAGGGGGAATACAGGCTTTACGTGTTCCTCGGTCTGTGTTGTGGCATTTATTTCAAATACCGTCAAGGAAAGGGGCTAGGACATGGTCCATTTAAGAGCTGTTAAAGGAACTCTGGCCCAGAAAAGAAGACTCACTTGACTTAAAGATCTCCCAGAGGTTACACAAGAGGTTTTTCATTTATCTGATGATGCAGATTTCAGAAGGTACCAAAGGGTGCATACAGACAAGGTGAAGAGTCTCCTTCCACCCCTGCCCTGCTGTCTGGTGCTGTAAGTCTGTTACCCCTGCCAGAGGTATTTTCTCCTGACAGCGGAGCTCCATGTGCACAGCACTGCACGCTTGTGTTTTCTCCACTTAATGTACAGTATGAATAGACTTAATAGACGCTTAATACAGTATGAACAGACTTGTCTCTTCTTTCTATTGCTGATTAAAAAAAAAACATTACTATGTACTGCAAGCATATCTGTAGAATAAATTCTTTGCAGTGGAATTTATGGGGTAAAAAGATTGTGTTTTGCCATTTTTGTTTGGTTTTTTGTCGTCCCATGCGGCTTACAGGGATCGCAGGTCCCCAACCAGAAATTGAACCTGTGCGCTTGGCTGTGAAAGCAAGAGCAGAGCTCAGAGTCCTATCCACTGGACCACCAGGCAACCCCTGTGCTTTGCACTTTTGATATGTATTACCAGTTTGCCCTCCCGAGATTTTGTAAGTTTTTTTCTTTGTACTCAGTGGTGTATGTAGGATCGTCACAGTCTGGATGCCTAGTTGAGTTAAAAATATTAAATGAATACTAATATTATATGGTATGTTTAGTGATGTTACATTCAGTTTGTCCTTATTAGCAGTGCACTAAGCACCGAATTTTCATTAATACCTGCTCATGGACTTGCTCAGCTAGTAAAGAATCTGCCTGTAATGCAGGAGGCCCCGGTTTGATTCCTGAGTTGGGAAGATCTGCTGGAAAAAGGATCTTGGGTTTCCCTGGTGGCTTAGCTGGTAAGGGATCTGTCTGCAGTGCAGGAGACCTGGGTCGGGAAGATCCCCTGGAGAAGGGAACGGCCACCCACTCCAGGATTCTGGCCTGGGGAATCCCATGGACTGTGTAGTTCATGGGGTTGCAAAGAGTCGGACACAACTGAGTGACTTTGGCTTTGACTTTTCATGCACTTGACTCTAAGTGATTTGTAGCTTTGGTTTGTTTTAGGGGTTTTGGATTTTTTTTTTTTTTTTTTGCTTATTAAAACTAAACTTTCCACATCTTATAGTCACCCTGTATAAAGAAGCGCTGTTTCTGTACATTCTTTCAAACTTAGTACATTTTTTTTTCAACTCCTTTGTCAATTTGATAGTTTAAAAAGTGGTCTGTCTGTGTTTTATCTTGCCTTTTTCTTGTGAGTGAGATTAATTGAGCATCTTTTTATAGAGGTATTTGTTTCCTGTTTGTGATAATTTAGCTTTCCCAGTGGAAGAAATCAGTTTATAATTTGGTCCCCCTCGCCGTGCCCTGTGTGTGTGTGTGTGTGACTAAATAATGTGAACTTAGAGCTGTTTGCCCAAGCATCATTGTTCTCTTACTTGTGTACTTCGTATCTTGTATTTATCCAGGAAGAGTTTTTATGACCCTGAGGACAAGTTGCTTATATTGCTTATTGTAGCAGATTTGAGGGTGGGGGGTGAGTCCCATGCAGCCTGTGGGATCCTACTTTCCCAGGATTGAACCCACACCCCCTGCACTGAAAGCACAGAGTCCGAACCACTGAACCACCAAGGCAGGCCCTGTAGCAGATTAGATTTGTGCTGTATACAGACTGTTTATTTTCTTTAAATGGTGTGTTTGATTTGGAGACAGCTTCTTCATGTAACATGATTTCAAAAGTTGCTTATTTAAGCTGCTTTTTTTCTCCCCAATTAGTTGGTGACAAAGTTCCTGCTGATATAAGATTAACATCCATCAAATCTACTACTCTAAGAGTTGACCAGTCAATTCTCACAGGTAACTATCATGCATTGGCAGCTGCTTAGTTCGTGAGGCCCAGATTCCTGCTGATGATGAGCTGACTCTTGCCCCACTGTCCATTGATGGTGTGTCCCATCTCAGTCTTTCCAAGATGTTTGTTTCATAGCTTTATTAGTCTTTCTGCCAATCAATGCCAAGCTATGATTTTAAAACAGTTGGCTTTCATCTTATAAGGCCTTCTTATATTTAAATTTTATTAAAAAGTAGTTTTGATTTTAAAAGTTTTTTTAAAGATTGAAAATTCCTTCAGTAGCCTGAGATACAGTTGAAGCAGTGTTGTTGTCTCTGTTTTGTGGAAAGTGAATTAATTACCTAGTGTTTTTTTTTCAGGCAGGAAACATAGACTCCAGGAATACTAATCTCACACCTGACATACTTTGCAGTAGTAAAATGTACAATTAACAAAAGTCAGCACCCTCCAAAATGGTGAACGTTTACTGCCTAAAATTTGAACACTAATTAGATTTGGGATTGTTCGGAACATTTTCCCGTTTTTGTTTGATAAAGGCACAGTCTAGGGTGGAGGGTTCATATTAACTGGAAGTAAGGTGGTCAGAAGATTAACTTAAACACAATGCTAACCTGAATTAAATAGTGAGTAAATATAAAATTCAAAGATTTATCTGATGATTAGTTTTGAAAAGCAACTAAATGTCTTAGAAGTAGGGACATGAGTAACCTGGACTCTGTATTTTTTATTGTTTCTTTATGAATAGCTTATCTACTAAAACTGCTGTTATCAGCAACAACCTGGAAGCTGATTAAGCCATAAAATGGTAGGGAATTGATCGGATTGTATATAAAATTCTCATATTGTGCGTACAAAAATAATTTCCATTTTAAATAAAAATCATACTCTAGTTTTAGGCTAGATTGAAGAACCAGAGTCTTCTATTAAATATTGAGAGTGAAATTTGCTTCCTGAAATTTGAGTTAAGAGCTTTTCACCTTCATTATATACCATTAACCCTTGAACAATGTGTGTTTGAACTGCATGTGTTCACTAATCTGTAGATTTTTTTCATCAATAAACCAGTTGATTGAATCCTCAGATGCAGAACTGCATATCCAGAGGGCCAGGCCTAAGTTCTCTGCAGATTTATGAATGCAGAGGGGTTGGCCCCCAACTGCTGCTGCATTGTTGAAGGGTCAGCTGCATTTCATAGGTGATGGTTAGGTTGAAACCAGGTTCAACAAGACATTGTGAAAGTTCTAAGAAGTGGTCTCTTACTCCAGTGGTCTTTTTTACTGCTGCTGATTGCTGTTTTTCATTTTGGTTTATTAAAGTAGAATGGTTGATAAGTGCATGCAAATATTATCTAGAACAGTGTTTTCATTTCTCATCTTTGGCATTATTGAACAAAAACAGGCTTCACAGTGGATGAGCCTCAGTATTCATATCTGTATCTACAGTTTATTCATTTTGTTAAAAGTAAATATACTTTCAGCTTTATAACTATTACATACACACAATATGTGTGTGTATATAAGTATACAACAAATCTACATCCACTATATTAGAGTATAAAATGATACTTGAAAATGAACTAAATTTGAATAGTTAAGAAAATAAAGGTAATTGACTTGAATCTTCTTCAAAATTAAATTCATTTATTTTGATTTTTTTCCTTGGAAATTAGTTTCTTTTTTTTTTAATTTATTTATTTTAATTGGAGGCTAATTGCTTTACAATATTGTATTAGTTTCTGTTACTGAATTTTACTAGTTGCTACCGTTTTGAATGAATTGGGCCTTTTTTCCCTTTTCCTGAGAGTGGTATTGGCATGAGTGAATGAGGGTACCAGGGTTCTAAGTGTGAATTGCATAGATCTAAACAAACCTTCTGTATTGCCACCTGCTTAGGTGAATCTGTCTCTGTCATCAAGCACACTGACCCTGTCCCTGACCCACGGGCTGTCAATCAAGATAAGAAGAACATGCTGTTTTCTGTAAGTACTTTGGAAAAGATTTAACCTTTAAAGGGATGTTTCCTTTAAAATGACATGAATGATAACTGTGTATAGCTCACAATTAAAAGATGTGTGTTTAGAAAGAAAGCAGATGTGGCAAACCATTAATAATTGGTGAGTCTGGGTCAAAAGTAAAATGGATGTTTATTGCACTGTTCCAATTTTTCTGTTAAATTTTTTTGAAATATAAAGTTGGGAAATTTATAGTTTTTGTTTAGAATTTAAAGTGGTATTTCAAGTAGTAGGCTTTTGTGTGTTAACATGGGACTCTAACCACCCATCCTCCTCCTCCTAAGTCATGTCAGTCATGTCCGACTCTGTGCGACCCCATAGATGGCAGCCAACCAGGCTCCCGTCCCTGGGATCTTCCAGGCAAGCACACTGGAGTGGGTTGCCATTTCCTTCTCCAGTGCAGGAAAGTGAAACTGAAGTTGCTCAGTTGTGTCCAACTCTTCGCGACCCCATGGACTGTAGCCTACCAGGCTTCTCCATCCATGGGTAAATTTTTTAAAAGTACTGCAGAGCTACAATGAAGATAATGCGCTAGGGATTACAATAGAGCGGGCAGGGAAACCTTGCACTTTGAGTGCCAGCGCTCTAGTGGGGTCCTCGAGGGCAGCTCCTGGCCCTAGCCGTCCTTCTTACCGGGACGAACGGAGAGGCGGAGTTGGAGCCAGAGGTGGAGAATGCTTAGGGTTGAGAGCCGTATAATATTTGAAAAGTCAGGAACACAGAGGGGTTAAGCTCTACTCCAGTCCAAAGCTCTCTGCAAGCCAGACTCAGTGAGTAGAGATTTCAGGTGGGCCAGTGTAAAGGGCTCTAGGGCAAGTGGCTACCATTCTCATTTCACGGAGAATCACAGAGCGATATACTATACCACCTGCCTTGAGGTGTTGCTCCTCATCAGAATTTGAAGGCTGGTTACCTGAGTAGTAGCCACTTGAGGGCCCAGTAGAGTTGGTGCCCTCATCAAAATCCACACAAGTTTGAGTTTACTAGTCAGGATTTAAGTAGGATATGGTGTTAATCTCTTAACCGCTTCTCTCCTTCTTTCCTAGGGTACAAACATTGCTGCTGGCAAAGCCATGGGAGTGGTGGTGGCAACTGGAGTTAACACTGAAATTGGCAAGATCCGAGATGAGATGGTAGCAACGGAACAGGAGAGAACACCCCTCCAGCAGAAACTAGATGAGTTTGGGGAACAGCTGTCCAAAGTCATCTCCCTTATATGCATTGCGGTCTGGATCATAAACATTGGGCACTTCAATGACCCAGTTCATGGAGGCTCCTGGATCAGAGGTGCTATATACTACTTTAAGATTGCAGTAGCCCTGGCTGTAGCAGCCATTCCTGAAGGTCTGCCTGCTGTCATCACCACCTGCCTGGCTCTTGGAACGCGCAGAATGGCAAAGAAAAATGCCATTGTTCGAAGTCTCCCTTCTGTGGAAACCCTTGGTTGTACTTCTGTTATCTGCTCAGACAAGACGGGTACACTGACAACGAACCAGATGTCAGTCTGCAGGGTAAGTGGAAGTAGTTTAAGAATCTTTTCTGAGATATGGTTGTTGATTGATCATCAGAATATGCCCTCATATCATTAAAAGCTTTATTGTTTTGTTAAATTTTATTTTTAATGTAGTTAACAATGATTTGTTGGTTTCAGGTGTACAGCATAGTGATTCAGAGATATATATGTATATTCTTTTAGATTCCTTTCCATTGTAGCTTATTAAAAAATATTGAGTATAGTTCCCTGGCTATACAGTGGGTCCTTGTTGGTATGCAATAGTGTGTATATGTTAATCTCAAACTCCTAATTTTAACCATTCCCTTTCTCCTTTGGTAACCATAAGTTTCTTTTCTAGTCTGTGGGTCTATTTTTATTTTGTAAATGAGTTAATTTGTATCTTTGTTTTTTTTTTTTGGTTCCACATACAAGTGGTATCATATTTGTTTTTGTCTTACTTAATTAGTATGATCTCTAGGTCTATCCATGTTGCTGCAAGTGGCATTTTTTTCTTTTTTTAAAGCAATTATTATAGTATAGTTGATTTTATAGTGTTGCTAGTTCCAGGTGTACACAAAATGAATCAGTTATGCATATACATAACATGCTCACTCTTTAAAAGATTCTTTTCCCATATAGGGCATTACAAGAGTATTGATCTGTTTTCTATATAGTGGTGTGTATGTGTCAATCCTAATCGTCTTCTTTATCCAGTCATCTGTCAATAGACAATTACTTGCTTCCATGTCCTAACTGATGTAAATAGTGCTGCTATGAACATTGGGGTGCATGTATCTTTTCAAAATAGTTTTCATAATTTCTGGATATATGCCCAGAAGTGGGATTGCTGGATCATAAAACTTTCGATTTATAATTTGATACCTTTTTATGTGCTTTAAGCAAATTGAATTGTATCTGATAGAGGTTATCTACATGAGTGATATACTTGTATTGGGGAAGTAACTATAACTATAAGCAGTCTGTAAATGTGTTAGGTGACTATGCTTCCTTTATTTCCCTGTTCTAAGTGTATGTGTTAACACAAGCTTCAATGTAAGAATTGTATAAAACCAGCTAGTTATCTGCCTACATAAAATTCTAATTGGTATTTCCTTAACACATTGAATGAAACATGTTTTTCTTCTTGAAAAGTAAATAATTGCGTTTAACTTGATTCATTTTGTGTTCATCCTTCCTTCCTCTTATGTTGTTTTGACTATCACTTTAGGATAAAATAAACTGTTTAAACCTGCCCTAAGCAGAATAAAGAAATAATGTAATGATACAGCTGAATAAAGTTCTTTCATGTAATTCGATGTCCATAGGTTTTATTCAAACAACTTTGAGGTAGAAGGATGAGAAAAACAGTATAAACTTCCAGTTACAAAATTAGTGTGTCATGGGTATGAAATGTACAGTGCAGGACAGTCAGGAATAATGTAGTATCTGTGTATGGTGGCAGATGATAACTAGACTTAATGATGACCATTTTAAAATGTATAGGAATATCCCATCATTATCCCATGTACCAGGAAGTAATAACACAGTGTAGGTCAATTATACTTCAACAACAAACAGAAAAAGAGCAAATTTGTGGTTATCAGTCTGGAGGGTGAGAAATTAGATGAAAGTGAACAAAAGGTACAAACTTCCAGTTAAATATTAGGGAATGTTGTGCACAACATAAGTATAGTCAGCACTGCTGTACCTTATATGTGAAAGTTGTTAAGAGAGTAACTCTTCAGAATTCTCATCACAAGGAAACAATTTTTTCTTATTTTGTATCTGTATTAGAAGATGTATATTCTCTGATAATCATTTCATGATGATTATAAGTCAAATCATTTGTACAAGTCAAAGTAATTTTTCAAAAGAGATACAACTCATAAATGTTGAATGAAATTCATGTCAAAGATTCTGTTTGGGTCATTAGTTCAATGAGAGAAAATCAGTAAGATGGTAAAACTGGTTACAGGAACATGTGAGGAAGTGCTCAGTATTAGAATAGGACTAGTGTGTGTTATATTATAAAAAGTGGTTAATATCACACAGAGAAATAAAACTAAGTTTATCTTTTATAGAGGACAAAAAGCCACAACTTCATAAAACTTGAGCCTTTTATAATAGCACAGTGAAAGAATGTTAAAATTTTCCAGCACACTGAATCTTTAAATGCCTGTTAAGTAATGGTTCTGAATGACATTGAAGGACATGCCATCATCCCCTTGGCCTTATCTCTGGGTTTTAGATAATGGGTTTTTTTAGCATTAGAAATTGTTCTTGTTTTAATACATTGAACCCTCAGACTCTTTTCTTACCGAATTTAAATTTGTGGTAATTTTTTGATATATGTACCCTCAACTCTCTGTGTTGTCAAAAACCCAGATCCTGGTAGCTCAGTTGGTAAAGAAAAATGGACAGGTGTTCAGGTGGCAAGCTTCTAACGTGTCTTAAGTAGATGCAGATTGTAACTGAGCTTCCTAAATTTTCTTTCCTTGGTCCCCCAAAATGTTGGATTTTTTCCTTATATTTTCCCTTAAATAATCTGATTTCAAATGTTCTGTTAAAGAAACAGCTTGCCTCTTTGTTCTGTTCTACATTTGGGGACAGAAAGCTGATGCTTCTGTATTCTGCAGAAGGTTTCTTGCAGTGGGTTGCATAACTGCCCTTGACTTAGGGGTACTTTCATCATGCAGTTTCTAAATGGCTTACTGGCTTGCAGTCTAAAAATGCCTGTGTGCATTCAGATTTAGTTTGTGTGGGTTAGAATTCTGAATGTCTTAGAATATTCTCTACTGTGATATAGACCCAAGAGCTTCACTTTATAAATAGCGTCATTAAAGAAGTGACATGGTGTAGTCATAATGATGCCAACTTGCTTTGATAAGTCTTAGTGCAGTTAATTTTTCACCTGTGACTTTGTCTGAATTGTATGGTAATACTGCTCAAGAGGTTAGAAAACTTAGGCTCTGAGAAATTGTGCCATGGCTGAGGGTCCCACAACTTTTAATAGTAAGGTAAAGTTCAGTTTCCTGATAGGAGAGATCGGTAAAACCTGTTTCTCTCTCCCACTTAATAATTGTGTAACCTTGAGCACATCCTTTAACCTCTCTATTCCTTTTTTTCCTCTTCTGTAAATGTCAGACATTTTTGGAAAGAGCTTTCTGCCAAAATTCCTTTTTTAGATGTTGTATCTGCTAGGAAAAAAAAAAAAAACTGTAGGAATTGGTGATCTTGCTGCATGTGACCTTGGACATGAATCTTTTCCTCATTTGACACACCAATTATATGTGTTTGAACTAGAGCCTTTTACCAGGAGTCATCACAGTTTTAAATCCCGTTGTATATAATTTTTTTTTAAATCCTTTTGTCTCACAGCTTTAGTTCAGTTCCCAGGTTGATTTAGTTCTGAGTATACTTTTGAAATAAAGCTTCTGGAATTTAAAAGTATATGCTATATAATAAGCAAATCTTCTGAGGCAAAGGAAGTTATTTTAAAACAAAATCAGATTTTCTTACTGAATATGAGTCAGAATGCTCTGAAAAGATTTTTTAAAGCATTACGTGGCTCTTTTTTTACTTGAGTTTAACATGTTAAAAATTCTTTATTGTAGAATGGTTTGATCATTCCAAACTGGACTTCTGAATTACAATTGGAAAGCAAACCAAGAGGGGGAAAAAATACCCTCACCTTAACAAACTGGCTCATGTCACTTTCTTATTCTGTAAAATTAAGACTCCCTCCCTAAAGCACGCTTCCATCTGCTATCGTCTTGGTAACATCAGTTCATTCAGCTCTGCGGGCTCATTACTGTATGCATGTGGTTGTGCAGCTTCATAGAAAATGAGCTATTGCCGCAATAAAAAGTAAGTGGGAAGGAGTAGAGAAGCAATTTGTCTTATTTTACTTGGGGAATGTTTATGCAACTCTGATATGTGAGTTTATTCTTCCTAGGCTTTTAGCTCTAAAGCAGGGATACCCAGGTCACTTTCTCAGCCTGCCATTTAGAATTCTGAGTATTCTAAAAAGTACTACTTGAGTCTTTGGAACTGACTGGCCCAGAGTCCTCATAACTTGGTTTTCATGTAGGTTCTCTTTCTCCTCTGCCTGGTACCATTGCTGCTTATTTATTTAGCACCTCAGTGATGCTATTTTTCAGACTGTTAGATGAATGGGGAGGCAGTCTTAATAGTGTCTAGTTAGAATAAGGAACAATACTTCTCATGCTGAGCTTCGACACTTAAGTCAGAAGAGCCTTTTGTCTTAGCAAAGGTTATATGCTTCTAGCATATTTTTTTTAAATATCTTTTAAACACTTAGGCTTTTTTTTTCCTGTAGATGTTCATTCTGGACAAAGTTGAAGGTGATACCTGTTCCCTTAATGAGTTTACCATAACTGGATCAACATATGCACCTATTGGAGAAGTGTGAGTAAACTTTCCTTGTCTTTTAAAGGCTCCACTTTGGTAGTTTGGTGCCTGTACAGACTTGCGGTGTCTCTAAAATGTTCGGATAATTTTCCTGATGTAGCTCATGTTGGTTATCAAAATGGCTTACTTTAAAAAAAATGAAATTGGTATACATACCTGAAAATTGATATACAGTTGAAATTGATTGTTTAAGCCAGTGAACCTTTTTCATCTTTTGAAGCCTAAATTTTCAAGTGGGGTTTCTGTTCAGGTGGAGTTTTGAGGGTGGTTTTTTATTTTTGTTTGTTTGCCATGCCACACAGTTTGCGGTATCTTAGTTCCCCAACCAAGAATCAGACCCCGGCAGTGAGAGCACCAAGTCCTAAGCACTGGACCACCAGGGAATTCCTGATTTTTCTTTATGGATACCAGTGGTGAAGGAATTTCAGTAACTAATTTCTGGTCTTTACTTATTGACTACTGATATCAGAGACACATTCTGTTACCATCTCCAGCATCGGATTTCTAGGAGCCATCACTTGAATTCTTTTGAATGTTTGCCAATCTAGTGTACACAAAATTCTATTTATTAGCAAAAAATAAATAAATAAAAATGATCACAGTTGACCATAATGTGCTTTAAGAGAAATTTTTTTTTTCGGACAGACATAAAGATGATAAACCAGTGAAATGTCATCAGTATGATGGTCTTGTGGAACTGGCGACAATTTGTGCTCTTTGTAATGACTCTGCTTTGGATTACAATGAGGTGAGCCTCCTCATAAATGAGAAACTAGACCTGGCTGTTTCTAGTTAAGGGTGCGGTGGGCGGGATGAAAATCTAGCCTTCCTTCCTCCCTTTTTGAAAGTACGAGTTCCTGATTTTATTTGCCCTTGCCATTAAGAGCTTGTCTCTTATCGGAGCCAGCATGATCTACCCAAAGAAAGCTGGGAGCCTTTCATAATATTCTCTGTGGCTGAGCATTGCAGTTACTCAGCTAGAAGCTGTAGCATACATGATGTTCTCTTCTGTGTGTAGCTTAGTTACTATAAATGAGTAAAGCCCAGGATACTTTCTCTTGAAAGTATAGGGTGTTGATCTTGGCTTTTTAAGATGGGTATCATTGTATCCTTGAGGACAGGTTGAGGCTTACAAGGTTGTTTTGATGATTTTATTTTGTAAAATTTAACCAACAGAAAACCTTCTTTCCTCCCTTTTTAAATTATAAACAGTGAGATACATTTTTTGGTTTCTAAAGGCAAGCCAGTCCCCAACGGAAACAGAATGTAAATTCTGTAGAATGATAAATAATGACATGGAATTACAAATACTATGTGCAGGCTCTCATGTTTCAATTAATACTGTGATTATTTGCTTATATTTCAGGGGAATGAAAGACCTAATTATTAGAAAAAGATCAAATGTATACCTGTCCTTTGAGTTCATTTTTAATTATTTGGATCATGTGTTCCAGGATAGGATAAAAATGACCCAGAGAACAATGATGTAATGGAGGACAGAGTGTCCTCTGGAAAAAGTCTTTATTAAAGAAAATTTCCTTGTTTTTACTGCTTTTTCCTTTTTGTAATTTGTATGCTTTCAACTACTGCAGGCGAAGGGTGTGTATGAAAAAGTTGGAGAAGCTACAGAGACTGCTCTCACCTGCCTGGTAGAAAAGATGAATGTATTTGATACCGAATTGAAGGGTCTTTCTAAAATAGAACGAGCAAATGCCTGCAACTCGGTCAGTATTTGAGCTTGCTGTTGTCCAAGCTGCTCATCGCGCCTGCCATATATCCTCAGTCCACTCACTCACGCTCTTAGACAACTTACGCTATACTTTATTTCCTCAAACTCTCAGTCCTTCTCCGTCTTCGCTATAAGATAAACTGATCTGGCCATTTGACCAAGAAAATAAGAGTTGTCAATGGACAGCTTCCATATGCAGCCACCAGTGCTGGGACATGTGCTCTTTCTGTTCCCAGTAAAGCCCAGCTGCTCCTTGTCCAATAAGCCCCAGCATCTCTCCTGCATTATCAATCTCCTGTCTCTGCTGGATCTTCATTACAGAAATAATAGTTGTTTATCTTAAAACTTTTTCACCTAAGCACCCTGCTTCTTTTCCTTCATGGTAAAAAGTCTCAAAGAACCATTCTTATGTATTATTTCACTTTTCCCATTTTCTTGAGTCCACTCCAGTCAAGCTTATGGCGTCTTCTAGTCTATCAAAACGTCTTATAAAGTAGCCCATGACCTTGGGTTAAATGGTCTAATTGTTTATGCAAGTGTACTACTAAGACATTTTAAAGTTCACAGAGCAGAAGTTGACAGAAATAAAAGGTAAACTAGACAAATTTACAATTAGAGTTGGAGGTTTTAACACACCTATCAAAAATTGATAGAACAAGCAGATGAAAAAAAATCAGGATATGGAGCAACACTTGTAAATATACTTAACCCTTATTTCTGTTGTGCTGATCCTAATATGCTTTTCAAATCCATAAGGAACAATTTACCAGAATACACCATATTGCTGGTCCATGAAGCAAGACTCAACAAATTACAAAGGGTGTAAACTGTTGTTGACCACGATAGAATTAAACTAGAAATTAGGTAAAACGATACATAAGTTTCCATCTGAAGAAAATGGAAAAACAAATATAAGTAGAAGGAAGTAGGAAATAATAAAGACAAGATCAAAAAGCTGTTCTGAAAATTTTTATATCGATAAATTTGACAGCATAGAAGGAATCAACAAATCCTCTCAGTAGCACAGCTTTCTTAGCTGACATTTTTCTAAGAAAAATGGAATGATCCTATGCCTGTTAAATTAACTGGGTCTATAATTCAAAATCTATGCTTCCCCTCAAATTATTCAGGCCCAGTTGTGCCAACACTGAAGAAATACAAGTTTTCAGGAGTTGCTGGCTGTCCAGTGGTTAGGACTTGACACTTTCCCTCAAGCTCTACAGTGTGGCCCCGCCAAGAATGGCAGAAAACAAAACCTTTATCACCAGCATAACCCTGATAGCAAAACCTGACATTGATGTAACTTTCATAATACAGAAGTAGAGATTCTCAGCAAGACATTAGCAAACTAAATCTAGTAGTAATGAAAACTTTGACATGCTGTATTTATTTGAGCAGAATTACTACAGCTGTGGTGAGTGGAGTAGCAATACTGGGGGGGTGCAGGTGTGTCTTGTTAGGTGTGCGAACACTAGACAAATGTGTGGTCCCTCAGCTATTCTCCCTTGCCTGTCGGAGCCCCAGAACCAGGATTTTCTTAGGCTGACCAAAGTGGCAGGCAGGGTGGACTGGCCTGTTGAGGAGACCCAGGTGCTGGAGGCTGACCAGATGGTCAGCGTCTGCCAGCAGCTGTTGCGGATGGTTTTACTCAGGTTTAGCTGCACCAAGTGTGTGAGGCCACAGAATCCAGTGACAGTTCATTGCAGGACAGGTCCAGCATGTGGCCCCAAAAAGAGCTGGCAGCTCCATGACATGGACCTTGTTCAGGTTGCTGAGGCTCAGGCCTAGTGTTTGCTGACCAACTTGTCGCTTATGGTCATGGTGATGCCTGCTGAATGGACCTAAGCAGTAACCTCTGTTCCAGCCAGAGTGGTGAGTGGTTGCTGAGCTGAGAAGCAGAGTAAGCAACATGCAAACAAGATGTTACCATACACGAAGGTCAGGGTGACAGGCAGCGGCAGGTAAAATGAGAATCAGAGGAAGAGAAGAAGCCTAGACGCCCAGAAGCAACCAAAGGAAGCTCAGAAATGGAAGCTGCAGAAGCCAGAGAATAGGGGTTGAAGGGACTGAGGACAAGCCGGAGCAGAAGAGACCTGGGAGGAAACAAGTCAGGCCCTGAAGTCTGCGTCTGGTCCTGCCCTGGTAGCCCTGGAAGCCGAGAGCCCCCCTGCAGCAGGGTGAGCGCCATCTCCCTGCAGTGCATGCAGGGGGGCACCCGTGCAGTCTCAGTGGGCCCTCCAGACCTGTTCCCAGTACCCGCCGCCTCCCAGCTTGGAGTTTAGGTTTCTTCAGAGTTGGGCTCTGCTACACACAAACCCTTAGTGTCAGACTTATATACCTGTCATCGCCAAGGGGCAGCCAGTCAGTGCTTGAGGCTCCTCGTTGTAGCACTTTAGTGCTATTCCTTTAGTCAGGGTTTTCTGGTAGAAGAAAGAGAAACAGGAGATTATAAATACAGCTTTCCTAGTTATACAAGTGCAAAGCTTATTTCAGCTATCTACAGTGACTTTCTTTCATCCTTCCCTGGGTATCCAGGGCAGATGAGGAGGCAGTGTTTTGGGGGAGTAGGGTGGCACCTCATGGCACAGGTAGCCTAAGGTGGGCAGCAGTGCGCCTGTTAAAGACATCGGCTATTTAAGCATTTGGTCCCACGCCAAATCTCAGGCTGTGAAAAGGACTTTAGGACCATCCAGTCCAGTCACAGGCCCTCAGTGGCTTGCACACCATCTCACAGTGTGAGCAGAACAAGACTGCTCCAGCACTCTGTTCCCTTTACATCGATTTGCCTCTTTCATACTCTCCAGGGATATCAGAACTTGTGCCAGAATGGAGGATGCCTCAGCTAAAAGAGAATCTTTCACAGTAACTCGATTCATGCTTCACAACCAAGTCTCACAGCCACAAGGGTCTTGGGCCTCTCCTGTGGCGTCCTGCCCAGACTCATGGTTTCCATGAAACAAGTCCAGGTCCTTGTTTGTATTTTAGGGAATTCACCCCACTTGTCAGTAAGCAAAGCCACATTGTCTGATAGCTCTGTTATTAGTTGGTGTTTGACTTAATCCTTCAGAGGCAACCTGAAGATTGCAGCTTCAGAGACTGACGTTTAGAATTACTTGATCGCCTGTAACTACTCAATGCAGGGAACCAACTAGCAGCAACAGAGCAGGACCGGCTTTCTGAGGCCGAGTGGCCCCTTTGGATAGGACTGTTGCATTTCACAGCCCTGGTCCTAGAAGCAGTGGCTTTGTTCTCTCCACCTAGGATGTATCTAGGTGGCACTAGTGGAAAGGAACCCACCTGCCAGTACAGGAGATGTAAAAAAGGCAGCTTCCATCCAAGGGTTCGGAAGACCCCCCTGGAGGAGGGCATGGCAACCCACTCCAGTGTTTCTGCCTGGAGAAGCCCACGGACAGACAATACATAGGGTCACAAAGAGTCAGACAGACTGAAGTGATTTAGCACATAGGACGTACCTGGTACCGAGGTCACACCTCACTCAAAGTCACTGCACATTCTTGCAGTCTTCCCAGAGTCTGGTAAAACTGCTTAATGGGAACTAAATACATGGGAAGTCCCTGGTGGTCCAGTGGTTAAGACTCTGCGCTACCTCTGCAGGGAGCACTGGTTTGATCCCTGTAAGATGGCCGTGTAGTGTGTGCCACCAACCACCCCGAAAAAAAAAATGTAGATAAGTAACAGTCAGATAATGTCGAATCTAGTGATTGTCCTTTTATTGGTCTGGCTGAGAGGATGCTTCATTACACTCATAATTGCCTCTGTTGGATGCTGAGGTTCTTTGGAATTTTTACAGTTATTATTAAATGTTTGTCTGAATGAGGGGAAAATCCATGTTAATTCACCACATAATTGAATAAAGGCAAAATATCATAAGATCATTTAATTCAGAAAAGGCATCTGATAAAATTTAATCTCAGTTTATGATAAAAACTAAGCAAACATGTTCTGGCTGATGGTGTAATTACACAAAGTTAACATTCCTAACGGGCGAGAGAATTTACTCTCAACATTTCTGTTCAGTGTAGTACTGGCAGCCCTAGTTCATGTAAAAGAAAGCCAACAAAAAATAGGAAAGGATAAATAAAGTATGTTGATTTTATGGTAATATGGCTGTATATATAGATAAACCAGTGGAGTCTGAATCTAAAGGTTAATTCTCAGTTTTTGTTTTACCTGAGCTGGCAGTTTGTCCTCCCAGTCTCTCCCTCCCTAAGAGAGCCCTTTACTTGCTCTCCCCCCAACCCCATCTCCTCGGCTGTATCTTCCAAGAGGCTCCAGGGCCTGGGCCTTGGCTTTTCTGTCTGCAGTTACTCCCTTGAACTCTTCTCTCCTTATGACTTTAAATACTGTCACTGTGCTGACACCTGATATAGCCACTAGCCGTCTAAAGTATTTAAAATACTGAAGTGGTGTGGTGTTCTTTGCCCTTCCTTCGGTTAATTCTTAACATAACTGCCAGAGCTTGAAACTCTCCATTGTCTTCCTGTTTTACTTGTTAAAAAAGCCAGGTGCCTTACGGTGACTTTCAGGATGCTACAACCTGCTTCTGCAACCCCTGCCATTAACCCCGAACCTTTTCTGCAAACTCCCTTCTGGCCGTGTTGCCCTGGAGGTTCCTTGAACTGCTCGGTCACATCAGTCTGCATAATATTCTCTCTGCTCAGACTCACACATCCTTCATATTTTTACTCAAATATTGCCTTCTCAGTACTGTATGTAAAATTGTAATCTAGACATACATAATTTTTTCTCCATGGCACTTATAATCTATTTTCACATTCTAGTATGTCTTTCCCAGACTAAAGGGTAAGTTTTATGAGGGTGGGAACTTGTCTGTTTATTGTCTATTGCTACATCTCCAGTGTCTGTCACGTAATAGGTATTTAGTGAATGTTTAACTGTTAAAAGTCAAAAGTTTATCAAAATTGCTATCCAATAATATTCCATATATGTTCTCTTTATAGGTCATTAAACAATTGATGAAAAAGGAATTTACTCTAGAGTTTTCACGCGATAGAAAATCAATGTCAGTTTATTGTACACCAAACAAACCAAGTCGGACATCAATGAGCAAAATGTTTGTGAAGGCAAGTACAGCAGATTGCAGTTAAACGTTCTTACCAGGATTAGAATCCCGAGTGAGCCAATAAATAAAATTGTTGTTCTAACATTTCCAGGGTGCTCCTGAAGGTGTCATTGACAGGTGTACCCACATTCGAGTCGGAAGTACTAAAGTGCCCATGACCCCTGGAGTCAAACAGAAGATCATGTCTGTCATTCGGGAGTGGGGCAGTGGCAGTGACACGCTGCGCTGCCTGGCCTTGGCCACTCACGACAACCCACTGAGGAGAGAAGAAATGAACCTTGAGGACTCCGCCAACTTTATTAAATACGAGGTTCGCTCATGGAAAGCTTCACCCGCACCCTGCATTCATTGTTTAGGTAGCACTCCTTCAGTAAAAGGTCAGATGAGTCTCGCTTTTGCTGAGAAAGGGGTGTGGCTATTTGTTTTCCTGCAGGCCAAATGTATCATCTTTATAATTTAAGTTGCTGCTTCAAACATACACAGTTAACAGTTTAATACGGGCCTGTTAATTGTTTTGCTGCTCTCATGTAAATTAAGATAATTTCAAAATATTCATTAATTACTGACTCAAACTGTTCAAGTGGAAAGATCCTGTCTACTTCTGCTTTTGGAATTCTTTCCTATCGGGTATGTGGCTTCCTGAAGTCTTGAACAAGGAAGTTTCAAGTTCAAATTTGATTACTGTGGGTCACTGATTGGCTGCTGTCAATATGTTCCTATTCCTCAGTATGTTTTTTCTTTAAGAATATTATTAATGAAAGCTCAAGAATTATTTTTAGTAATGAGAATGTAGTGATATTTTTGCTTCTGATTTATTAGAGTTAATACTGTTCTTCATTGGATTTAGATTAACATCAGTGGTGTGAATTTTGCCATTAGAAAAGGCAAAAACCGATACTCTCCACACTAGGGGAAAAAAAAAAACAGAATTTCCTGTTTTGACATAAGGTGATTCTTTCACCATAGACCAATCTGACTTTCGTTGGCTGTGTGGGCATGCTGGACCCTCCGAGAATTGAAGTGGCCTCCTCTGTGAAGCTGTGCCGGCAGGCAGGCATCAGAGTCATCATGATCACAGGCGACAACAAGGGCACGGCTGTGGCCATCTGCCGCCGCATTGGCATCTTTCGGCAGGACGAGGACGTGACAGCAAAGGCCTTCACAGGTCGCGAGTTTGATGAGCTCAGTCCTTCAGCCCAGAGAGAAGCCTGCTTGAATGCTCGCTGTTTTGCTCGAGTTGAACCTTCCCACAAGTCTAAAATTGTAGAATTTCTTCAGTCGTTTGATGAGATTACAGCTATGGTGAGTGTCTGTAGACATGTACAGGTAACAAACTGCACAAACACAGCAGATTCTAATTCTGATCATTAAATTTTTAGTAATAGGTCCCATATTCGGAAATTCTTTTTTTGTCATGATCTGGGCTGTTTCTCAAGGATTCTGTTGGCCTGCAAGATTCTGGGGAAGTTTAAGACCTAGAAGCCTGCATCAGTCACAGGGGAAGTATTTGTCATGGTTAAAACGTATGTGTTTTTATCTCACGTTTCTAAAAGCTGATTTAGGACATAACTATGACGTACTCTATCACGTGTTTGGAAAACCTCACCTGAAATAAGATGGTACTACTGCTGATGCGTTCTCTGAGAACAACCTGTTGATGAAGCATCTCCCATAGTCTTCCTTGCATCTGATTTTTCTCCAAGATGTTAACATTGTGTCATGCTTGCTTTTGCTGCTTATCTATGAAAAGTTTCAGTTTTTAAAACAATTTTGTTGCTAAAAACCAGCTGTTCTAGTTGTCTTCCTCTTTCCTCCCCTTCCCTTCTTTCTCCAAGGAAATCATTCTGAAGTCAGTACTGGGTGTTTAGTAAAAGTATAGAAAACATACATGGGAATTATAGTTTTATATCTATAGACTATATTTAAGCATTTCTGGCTGAAGATGACATATTTTTGCCGTGTAAATGGCATATCATAGTTTATGTATTTGTCTACATTTGTTCTATTTGAGATTTATCCCTGTGGATACAAGTATTTTGTTCTGACTGCCGTGTAGCTTGTGTTGTGTTGTGTTTGGTAAAATGAGTAATAACAGATTGTTTGAAGCCCCCTTTGTTCTGCTTCCTCTGAAGGGTCACCTGTAAGTTCGTTTGGCAGCTTCACATTTCCCAGGTTAAAATGTGTTCTGTGACACCAGCTTATAAAAATGAAAACTCTCCCAGAAAACTTAGTTGCCCAGAGGCCCAACAGCTCCATTCATTCCCTGGCTTCAGGATGGCCAAGTGATTGCTGGCAGTGTGTATATTAGGTAACAGGTGTGCAAATCAGTGGTGGGTTTCTTGGCCTTTCAGACTGGAGATGGTGTAAATGACGCTCCTGCTCTGAAGAAGTCTGAGATCGGCATCGCTATGGGCTCTGGCACTGCGGTAGCTAAGACGGCCTCCGAGATGGTCCTGGCTGACGACAACTTCTCCACCATCGTAGCTGCTGTGGAGGAAGGGCGGGCCATATACAACAACATGAAGCAGTTCATCCGCTACCTCATCTCCTCCAATGTCGGGGAGGTCGTCTGGTGGGTCCCTGCGGCAGACTGCGTGTCCTTTGGCTGGTGGTTCATGTGGCAGCAGCCTCACTCTTGGTGCAGTGGGAGGGTGGGCGGCAGGCGGAGGATGAGACCCTTGTGGAGGTAAAGGTGCTTCTGGCTCCCAGGAGGGCTGCGTATGGCTGTCACAGTGTGCAGAGGACACACTTGAACATAGAAAGGGGTTTAAATTAACTGTATAATACAATGTAAAATTCTTGGCCTTCTAAAAGTTAATTTGGAATTTGGGTATAATAAACATTTTATGATTACTCAGGGGAAAGGTTACTTCAAGTAATGTTGCTGTCCACCGATTTTTATGGGAGAGGAGGGGATGTTGATGTTAAATAGTGGCCAAAAATAATTAGGGGTCTTTCTCTTCTTTCCTTGGGTGGACACAGTATTTTCCTAACAGCAGCCCTTGGATTTCCTGAGGCTTTAATTCCTGTCCAGCTGCTCTGGGTCAATCTGGTGACAGATGGCCTGCCTGCCACTGCACTGGGGTTCAACCCTCCTGATCTGGACATTATGAACAAACCACCCCGGAACCCAAAGGAACCACTGATCAGTGGGTGGCTCTTTTTCCGTTACCTGGCTATTGGCTGTGAGTATGGTTTTTTATATTATTGATTTTTTAAAAATTACTATTTATTTGGCTGCACTGGGTCTTAGTTGCAGCATACAGGATCTTTAGTTGCGTCATACAAACTCTTGCAACGTGTGGAATCTGGTTCCTGACGAGGGATCGAATACCAGCCCCTGCATTGGGAGCATGGAGCCTTAGCCACTATATTATTCATTTTTAAACAAAACGTTTATATGAGTCCAAACATTTCATAAATTCATCCCTTAAAGCACATATTTTTTTTTTCTATCCCCATATTAGGGTAGCACAATATGGCAGCTGTCCTCTTTCAGGTTAATGAGCTGTGTATCCAGTTTATAGTAAGGTTAGTCCCTCGTTTTAGGGCTTTTGTTCTTCCTTTGGCGTTTGTGAATTAGGTTCTCAGATTTAACCTGTGGCAAAGGAAACACAGGGGCAACTCGGGCCTCACATCGCCACCCTTTCCCTAAGTGAGAGAAGGGTTCTGTGCCTTCATCAGCAGTGTTGGCCCTTCTGCGTGTGTTGTCTCTGTCCACTTCATTCCGACCCAGGATGCTGCTTCTCTCTCTCTTTCTCCGTAGGTTAGGAAAGTGAGGTCCAGAGAGGCTAAATGACGTCCCTAGGATCCCATAGGGCTTCCCCGATGGCTCAGTGGGTAAAGAATCCGCCTTCAATGCAGGAGACACAGGAGATGCAAGTTTGATTCCCGGGTTGGGAAGATCCCCTGGAGAAGAGCATGGCAACCCAATCCAGGATTCTTGTCTGGAGAATCCCACGGACAAAGGAGCCTGGCAGGCTAGAGGTCAGAGGGTCGCAAAGAGTCAGACACGACTGAGTGACTGCACACCCACAGGGTCCTGTAGGAGACTCTTTCAGTAAATTGACGTGACTTAACACTCAGCGTAAAACGGGGGGATTCTCAGCCAGCCAGTACCCGGCAGCCCGGTTTCTCACATGGCTTCCCGGCAAATAGGTCTATCTTACGTGTCTGTTTTCGCAAGTGATGGTGTGCTGTGAGCACCTGTGTGCTGAGCCTTTTCTTCGCATTTTTCTCCCTCTTTGTTGGGTAGTGTATGTCAGTGCACCACCTGCCCGCTGTTCTGTTGTGATTGCTGGGCTAGAGGGTGTGCACGCTTAGACTGTGAGTGGCTGCTCCTGCACTGGGACGGTCTCTTATTCTCACCGCCCCGTGTTCTCCGCTACCCTTTGTTGCTTCTTCATAATTTGAATTCAGAAGTAATTGGGCGGCGGGGGGGGGGGCATTAGTCCAAGAACTGGCTTTGAGCACTGCCGTGGTGTCCTGCACTAATGGCCTTTCCATATGAGGGTTCTGCCAGGCCTTTGACGGAGCAAAGACACTCGCAGTCATGGAGGAGTGATCTGGTGCTCTAGCACAGCGTGGCATCACATGGAGGATAGGTACCTGAGCCTTAACATACTGGCTGCTGGTTAGAGAGGGCGTGACGGGTGTAAAGGTCCTCCCAATTCTAGTAGTTCTAGTAGATTCTTTTCCTCACAGATTCTCAAAGGAGAAGCCGCCTGGTTCTTCTGTACCACAGACATGCCCTCATTGTGGAGACCCTCTAACTGCTCTAGCTGATGCGAGTTAGCAGGTGCTGGTGGCGGCACAGGCTCAGGGACCCCGCGTCTCTGACCTCCATCCCAGGGGTCAGCCCTTGGAGCAGCACCTGCAGAGGTGCTGCTAGTTGTAAGACCCCATGTGCGTTAGTGTCATGATGTTTGTTCCCAGGTTACGTTGGCGCTGCTACGGTGGGTGCTGCCGCGTGGTGGTTCATTGCTGCCGAGGGTGGTCCAAGAGTGTCCTTCTACCAGCTGGTACGTAGCCACCTTTCTTTCTGTACCTTAAATGCAGACGCATGGTAAGCCTTCACATACAAGGGTGTCCTTGAGCTTTCTGTGGTTTGGATGTCTGTCAGATACTCTTAAGAATTGAACAATAGGCAGTTGCATCTAAGATTGTTCTGAAAGACCAGGGCTTCTCTGGGAAATGGGGTGAGATCCTGTGTGGGGCTGTATTCTGGGCCTAGTGTGGAATTTGTGTGTGGACCTTGGGAACGTCTTTGGCTGATTGGGAACTTGGTGTCGGGCTTTTGTTGCAGAGTCATTTCCTACAGTGTAAAGAGGACAACCCGGACTTTGAAGGCGTGGACTGTGCGGTCTTTGAATCCCCATATCCAATGACAATGGCGCTCTCTGTTCTAGTAACTATAGAGATGTGCAACGCCCTCAACAGGTCCGTGACTCTTCTTAACGTGCTGGGGGATTGTGTGTGTGTCATGGTTGATTGAGAGTCACAGGAAAGCTCTGCCCTCCCCAAAAGGAAGAACAAGCAGCACCGGTTTTAAGAGCTTAAGTCGTCATCGCCTCCAGGAAGCAGTGGGAGTGCTTAGCCACATGTTCCTTAAGAGACGGCAGAGGCCAAAAATAGGGACTTCAGTGCCCACAGGGAAGGAGCTGTTGCCCTTTAGCATCAAGACAAACGGTATCATCTAATTATGCCAGTGACAAAAATGGAAATTTCAAAATAGCCTAAGTGTCAAGGGCAATTGAGAGCAGCTTTGAACCCACTGAAATAAGATCACTCTGCCGAAGCCTAGATTTAAGTTGAAGTCTGTCCTACATCTGAATGTTATTCCTTAACTTTGCCACCGTAGAAACTTGGTACAATTAGGTCAGTGGGCAATGCCAAGGCAGCCGTCACCTTATTGAAGTGTGATTCCGAACAGACTCTGTCAGTGAGGGCACATGCCTTTGCCGGGCACATTTCACCTGCCTCTCCTTGTTCCACAGCTTGTCTGAAAACCAGTCCTTGCTGAGGATGCCCCCTTGGGAGAATATATGGCTCGTGGGCTCCATCTGCCTGTCGATGTCGCTCCACTTCCTAATCCTCTACGTGGAACCCTTGCCAGTAAGCAGTGTGGGGAGCCCGGGCTGGGGCCTGTCTGCCTGTCCAGCAAGTTGGGGAGCTTGATGAGGTTTGTGTTTCAGCTTATTTTCCAGATCACACCGCTGAATTTGACCCAGTGGCTGATGGTGCTGAAAATCTCCTTGCCTGTGATTCTAATGGATGAGACCCTCAAGTTTGTGGCCCGCAACTACCTAGAACCTGGTAAAGAGTGTGTGCAGCCTGCCACCAAACCCTGCTCGTTTTCAGCATGCACCGATGGGATCTCCTGGCCCTTTGTGCTGCTCATAATGCCCCTGGTGATCTGGGTCTATAGCACAGACACTAACTTTAGTGATATGTTCTGGTCTTGACTGACAGTTTTGCATAAAGAAGATGTTTAACTTAATCAATTAATTTTTTTTATTGTTTAAAGCAACTGTCTATTTCTGCTGAATTTTCACATGAACATATTGGCTGGTGAAGGAAGTTTCATATTCTAGATTTTGTTTTGCTTTTTCTGACTTCAGTGGGGCAAGATTTTCCTTTTTTATACACATAATTAAAGTGTCCATTGACATGTACAGAGAACTAACACTATTTTATGCAAATATTTTTTTGTAGATGAAAAAAGCATGTACAGTGTTCTGTTTAATATTCATCCTTGTAAAAAAAAAAAAAGTTGAGCCAGCAGACATTGTCAGCAAATTAATTGGCAGCAGATTTTAGGAAATGAATGTGTGTGGTTTTTTCTAAAACTAAATAGCATGTATTGTGTCTTTTGCATGATCATCTGGATTTAATCTGAGATCACAGTCTAATTTTCATTCATAAGCCAATTTTTCTGCACTGAGCAGAGTACTGCTACCTCAGTCAGTATTTTTTGGTTTGCCACCCCGTTCACCCCTCAGCCCTGTGTTCACCTCCACCCCCGCCCTGCTCGGCTGCTTCTCCTGTAGGGTTTTGATGGTTCTGTTTACATCAGTCTTAACAAGAGGTATGCTTGTTCTCGCTTGTGCAGAAAACATTGTTCCAGATTCAATCGACTGGGTTCGTGTCCCCTCACATAGTTTTTAAGGTTATTTATTTAAATGTCTAATGTATTTTATTGTAACAGACATTGTTTTGCCAACATTGCCTATTTCAGTGGCACTTCACAATCTAGTTTAAAAAGAAAAATAAAACATTTTAAATGGACAGAGGAAAATAACCGTCTTGTTTTTAACTGTTAAGTGGCTTAGTCCTCTTAGGTTCTTAGCTCAGAATTATTTACTGTGCCCGAGGGGAAGAAGGATCCTGTTCTGCTGCATAGGTCGTTGTAGGAATTTTATTTTTGGTGTATAGGCACTAATTGTCATCTGTGATACATTTTTATGCAAGTTTCTGCTGGCCTATTTTAGCCTGGTGTAGAGGACATAAGGGTGTGTGTGCGTGTGTGTGTGTGTGTGTGTGTGTTTTGTAAAATTTGTAAATAGCACATGACCAAATGAACATATTGTATAGAACTATTTTTATTTGAATGTGGCACTAACCACCACCATTGTTACTATGATAAATGTTGGTGCATGTTCGAGATCAGTCTTACCAACAGTGTATAGTCATTAACAGTCCTAACTGTGGTGTTTTCCTCCAATGCCTTCCAACATCCATCAACTAACGTGAGTATTCCCTGGAATTTGGATGCTTTAGCCTGAAGGTGACTGCCACTAAGTGACCTGGCTGTATAAGACACTGATGAGTCAGGCACCCTGAGAGGAGCGGGTACGCAGTACACGGCACCCGTGGGCTGGGGTAGCTGCTCTAGGCGCCACCCACCACCTTGGACAGCGGCACAGCCAGGTGTCAGGGAGGACCTGGGGGAAGACAGAATAGTTCTGCTTTGTCAGACTGACAGGTACCTTCACAAACGCCAAGATGCAGATTCACAGAAAAACTTTTCAGTTTCTTTCATCTCTGTTAGCGGCAAGGACTGGTCCCAGAATCTTGCTACCTGGATCATTAAAAAGCAAGTGAAAGCAAGTAACTGAACCAGTAAACTCATGCATCCTTTTGTTCTCCCCACCCAGTCACACCACACAGCTTGCAGGATCTTAGTTCCTGAAATTGAACTAGGGCTCCAGCAGTGAGAACAGAATCCTAACCACTGGGTTACTGGGGAATTCCCTGGTTCATTTTTAAGTAGGCCATCTTTTTCCACCTTCTGGGTCATATCCTTTGTAGCTAAGACTTATCTTTTCTCTCCAGGGTACGTTGAAGCAGTTATTGGACCATAGCTGAGCATTAGCCAAAGTGAAGGGCCTAGGCAGTACATATTCATGCTGGTAGCTTCCTTCGCGTGAAGCTCCTGGTGTTCTCGTGGGTACCTGAACTCCTGGATACGGGGCCAGCTGAATAACATGTAAATGCTGCAAGTATGAGGAAAGCTAACAGGTATCAAGCAGAACAGGGTGCTGCCAAGTTTAAGAGGTTTCTGTGTACGGGGTAGAAAGGGCACATGGAGACAGATTCTTAACGCAGAGTCCTGGTCTGGCTCCCTGAGGCCTCAGAGGAAAGGGAAGCTGGTTTGCTTGGCAGAGAATATAGGAGGTACGTTTTGCCAACTTTAGCATTATGAATTGCAGAAAGAAACAAGTTGAGCAGATCAAGTGCAAGGAGTGTGTCTTGGCTGCAAACCAAACCAGGATGTCTGAGCTTGTTGGGTGGGGTGCTATTCAACGGTCAACTTTTCCTGACTCAGTTCCTTGATTTATTGGCCTTTACAAAAGAAGTTGAATGGTATGGGTGGCTGTTGCCCTGTGGTTTCTCAGCTTCAGGCCTGTCCAGCCCACAGGTGGTTTGGGCACCCACTTCCCTCAACCCAGACAGCTGGGAGTGGGGGAGACCTGGTGCTACAGAGCCCCTTAGCTGCTCTGCTTTAGGCTTTGCCGCCAAAAACTATGTCCACACTGGCACTTCCTCGGTAGTTGGTGCTGCTGTGGGCACATACATCCCTGGCCCCTGGACTTGAGGGGAGCAGTCCAGCCATCCTCACCAGGTTCCTGCAAGGAAGGCAGTGTTGGCCCCATCCTCACTGCATATGGGCTCAGGCAGCTCTTGCCTGAAACCTCTCCAGGGTCTTTGCTGTCAGCAAGTGGGCTGAAGGCCCATCCCCTCAAGAGTTCTGGTTTTTGCCACCCCATCCCCAGACTGGCCTCTTTCCTTTGCTCAGGAAATGGCATTCTTACATGTTCCCTAAATGGGGTGCCATGCCAGCCACTAAGAGCTGCATGAGCTCAGACACAAGCAGGGCAACTGCCACCTTCCCTCACAAGTGGCTGCTTCCATTTACCTCAGACTGGGGCCCAGACCCCTGAATGTCCATGTGGTGGGCAGACCTCAGGAATATCTGAGACCACAAGCCTTAGCTCAGTGTCTGCCAGGCCTGCTGTGTTTGCAGTGTGCATACAGCACATTGGAAAACTACCACCCGGCAGTTAACAATTGAGGGTAATCTGCAGCCTTTTTTCTTGAAAGGGAACAGTGATAAGCAGTTCCCCTTCTAGGACTGGGTCTGGCTGGGCCTGCAGCCCAGAGGCTGGTCCCTAGGGAAGGAAGGGATGGGAGCTAGAGGCTTGGCGCTGATTACCATACTGCTCACTCTGCTTGGCCTTCCTCACCCCCTGCACTGCTAACCAAGGACTTTCTCAACTTCTGTTAAACCTGAAGCAATTAAGTGTCTGCCTGGTGGGATACTCTGTAGCCAAATGACAGGAGGGGCCCTGTAAGTTAATCAGAAATGCTGGTCAGAAATCTTAAAAGATCAAACTGAACATTCCTTTTCATCTGTCACTGTTAATCCCAGTCTTAAATTAGTTATTCTAACATTTCCTCCCCATATTTCATAAAGCTGATTTCCTCTCTCTTTCCTTTTCAGCAATACTGGAGTAACCGCTTCCTAAACCATTTTGCAGAAATTTAAGGGTGTTCAGTTGCGTGCATGTGCGTTTTTTAGCAACACATCTACCAGCCCTCTGCATGATTGATGTTGGGGGAAAAAGAAAATTAGAAAAAAGTCCCCAACTTGTTGTGTGTTATGTGGAGGAAACGTGTATTACCAGTGGGGTTTTAGCTTTTGAATCAAAATAATAACAAATGTACAATTTAACTTAATGAATCAGAAAGCCTCTCCAGAGAAGTCTGGTTTCTTTGCTGCAAGAAGAATGAGGTTCTGAAACCTTATCCAAGAACTTAGAAGCCATCAGCCAAGTCTCCGTATTTCTCTGTGCAAAATATCATAGCTTAAATAAATGTACAATATTCAGTTGTAATGCATGCCTTCAGTTGTAAGTAGCCAGATTTCTCTATGGTGTCATTGAAACATGCTACTTTTTAATTGGCCCTGTACAGTTTGCTTATTTATAAATTTATTGAAAACACTACAGGTGTTGGTTAAAAATGTAGGCTCCCAGTTCATAACTTCAGTTATTTTCCTGAGTGTGCAAACACCTATTTTGCACTGTATTAAATGTAACTTATTTAATGAAATCAGAAGCAGTAGACAGATGTTGGTGCAATACGAATATTGTGATGCATTTATATCAATAAAATGCTAAACATCAGTTTATCACAACGCATGTTTGACTTTAGACTGTAAATAGAGATCAGTTTATTTCTGTGCTGGTAACAAGCATTGCACAGACATGGTTTCAGGTAAATAAATCTATTCTACGATAAGTTTACAGTGTGCTGTTGACTGTTCTCCTGTGGGAGGCGCGGGTGGGTGATGTGCACTGAGGGCCTCCAGCCCTGGCACCCTGAGCAGTTGTGCCCTTGGGTAGGTAATAGGGACAGGAAGTTCCTGTTGACTTTCTGCCAGTAGGAGAGCAGAGTGGTAGAAGGTCTGCTTATGTGGCATGAGAGCTATAAAATATTCCTGTCCTGGTTCCACTACCTCAAGTATGAGGAAAAGTATGTGTGTCATCAGTGTGGTTTTCAGAGATAATTATCATGATGTAAAAGCTGTCAGCAGCTTGGGAACTATAGTGATGGAGAGATGCTTGTAATACTGCTCATATCAAAATTAAAATTTTGTATATTCCTACTAGATATAGAAAAGAACTAAGTGACTCAGCTGTACTCATTTTTTAAATAACTGAAATAAACTCCACATACATGGGGAAAAAAGATTTTGGGGGTGGGATGGGGGGAAATATTTGACTTATGTCCCAGAAGTGTTGACTTACAGAATCACACTCACCGTCTACTATTGCCCTTAGTGCTGTCCTGGAGAGTCACTACAGTCAGACAAGAGATGGGAAGATGCCTAAGGGTAAACAAAAGGGAGCAGTGGTCCTCCTGGATCAATGAGAACCCCTCACTTTTAGGAATGTATGAATGTACACAAGTCATACATTTTGATACTAGACTGATTCTAATAAAAATGATTAGAAAATGTAAGAATAGCAAGGAAGCAGTACCAAACCCCAGCAATAAAGCTATAATCATTAAATGCGTTATCTAGCTTAGTATGTAAAAGCTGGGCTATCCATTTT
>NW_024070196.1:53626874-53840471 GCF_014754425.2 Oryx dammah
AAGGGCAGGGAGACTGGGCCATCCTTATTGCAGAGCAATTGGATGTTGTCATCTGGTAAATTCACAGATGCTGTTAACCTCGTAGGTCCTTACCTTAGAGGATTCCTCACCAGTGCCAGAAGAGCCACACTAGGAGGCTTCTAAAAGCACTGGAAACAACCTAAATGACCAAAAACAGGAAAACGAGGATGCTCGAGATACGCTGAAATCACTCCGCATCAATGAAACTGAATAAACCAGGCATCAGGAGCTAGTATCAAGTACAGTGTATACCAAGATACACAAAAACCACGTCAGTCTTTTTATTGGCCACACTGCCCAACATGCAGGATCTTAAGTTTCCCAACCAGGGATCAAACCTATGTTCCCTGCATTGGAAGCACAGCCTTAACCACTGAACTACCAGGTAAGTCCATAGCCATATCAAACTCTCTATGCCAAGGCATGTGCACTAGCTTCCCTGATGAAAGTCCAGCACACAGAAAGCTAAACAGGCAGGTGGTGGAAGTTCACAGACATCAGCCACAGGGACAGGAAGTGAGCAGTCAGTGGTTCCAAGAGGGAGGGAGAGCAGTTTCATTTAAGTAATACTTGGATGTTACATATGTAGGGATACATTATGCCTGTCTGCAAGTCTGAGTTGTTTCTTTTTTAAATATAAAAATACCAAGGAGGAAAAAAAAAAAAAACAGTAGAAAACATGGAAATGAAAAGACTCAAAATCCCAGATGAGTGATAAACTGATCACATAAAAATGTAAACTTTTGGGGATAGAATATACCTCTGGAGTTAATTGTTGAATCACTAAGTCATGTCTGACTCTGTGACCTCCATGGACTGCAGCCTGCCAGGCTCCTCTGTCCATGGGATTTTCCAGGCAAGAATACTGGAGTGAGTAGCCATTTCCTTCCAGAGGATCTTCCCGACCTAGGGATCAACCCACATCTCCTGCACTGGCAGGAGGATTCTTTCCCACTGAGTCACCAGGGAAGTCTCTCACAATTAGCAAAGATCAAACTTTGATGTTCTCTCCTGCAGCTGCCATTAGGAAGCAGCTCATGCTGATGGTAAAAATATAAATTGGCCCAACATCCAGAGGGCAGTTTGACAATATCTATGACATTTTTAAGGGCTTCCCAGGTGGTACTAGTGGTAAAGAACCTGCCTGCCAACGCAGGAGACGTAAGAAATGCAGGTTCGACCCCTGAGTTGGGAAGATCTGGAGGAGGAATGGCAACCCACTCCAGTATTCTTGCCTGCAGAATCCCATGGATAGAACACCTGGTGGGGATACAGTTCACAGAGTCACAGAGTCGGACACAACTGAAGCAACGTAAGTACATGCTCAATGACAATTTTAAACATCCATACCTTTTGACCAAGCACTTCACTTTGGTGAAATCCTCCCACATGTTCACAGACACAATCCTGCTACACTATTGTTAGCAAAAGATTGGAAATAACCTGCATGCCCATCAGTAAACAAATTAGCTGTTAACCATGGAATATTACACAGCCTTCAGAAAACCCGGGGTTAGATCTATGAGTCAACAGGAATGATATCCAATATACATTGTGTGCCCAATGATTATTTAAGTGCAGGTCCATCCATGTTGTTGCAAATGGCAAAATTTCCTTCTTTTCTTATGGCTGAGTAATTTTCCATTGTTATATTCCATATCTTGATACATTTATCTACTGATGGGTACTTGGGTTGCTTCCATATATAAAAGCATCCCACCCAAAAGCAGCAAAATATACAGAAGTACATATGGAACATTCTCCAGGATAGAGTAATAAACCAAGGGTTGCTGGTAAATCATGTCCAACTTTGCAACCCCATGGACTGTAGCCCACCAGGCTCCTCTGTCCATGGGATTCTCCAGGCAAGAATACTGGAGTGGGCAGCTGTTCCCTTCTTCAGGGGATCTTCCCAACCCAGGGATCAAACCCAGTCTCCCACATTGGAGGCAGATTCTTTACCATCTGAGCCACCAAGGAAGCCCCAAAATTTAAGAAAACCGAAATCATAGCAAGTGTCTCTTCTGACCCACAGTGCTATGAGACTAGAAATCAACTAAGGCAGGGGGTGTGGAAATAGCAAGAGAAAAACGTGGAGACTTAATCTTCTCAAAATGCTCAAAATCCTTCAAGCTAGGCTTCAACATTAAGTGAACCAAGAACTTTCAGATGTACAAGCTGGATTTAGAAAAGGCAGAGGAACTGGAGCTCAAATTGCCAACATTTGTTGGATCATAGAAAAAGCAAGGGAATTCAACAAAAACATCTGCTTCACTGACTCTGCAAAAGCCTTTGACTGTGTGGATCACAACAACTTGTGGAAAATCCTTAAAAATATGGGAATACCAGAACAACTTATCCGACTCCTGAGAAACCTGTATGCAAGTCAAGAAGCAACAGAACTGGACATGGAACAATGGACTGGTTCAAGATTGGGAAAGGAGTATGTCAAGGCATTGTCACCGGCTTATATGCAGGGTACATCATGCATAATGCCAAGCTAGATGAATCACAATCTGGAATCAAGATTGCTGGGAGAAATATTCAACAACCTCAGATACGCAGATACCACCACTCTAATGACAGAAACCAAAGAGGAACTAAAGAAACTCTTGAGGAAGGTGAAAGAGGAGAGTGAAAACCTGGCTTAAAACTCAACATTGAAAAAACTAAGATCATGGATCTGGTCCCATTACTTCATGGCTATTAGATGGGGGAAAAATGGAAACTGGCAGATTTTATTTCTTGGGCTCCAGAATCACTGCAGACGGTGACTGCAGACATGAAATTAAAAGACACTCCTTGGAAGAAAAGCTATGACAAACCTAGATCGCATATAGCATATTAAAAAGTAGAGACATTACTTTGCTGACAAAGGTCCCTCGTCAAAGCTATGGTTTTTCCAGTAGTCACGTACAGATGTGAGTTGGACCATAAAGAAAGCTGATGCCAAAGAACTGATGCTTTTGAACAGTGGTGTTGGAGAAGACTACTTTAGAGTCCCTTGGACTGCAAGGAGATCAAACCAGTCAATCCTAAGGGAAAATCAGTCCTGAATATTCATTGAAAGGACTGATCCTGAAGCTCCTGAAGTAGCTGACTCTAAGACTGAGGCAGAAAATGAACAAGTGCCTGGAGAACACTGGAGTACGAGATAGTAAGAAAGTGCTCAAAAACAATGATCAAAGATGGAAGTTATATCAAAGGGAAATAGAAGCCAAGTGAAGAAGCTTTGAATGGCCAAAGCCAGAACAACTGGAACAACAAAGTGGTATTGGATTATAACCCAAAGTATGAAATATCCATAAGTTTGTATTGATATAAATAAGTGGGGGAAAAAAATGGAAATCTCCCATGTACAAGAAGTCCAGGTAGTTTCTATAGAAAACCTGCCATCAAGGAGGTGAAGCATTACTCCCCATCTATTAAGCATGCGCTTAAATCAAATAGTGACTTCATTCCACAGTACATACAATGTAGACAGGGGAAAGAGTAACTCAGTAGAGAAAGCTGGCAGACACTACCTCAGCTAAGTGATGTCATCTTGAGAGCATGTATCTTTGATATGAAGAAAATGGCATGTGGTCTTTTTCCCAAAACACATAACCTCAGTCTAGTCAAAGCGAAAACATCTGACAAGTCCCAAAAGACATTCTGTAAAATCCCTGACCAATGCTCCTCAAAACTATTGAGGTCATCAAAAACAAGGAAAGTCTGAGAAACTTTCACAGCCAAGAGAAGCCTATGAACACACGATGACTAAATTCAGCACGGTATCCTGAATGGGACCCTGGGATAGAAACAGAGAAACTAAGGAAACCTGAGTAAACTAAGGACTTTGTTCAGTTCAGTTCAGTTCAGTTCAGTCTCTCAGTCATGTCTGACTCTGCAACACCATGAACCACAGCACACCAGGCCTCCCTGTCCATCACCAACCTCCAGAGTTCACTCAAACTCACGTCCATCGAGTCAGTGATGCCATCCAGCCATCTCATCCTCGGTCGTCCCCTTCTCCTCCTGCCCCCAATCCCTCCCAGCATCAGAGTCTTTTCCAATGAGTTAACTCTTCGCCTGAGGTGGCCAAAGTACTGGAGCTTCAGCTTTAGCATCATTCCTTCCAAAGAAATCCCAGGGCTGATCTCCTTCAGAATGGACTGGTTGGATCTCCTTGCAGTCCAAGGGACTCTCAAGAGTCTTCTCCAACACCACAGTGCAAAAGCATCAATTCTTCGGCGCTCAGCCTTCTTCACAGTTCAACTCTCACATCCATACATGACCACAGGAAAAACCATAGCCTTGACTAGATGGACCTTAGTAGGCAAAGTAATGTCTCTGCTTTTGAATATGCTATCTAGGTTGGTCATAACTTTTCTTCCAAGGAATAAGCGTCTTTTAATTTCATGGCTGCAGTCACCATCTGCAGTGATTTTGGAGATTGCTTCTGAGAAGGGAATTAGAAGAAAGAAGATGGGGAAGTTTCACCTCACGCCCTTTTGAAAATTATGACTCTAACTTAAGAAATATATCAGACCATCTAATATTAACAATTTAATGGAATGGATACATGTATATTATGGAGAAGTCCCTTCACTGTTCATCTGAAACTATCACAAGATTTTTAGTCGGCTATACCCCAGTAGAAAATGTTTTTGTTGTCAAAAAAAAAAAAATTAAATTTTAAAAATTTCATGGAAGTATAAAGAACTAAGAATAGCCAGAACACTGCTAAGAATAAGATCAGGAGGTCATACTCTTCCAAACATCAATACTTTTTATAAAGCTGCAGTAAAATTAAGACAGTGAGGTATAGGCGCTGGGATAGAAAAACTGACCAATGGTATGGAAAAGAGATCTTAAAAACAGGTGCTCCTCTGTGAACATCTGATCTGCAACCCAACTGGCATTATAGATCAGTGGGAAAACAAGTAACGTTTAAATAATATGTGGTTATCCACATTTAAACATAAATTTTCAAAAATCAATAAAACTGGATCTCTATCTTGCACTGTGTATACTGGAGACTATATCTTTGACCTTGTGATGAGGAAAGATTTCATAAGAATTAGAAAACATAACCACAGAGAGTTCCCTGGTAGCCTATTGGTTAGGACTCTGGACTTCCACTGCCATGGCCCAGGTTTAATCCCTGGTCAGGGAACTGAGATCTGGCAAACTGCAGACTATGACTGAAAAAAAACAACCAACCAACCAACAACAGACACATAAAAAGAAATAAAATACAATCTTGAAGAAAGAAACTGGTAAATTCAAGCACATTAAAATTAAGAACCTCTGTTAATCAAAACATACTATTAACGAGAATGAAAAGGCAAGTCACAAACTGGAAGAAGACGCAAATGCAACTAATATTCTGAATTATATCTAGAATATTTTTCAAAAAGAAATTCTGTGAAAAATATAAACAATGCAATAGAACAATAGGTCAAAAAAACTTTCAAAGAAGAGGAAGCACAAATAATTCCTAAATATATGAAATGATGGTCAACCTTGTTACAGAAACTTGTGAGAATTCCCTCGTGGTCCAATAGTTAAGAATCTGCTTGCCAATACAAGGGACGTGGATTCTATCCTTAGTTTGGGAACTAAGATCCCACATGCCCACAGGGCAACTAAGCCCAAGTACCATAACTACTGAGCCAGCGCTCCAGAGCCCGTGCTATACAGTAAGAGAAGCCACCACAACAGGAAGACCGAGCACCTCAACAAGAGCATAGCCCTGCTCACTGCAGCTAGAAAAAAACCCGAGTGCAGCAATGAAGGCCCAGCACAGCCCAAAATAAACATATTGGAAAAAACAAAAACAAAACAGAAACTTGTACATTAAATCACATCATCCTACTTCCAGGAGAAAATTACGGTTTGACAATACCAAATGCCAATGAGGAACTGGGACAAAGGGCTGCAGGTGTGCTCATGAATTTGTACTTCTTGGAAAACACTTTTTTACCATATCTGGTAAAAGCGAACATGCACATACCCTACATATATCAATTCTATCTCTGAGTGTAACTCTATACAACTCTGTGCTTTTATGCACAGAATTACATATGAAAATATAACAAAGCAGCACTGCTTGAAAAAAACTAGAAATAACCAAAATGGCAGAATCCATCACTGGCAGAATTGATACGCGAGTGTTAGCTGCACACAGTGGGTACTATATAGCAAGGAAAGTGAACACAGACTTCCCAGGTGGCTCAGTGGCAAAGACACTGCCTCAGTCCCTGGGTGGGGAAGATCCTCTGGATTACGAAACGGCAACCCAACCCAGTATTCTTGCCTGGAAAATCCCATGGCCAGGGGAGCCTGGCGGGCCACAGCCCAGGGGTCACAAGGTCAGACACAACTGAGCGCAGAGAGCACACCCTGCACTCTGTGTCGTGTGTGGGTGGGAGAGCTGGGCCATAAAGAAGGCTCAGTGCTGCAGAACCGATGCTTTTGAACTGTGTTGCTGGAGAAGGCTCTTGAGAGTGCCCTGGACTGCAAGGAGATCCAACCAGTCCATCCTAAAGGAAGTCAAGCCTGAATATTCACTGGAAGGACTGATTCTGAACCTGAAGCTACAATATTTGAGAGCTGACTCATCGGAAAAAAACCTCAATGCTGGGAAAGACTGAATGCAAAAGAGGGCAGCAGAGGATAAGATGGTTAGAAAGCATCACTGACTCAATGGATATGAATTTGAGCAAACTCTGGCAGCTACTGAAGGACAGGGAAGCCTGGCATGCTGCAGTTACAGAGCTGCAAAGAACTTAGCGACATGACTTAGCGACCGCACAACCACCAAAAAAAAAAGCTAAGATTTTTAGAAGGGAAAACTGTGTGCAGGGTATATGGGACTTCTCTGTACTACCTACTCAATTTCTCTACAAATCTAACACTGTTCTAAAAAAAAGTCTATTAAAATATGAATTTATAGGAGTATTAATATGAATCAACTTAAAAAATGTTAAGTAAATGTATCACAGCAAAATATTAAAACATGACTTTTAAGTTCCAGAGTAGCAAATAAATGTTATTTAGGACAAAAACTTGATAAAACTGAAAATAAAAACAATGGAAAAACAGTATTACAGGTGAGAAAAATGAGCTTTTTGTTCAAGGTTCACAGAACTTCTAGGGTCAGAAAGTATAGTACAAAAACAAGATATGGACTAGTGGTTACCTCTGGCAGGGTTAGCGGGGAGAAGAGGGCAGGAGGAGGGAGAAAATGGGATGTGATCAGGTTTGAGCACAAGGGGTCTTCTGAGACTGTTCTTATCCTGGTTAAAGTTTGTATATATGTTTCTACATCTTTTCCTCTATATGTATGCTATATTTTAAATTTTTTATGCTTATTTAAAAAGAAAGGAAATCTTGACCTGGCCCTGGGCAGGCTCTGGCCCTAGTGCCCTGGCACAATTCTTCTTCATGGGAAGCTGCTCTCCAACATCTGGTTAGGGGTCTTCACACGGCCTTGTCCTCTGAGGTGGCTCCCCCTGGCCTCCCCTAAGCTGACAGACGCTGCCTGCCTGATCAGCACACGGCTGGCTAGAGTAGCTCCAGATAGAGGTCATCTCTGTCCCTTCCTGTCAAACAGCATCAAGCTAAGCAAAGCAGCAGCATGGACTGGGGAGCAGTGGGGTCCTGTGGGGGCTTTGGGGATCAGCTTGTTTTAGTCCATCAAGGATGGGGCTTCAGTCTGGGTACCACCCAGGCTGAAGGACAGAGGCCTCTCTCAGGAAAGGTTCCTGCTTGCTACCATTCCTTCTCAATTCCTGGACAGAATCCTCACTGTCCCTGGGGATTGACAAGGGAGATAGGCCAGTGAGGAGAGTGGACTGGAGTCATAAGCGGATGATGATCCAAAAATTAAAAATAATTTCCCCAGGGCCACAGATCTACATAGGACTAGACCCAGCACTGAGAGCTCAGGACAAATCTGTTGGTCTTGCACCAAAGGGGCACAGACTGTGAGCCAAAAGGCAAAGGCTCACATCCACAGGAATGCTGACCCCAAAAGGACCAAAATTTAGCCTTGGGAGGCCAGTCTTCTCCCACAAGACCCACTCCAAGACTCCAATGCTAACAGCCCTACCACAAAACCCCACACATCAGACAATCCAGAGAGGGGTCCTGACCCCCTGAGAGATTAAGGGCCACAGAGCCATTGACCTGAGCCTTCTTCCTGGTGGCAGGGAGACAGCCTCCCTTTGAGAGGCTCAGGCTTCCTACTAGGGAGAGTGGAATTCCTCCGAGGAGGCAATGAAAGGATGGAGGCTGAGGGAGGACACAAGTAGCCAACAATCACCATCACACACACACACACACACACACACACAGCCAACAATCACCATCACACACACACACACACACACACACCCCCCCCCCCCCCCCAGTCCTAAAGTAGAGATACGACCTTAGTCCAGGAAACACCCTCCAACCCAGAGCCAGCAACGTCTGTCTCATGGGGGAAGGGGTGCCAATCCAAAGGCCTCAGCAGACCTCACCAGAGTCCCCCATAAGCTCCCACTCCAGCAAAGGGAAGTGAGATGGGAGTTTCAGAGACTGGGAAGTTCCTGGTTCACCCCTAACTTGCAGCCCATGGATGGACTCCTGAGGCAGACTGGGGCAGCTGGGACATACTAACCAGAGATAGGGAGGCTGCACGGCTGGCCTGAGCTTACAGATACACTTCACAGAAAGAGGTCCAGCTAGTTAGCCTCCCCGAAAGTTCAAAAAAGGATCATTGTATCCTTTCACTCTGAAATCCCCCTCCTGGGAATTTACCCAAAGAAGGAAAAAGTTGTGAGCACAAAGGAAGTCACCAGTGTTGTTTACATAAAGAGACAGGAACTGGAAGATTTAAGTGGCCAGTGAGAGCTGCATTGTGATGGTACCATCCCTGCCAGACAGTTTGGCAGCTCTTAAATCCAGTAAGCCTGGATGGACAGCAAGAAATGCTTAGAGCCAATTTTCTCCTAACAGCTAGAGATCACAGTCAAACATACACAGAAACTCTAGGGTGAGAAATCCTGGACAGATGAAGACTGTTTGCTCATCTATGAAATGCGGCTAATTTAGTGATGGTGCCTCACGAGTGTGAGGCTAAGGTGTGATAACACAAGAACAGACAGGGCTTGCCTCATACCTCAGGCCAGATGAGTGCTCAAGAAACCGCACACCAACATGATACAGCTTTCATCAGCCCGAGACCAGTAAAAAAACAGTCACTTGATGACACCATCAAGTGTTGGTGAGGGTTCAGGAAATAAGCACTCCCATCTGTTGTTGGAGTGCAATCTGACAGCATCTATGAAAGCCTTATATGCACATACTCTGAGACCAGAAATTTTACTACAAGGACTTGGTCTCTGCAAGTCTTTGGCATATTACATCAAGACATGTTCAAATCCCTTATGATTATACAGTGGAAGTGATGAATAGATTCAAGGGATTAGCTCTGGTAGACAGACTGCCTGAAGAACTATGGATGGAGGTTCATAGTATTGTACAGGAGGTGGTGACCAAAACCATCCCCAAGAAAAAGAAATGCAAGAAGGCAAAGTGGTTGTCTGAGGGGGCCTTACAAATAGCTGAGAAGAGAAGCAAAAAGCAAAGGAGAAAGGGAAAGATACACCCAACCGAATGCAGAGTTTCAGAGAACAGCAAGCAAAGATAAGAAAGCCTTAAGTGCAAAGAAATAGAGGAAAACAATAGAATAGGAGAAAGACCAGAGATCTCAAGAAAATTGGAAATACCAAGGGAACATTTCATGCAAAGATGAGTATAATAAAAGACAGAAACAGCAGAAAAGATTATGTTGACAAGAATATACAGAAGTACACAAAGAAGGTCTTAATGACCTGGATAACCATGATGGTGTGGTCACTCACCTAAAGACAGACATCCTGGAATGTGAAGTCAAGTGGTCCTTAGGAAGTATTACCACGAACAAAGCTAATAATGATGATGGCTGAATTCTGGCTGAGCTATTTCAAATCCTAAAAGATGCTGCTGCTAAAGTGCTGCACTCAATGTGCCAGCAATTTTAGAAAACTCAGCAGTGGCTACAGGACTGGAAAAGGTCAGCTTTCATTCCAATCCCAAAGAAAGGCAGTGCCAAAGAATGCGCACACTACCGCACACTTGCACGCACGACAGTGTGGGCTGTAATAATTACAAGCAAAGCTGGGACCAGGTGTCTACAAATCGCACAAGGGCCACAGAAGTGGTCCAGGACCAGAATGGGGTTCTTGGAGCTGTTAAGACCAGGAAGAGAAGAGCGATAATGCTGGCAGCGTCTGTGTTTACAGCATGACCAGTTTAACTTCCATATTCGTATCATTAGGTAAAAGCTCAGAGCTATTTTTCTAAATGTAGTACTGGAAAATTATTTTGTGGAGACACTGGGATTCAGTAGAGACTGGGAAGCAGATGTATTTCTAACTTTATACCTCTCTCTCGGAACTTTTAACCAAGTGTATATTTATGTAACACATAACACATTACAAACACGTGTTAATAGGGTTATCTGAATGGCAGAATTATAGGCCATTTATTTTTTAGATGTATGTATTTTTTTTAACTATTTTTAACTAGTTTGTTATACAACCATCATCCATCTTGAGTTTTCTCAACATTCCAAACTCATACTCATTAAACTCCCCATTCAGTCTTCCTCCTGGTAGGCACCACTGTCTTGATTAATCTGACTCTTCAAGGGATCTCAAACAAGCAGAATCATTCTACTGTCCTTTAGCAGCCGGCTTATTTCACTTAGAATAATGTCCTTAAGGTTTATCCATGTTTTACCATGTGGCAGGACTTCCTTCCTTTTTAACATTGAGTAACAAAATATACTATGTTTTGTTATTCTATTCATATAACAATGGACACTTGGGTTACTTTCATTATGAATAATGTTGCTATGAATGTGTGTATGCAATGTTTGAGACACTGTATCAATTCTTTTGGGTATACACCAGGAGAAATGGAATTGCTGGCTCGTGCAGTAAATTTTTTTTTTTAATTTTTGAAAAACAGACTGTTTTCCATAGCATCTGTATTATATTCCTAGCAGCAATGCATGCGGGTACGTGGTTATTTTTAAACTGTTTTCTTCTAATGGCTGCTAAGGAGACTGACGTTATCTTCTGGCTTTTCTTGGTGTTGCTGGTACCCTGTAGTTTGTGAAATAAGTAACATGTTCTGTGGCGGCAACTGATATCCTGCACACACCCAGGCCCCAAAGGTGTAGGCAGGGCAGGTCAGAACTTCTAGACAATAGAAGCCTGCCCTCTGTGGCCCATGACTGGTACCCCCTTCCACTACCCCAGGGCAGGGAGGCTCCTGGGGGAAATGGAAAACCTTAGTAAGGCACTTACCTCAATAGGCCCTCCCAGTGCCAGGGATTCCTGGCAGGCCTGGTTGTGGCTGCTGTCCCCAGAGGCAGAGGTGAGGTTCTTCTTGAGTCAGGCTTCACCGCCTGTTGTCAGCAGAGATAATGTAGTCACTATGTGGCAGGCAGTGCCCACAGTTTCTGGGTCAGCAAGCAGGCCCAGGCATGGGCTCCAGAGACCTGGTTATGGGAGGTGCCCCCACCCACAAGCAACTACATGGTGAGGCCCCCAGGGACCCTCTAAAGTCAGGCTGGTAGCTTCTGGGGCCCTCTAACTCCCTTCTCCGAAGTTTCTCAGTATTTGGACAGGAACACCTGCATCAGAATAGTAAACTGGGATGAGACTGAAGATGCAGACTCTTCGGTCCAGGTCCCAGACTTGGATTAAGGTTTAGTGTTGAGCCCATAAATCTGAATCACTGAGACACATAATCAAGTTCCAGAATTACAGATTCAGGCAAAAGCTGGCCTCATTCTCTGAGGAAGAATTCAGAGCCAGGCACGTGGCCTCTAGCAAGGCTGGCAAGGAGAGGACCTGACACAGTCCTATAGGGACCACATTTGCCCGATTCCTGGCACACGGCAGGAGTCCAGAAGTGAGGAGTGACGGCCCAAGCCCAGGGGCATGAACACCCTTCCTTGGGACCCCGCCTCCCTGCTCAGCGGGACCTCCAGGAGAGAATCGCAAGGTTTCAGGGTGAGTCCACCAATCCCCAGTTCCCCAGAAAAGAACTGGCATTCTAGAATTTCTATTACCCCGGTGATAACGATGATGTTCATAATGGGGACAATGTTGAACTCCTCACAGGATTATTCAGTCCTCAGTCCAGGGGTAGATAAGAGAGCCCAGAGTGTGTGGGCTAACAACCTGGCCCCTGACCCATAGCACTGACAGGTGAGTTGAAATGAGGTGAGAATAAGAACCCAGCCCAGCCTGCTCCAAACATGCTTCAAACAATCTGGAAGGAGCCAGGAGGAACACCACGCATCAGGTTAACACATCACCATGCTGGCTGTGTGGAGATCCCGACAGCAGCAGGAGACTGCAGGCACATGGAAGGCCATCCTTTAGCAGGCTGCTTGGCCTCCCGCAGGTGGCTCAGTGAGACAGTCAGAGCTGAGCGGCCTGATTCTGCCCCTGCTTCTTGGGCCTCCTTACTCTCGTAAGGCTTTCTGTTTAGGAGAGCAAGCAACAGTGGCAGAGAGCGCTTCATGCCAAGTGAAACTCTTCCCATTCTCTGAAGTGGACCAAGGGTGTTTTCAACCCTATGTCAGGTGCTCTAAAAATACAGTCTTTTCACCCCAACACTGTGTGATGGATATACTGGAGCTGCAGGCATGAAGGGCCTGAGGAGTCCAGCGCAGGGTATTGCTGGGGTGGAGGGGTCTGGGGTGGACAGGCCAGACTAATCCAGGGGCTCCCAGCAGAGATGAAAGGGGAGGAACTTTGTGAAGCTGCTGACTGAAGACAATGTCCAGGCCTGGGTTCCAAGGCACATTCTGATCCTGAGAGAATCTCAGGGTTCGCGGTGATGAGCCTGACATGCAGAAACAAGATCAGGAGGGTAGGGCTGGGCTTCCTCCCCAGAAGAGGTTTCACCTTTTCTCTCAAAGCACTGGCTGATCATGGCTGCTCATGGCAAGCTGAGGAAGGACATGAGCCTGCAGTTTCTTTCCTGGGCCTCACATTCACCTGGCGTGACTCCAACTGCCTGCTGGGCTCTTTAAAAACTGCTCTGTCAAATGATGCTACTCAAGCTTTTGTTCTCATACTGATACTTTAACAGTAACTTTTTGCCCACTTTAAATTGCAGTAACCAAATGTTCTGAGCTCCTAAACTATTGTACCCTGCTGCTGCTGCTGCTGCTGCTGCTGCTAAGTCACTTTAGTTGTGTCCAACTCTGTGACCCCATAGACGGCAGCTCACCAGGCTCACCTGTCCCTGGGATTCTCCCGGCTAGAACACTGGAGTGGGTTGCCATTCCCTTCCCCAATGCACCAAAGTGAAAAGTGAAAGGGAAGTTGCTCAGTCGTGTCCAACTCTTCGCGACCCCATGGACCACAGCCTACCAGGCTCCTCTGTCTATGGGATTTTCCAGGCAAGAGTACTGGAGTGGGGTGCCATCTAGACACGTACAATAGTTCTGTTTAAGACAGAACTTCCCATTTATGTCAAATCATACTTTGTACTACCTTTGACTAATTTTAATGAGAATTTGAGATTAGCTGCACCACCCCTCACTACCTTGACCTCTAAAAGCATCACATTTTAAACGAGGAGGAGAGGGTGGGGAAAGTCTCCCAACACACGAGCCCAGGAATTAGACCCCTGCTGATCCCACAAAAGAATGCTGAAATCAGACATCGACCTCAGCACCCCTGACAGAGACTGGCAAAATCAATCTAAAATCCAGCCAGACTCTTCCCAGGAATTTACCAATTGAAAACGCTAATAGATGAACCAGCTCAGTATACCTGAGGTTCCCAATTCTTCTGGCTCCCACACTCTGGGAAGAAAGGGAGTCTATTTATGGCAAATAATTCTACGGCTGAAACAATGCACTGTAAACAAGAGACCAAAAAAAGAATCTATAAAGGGCTTCCATTCTGATCAACCCAACACCATTACTGTACAAAAAACAGTTTTATTAATTACCCCAACTGCGCTTCTGTTCATGCTCTCGGTCACACGTTTCTCAGACTCAGCCCAGGCTCATAGGCAAGTTACCAGGTTAGCAAATTGGAAAACTGTTCTGCAAAACAGCAACTGTCAGCTTAAGGCATTACTAACATTGCAGAAGGAAGCAAGGTTACTAGGGAAGTTTGGACAACTCAGGATGATGATTTCTGGGACAGGAAACCCTCTCTGAAAGGGCCAGCCCATGCTGCCGCCGGGAGATGACTCTTGCTCTGGACGACGGGTTGCCCCTTTAAACCCATCCACAGGATCACAGACAAAACACTGTCTAGTCCTCGAGCTTTCAGATTTTGAAACAAAAAGCACTCTGTCCCAGAAGCCCCGACACGTCCATGGGCCTCTCAGAGCACTCACTTGGTCCTCCCTGGCAGGAGCAGGGGAGGATGCAGGGTTGGTTAGGCTCAGTTTTTAAAAATGAAGTCACTACTAGAAATATGGAGTAAGGGGCAGGGACCCCTGCTGCAATCACATGCTGAATCATTGTCCTCCCAGAGAGCAGGCTCCTATGGGTTCCTTCAGTCCACGGAAGTGCTCAGAGCAGGGCAGGCCAGTGTGGCCTCGGAGCTGCTGCCTGCCTCACTGCATGCCGAACCACTGCTCCTGGTCAGCCCACTGGGCCGCCTCACTGTCGCTGCCCTCCAGGTCCCCTTCTTCCCCACTCCCTTCCATGTCGTCCACATCCTCCTCCTGAGTGGCATCCGTGGGACTCTCCTCCTTCTCCATCTTCTGCATCCCCTCTAGAGACTTCTGGTCATTGGGGTCCAAACTAGGGGACAACAAAACAGAGGAGAGGCCTGAATCTCTGCCTTGCTTCTTGCTGGCTGATGTGTCATCTCCCTGGTATGGCAGTGAAATGACCACCCAGTCACAGAGAATCTGCTAATGCCTGGCCTCTCCAAACAACTCCAGTTCCATAGGCAGGATTGAGGGAGTCCACCACTAGAAGTGAAAAAGGCGTCTTGTCCTAAGTTTTAGAATTCTCAATTTGAATTTTCTCCATATAGTTCTTAAATTTTTTCACACCTAAAACCCCTAGCATTCTGCCAGAGGAAGATACTAGATAAATGAAAAAGCAGCAAACAATCATTAACAGAAAAATTCAAATATAATTTAAGAGTATGGGATTTCTAAGTTACAAGGTTACAAAAAACACTTATTTTTCTGTGCATTAAAATTGTTCCATGTTCTTACAATATAATTAAGCATATCAGCATTTCAGAAGGCAACCAAAACCATCATGCTTACCATGACCCAGATCTGTCAACTCCTAGGTTAGACCCCAGGACCCAAAGTTACCCCTACCTGGGCATTTGGCTGTAGGAGCTAGGAGTATCACACATGTCCAAACCCTCAAAGTTCAGAGGGTCCAGAACATTTATTTACTTGGTTCCTAAACAATCTTTCCACTTGCCTTTGTGACCATCACTAAGGCCAGCTGGTGTCCAATCTCTAGCAAATCCCACCTCTATATTTTATTTTATTTTCTCATTTACTTGCTTCTGGGCTTTCAAAAAGCAGATGAAACCCACGTTGGAATCCTGTTGCTACTTATGTAACTGTAAATGATCTGTATCATCTCTTCTCTGAAACCTTCCATACAGCTCTCACCCACACCCATGGATTCCCACCCGCTGCACTCCCACCTTGCCTTCTAGAGATTGCTTTGAAAGCACTTAGCACATGGTATCTATTAGCCTGCACATCTGAGACTGTGAGCTCCCGGAATCACAGCATCCCCAGTGGTTACTGAGATGCCAGCACATGAGTGGTGCTCAACTGCTGAAAAAGTAAATGGATGTGATCAGACTCCATTAAAGACAGGCCTTCACCATAACTTTATAGACACACAGACAATCCTCAAAGAAATCACTTCTGTATTAAGCAGTAAGAACACCACTATTTATTTAGTATTTACTATGTACCAGGCACAGTGCTAAGAGCTTTACATGAAATAATCATTTAATCCTCATTTAATCATTCAATACCTAATAAGGTAGATATAGACAAGGAAATCTGTTAGTAACTTCCCAAGATAACAGGTGGTAAAGGTAGTATTCTTCAGAGCTTAAGTTCTTAACTACTACAGTAGATAGAAACATGGGAAAGTACTTACAATATGCTGATTTGAAAAAGCAGAATATAAAATATATACTACGTATAACCCTATAAAAATATGTATATGTGTTGGCAAGGCCAAGAAGATGATCTACACAAATGAAAACAGATGCTGTAGCGGTGTGGCTGGTAATGAGTGAGACAGTTCTTTAATGTTGTTAATATCACTTAAGACTTCGGAAGTCATAAATTAACAAACACTATCATCACTATTGTTACTGTGTTTTCAACTGTGGGCACATAGTGTGTGTGTCTCCAGAACTCCTGTTACACTGATCCCTGCCTCCTCTACCCCTCGTGAGCTTCCCCCCATGGGAGGCTAAGTGCCTACCTTAGTGCTATACTATACTGGTCCATTGCTTCCTGATACTCATTGACAGCTACAAGGAAATCTCCTAGGATCCGATGCAGGACACAGTCACTCTGATTAGCTAGTGCGTTCCTCAACAAAGCAATTCCATCTTCATATTTCTGTTCTCTGCCTGAAAAGAAAAAGACCCTCATTTTCCTACTTACACATTTCAAAATATATTCCCACTGCAAGTCATATACATATAACCACAAAAATGATCACAATCCAAATATCTATTTATAGATGTCAAGAGAAACTGGTGTGGCAGGAAATAAGAACAAGCTCATTTGAATCCCTATTCCATCAGGAAGTCAGCAGTTTGAGTTCTGATTTTTAAAAACTTATTCTTAACCAAAGTTCATATAAAAAGCCAAAATGGATTTTATTTGCCAAAGTAGCTCAAACTCACAAATCAGGATTTAAAAAAAACCAAGGCTGAAAGGGAAGTCACAGGAAAATCATGATGGGTTAAAACCAGTTGTATTCGGCCCAAATTAGTTCAGGACAAAGTGAGATGAATAGGTACTAACCGAGTATAGCTGGCTTGAGCCACTCTACAAGTAATTCACTGTCAATCCAAGAAGGTCTAAGCCAATTAAGTTTGGTTGTGCTAAATATAAACCAATTCAAATAGGCTCAGACCTACTGCAAAAGCACACACCTGTTTGGTCATCTGTAACCAACTGGGACTAGAGAATTCAACTGGACTCAGGTTTTACACAATTAACTAGGAACAGGGAAGTAAGCAAGATACTTACTAAGTAGTTCTGCCTTTTTCACCACAGCCTTAATGTAATCGGGCCTTTGGGTCAGGGCTTTATCTAATAAGGTTTTGGCTTTCTCCTGTGTCACTGGGTCTTCAAGACAAACGGTGGCTAAAAGGGTAAGGGTCTGTGCATTTGCTCCTAGAGTTTTGTAAACATTGTTAGCCATTACCATTGCTTCACGAATACTGTTGGAGGCTAAGTAACATTCGATGAGACCTGAAAAAATATAACACAGAAAATTCAACCACATTACCACTCCAAGCCATGCTTCCATTCTGACAGCCTTCCAAACGGCAAACCTTCAAAGTTTCAAACAACAGGCAGGTCAGGGGAAGACTCTGATGGTGAGATCAGACTGAAGGGCATGTTAATGAAACAGCTAAGAGGTGCTCTCCCCAAGAGCACTTGATGAATGTGGAAAAAGCCTGTAGTGCAAAGACACCTTTAGAGAAGGAAACAGATATGCATAAGTGAACCGAAGCATGTAGCCAGCTCAGCTGACTGGTAGAGGAACAAATGTGACTACTCATTAATTGATACTGAGAAAAGATGAGGTTTCCAACAGAACCCAAGGTCTTGCTGCCTTTTAACAAGCTGTTAATTTCCAGCACTGCTCAGTCACCTTTAGTCGTAAATTTAAGAGGGAGGGTTCCTATTGTTTACCTCTAAAAACTGAAGGAAATAGGGGGCAACCTAGGGTCTCCCTAAACTGGATTAAAAGGGCTTATCACAGAGATCAAACACACTGAGACTGGCAGCTCTGCCTTTACACCCACAGCAAGAGGCTGATGCTCCATGGGGACATTTCAACAGTCAATTCTCAAATCTTCATGCCAAGAAATCGAAGAGAACAGAGGAAGTACTCTTTGGTACAAAGCACTCATCAAAACAGAAAAACAGCTTAAACCCCAAACCCACACACTCCCTGGCAGATTTTCTCTATATACACTCCTCCACCCTAGTGGCATTTATAACATTTGTGCACATTCTACCACACACTACAGTTACTTAACTAGAAATTACCTAACTCTTAAGGGCAACACGGTGGACTTTGGAATATGGTTGTTTGTAACTACTTGAATAGTTTTACTTTCCTGCTAAAGCCCCATAGGAAATTCAAAGGGAAATGTTAAACGCCCATCGGAGGGCATTACCAAGTCACCCCGATCCAAATCTCCAAATGGGAGCTTGAGTGAAGTCATCTCATAAAGCTTCACAAGCCAACTGGGGAAAAACTCTTAACTATCCTGTGTCCAACCACTCATCTGGGTAATGGAGATACTCGACTGCATTCCTGGGCTCTTGTGAGACAGGCACACAGCAGAAGGGAATTACTGTGATAAAAACAATTGGAGGATAGGGAAACTACAGTTTTAGGATCTAGAATTTAATCAGAAACCAAAAGCTTGGCTTGCTGCTGTTTCTTTAAGAACAAATCCAAAAGAGGCCTAGATCTCTGGGTATCTAAGTGGATTTGTTTTTCACTCCAACTTTCAATTTTCTCTCTTTTTTTAATCTTTTGGCCATGCTGCAAGGCATGTGGAGTCCTAGTTCCCTGACCAGGGATCGAACCCACGCCCCCTGCATTGGCAGGGCAGTCTTAACCACTGGACCACCAGGGAAGTCCCCAAATTGTAATTTTTATTTCTCAAATTTGAACTCATCTTTCTGTTAAGAGCAAATCACTCCTAGACTCCTGGGTCTATTTTTAAATTCTTATAAAAATATGCTTTGGAGGAACTGCATTTTGTAAGATCTATTTTAATGTCTGTGACTGAGTCACCAAATGCTGCTGAAGCTGGCACAGCTTTGAACTCCTAGGGTCAGTTCACATGAAACTAAAATAGTATGTCACAAAACAAAGCTTGACCCTGATGAAGCCTACTCTGGAGGTCACAATGAACTGACCAGTTCCCACAACCAACACTGACATATGGATGTAGAGTTATCCTATGAGTAGTGGCCCAAGGTAAGACAACTGTAAAAAAAAAAAAAAAAAACAATAAAGACATACCAACCAATCCAGCACAGTGCCGGCACAGAGAGATTCACATTAACAAGTGAGCCACATCTGAGAAACAAAACAGAACAAAAAAAACACCAAAACTATACCCAAAACAAAAAAATAAGAAAAATGAATTACAAAAGTATAGAGTGAAAAGTCCAGCCCTAAATAAATGTGCAATGCCTAATGAAGTGGTTCACAAATATGTCTACATGTTGGCATTACCTGTGATCATAAAAAAGTACTGACGCCTCTAGCCCAACAGCAAATATTCTGACTTACACAGTACTGAAATGACCTAGCATCAAGATTTTTAAAAGTATCCACAGAGGACTCCAATGTGCAACAGTTTGGAAATTACTGGCCCAACAAAACCTTCTGAGTGCCACATCTATAGATCCACACCATCTATAATTATCTTACCTTCATAACAATCTAAGCGACAAGGTGCAAGACGTATAGCCTCCCGAAAGTGGATTATTGCTTCCTGTACTCTGCCCATGTTTCTAAGAGCTGCTCCCTTAAGTAGCAAAGCTTGAACACTGTTACTGTTCAGCTGAATGGCCTTGGCTCCTAAATAGAGGGCTCGAGAATAGCGTTTGCTATAGAAGCTGTGACACCTGGAGGAAAACACAATCAAAATTATCTGAAAGAAGACCATAAATAAACTTCATTCAAAAGGAAAAATCAGAGACAGGCTTCTACATGATCCTTACTACAAACCCCTTAAAACTTTAGCGTAAGGTATTAATGAAAAACAACAGAACAACAAAAATCTACTGAATATTTATTTTTAAGAGTAAAATCTTGATACGGAAGGGAAAAATTACAAAAAAGAATCTGATGATCTGTATATGTTATCAGATCAGAGACATTCAGAGAATTTGTTAAGCCAGGTCAATAACAAGGTAGCACAGCTCCTGGCCTGCTCACTGATGGCTTCCCGTGAGCAGGTCCAGAGCTGAGCATGAGGTATTCACTCAGTAAACACTTACGCCACAAAGCAGGGGTAGGATCCTCATTTTCCAAATGAGAAAACAGACTGAGAGAAATGATGCATCCAGAGTCACAGACAGACCATGACTTGAATTTAAGTCTGATTATTCTTTAAACCAGTGCTTTCAAATCTATATTCTACTTAGGTGAAACCACAATTTCCTAAAGAATCTATTAAAACTAGGGAGAAAAGGGAATGTATAAACATACCCAGAGACCACCCAGGGTTCTGCATGTTGGTCAGAAATATTAAAAAGGCGGCAGCCAAGGTTCTCCACATCCTCCAGCCGCCCTTCTCGTGCCAGGAGGTAGCCATACACATCCATTCCTACAGAGGAAGAGGCTCATTAAAGCAGCAGGGGTCTTTTCTAACGGAGCTACAACCTTCATCAGAGCCCACACAAGGGCTTCTGCAGGGTCTGAGCCCTCTCCAATATCAAAAGCTCCTCCCACCAGCATTCCCATTTTCCTACAGAATGACTATTAAAAAGACAAAACACATACAAAAGTAAAAATAAATAAATAAAAACAAAAAGCAAAGGAGTAGAAGGACCTACCTCACAATTTGAAAGCCTGTAATTTTCAGGAACTATTTGTCCCTACATCCTGTGGCGTGATAATACAGCCATAGTTATCCTAACACATAACCAGAAAAGGCCCAAAAAAAGCATCAAATTAAGTTCTCTCTTCCAAGAAGTCTAGACACAATCAGGAGTATACACTTAATACGCCAGTTAGTCTCAGAAAAAAGCTAGTCTATTCTAGAAAAAGCCATCCAGTTCTTTCTGGAGTCTATTTCATTTAAGTTCATCCCCCTGCCCTCCCCCAACCCTATCCCCTTTATTCTCCTTTATGTTCTATTAAAAGAAAAAAGAAAAAAAAAGGCCTTAGCTCACTGTCACCCATCTCTTACCACCATTCCCCTCCATTCCTTACTATTCCTTCAGATGCTCAAGAAAATGTCTCTTAAACCAAATTACTGCAACATTCCCTGCTAGTCCCTGGACTCAGGTCTGAGCTTCCAATCTTAAGCAGCTGACTACTGTCAGGCTAGTACTTCTAAAATGCCATTTTCACCATGGGCACAGGCAGTTTGGTAAAGAGTAACACTGGGCAGGAGGGACTCTGAGCAAACAAATTCATCTTTCTGAATCTGTTTCCCTATCTACATGCTTGTGAAGGTCCCCTCCCTGCTCTGTCATTCTTGTGGCTTAAGAGTCTACAAAACTGTTTATTGTCACAAGGCCGTATTTTTCTGATGGCCATTTTTGGGCCTTTGCAAGCAGACTTCTGCCTATTTACGCAACGTTTTTTCCCATCACTATTCCTGCACACATTTCCTTCACTCACTGCCAGTCACCAGACAGCCATCCTTTGGAAGTACAGATCTGCTGAGCTTCCCAGTAGGTCCATGCTATCTCTGTGGACCTGTGGCTTACCTCTTTAGCACCAATCTTCTTTTACATCAGTGACTTTTTTAAAATTGATGTTCACTTCTAATTACTTCTTTTAATCATCTTATCACTTTCTTAATATCTGTTCACTTACTCCTTCTTAAACTAAATTTAAGGACATAAGTGAACCTAAATTCCCTAAAAGGATATTATGATTCTGGGGATGCCATCCAAATTCTCAGTCAGACACATCATAAATTTATAAACCATAAGGGCTGTGATCCCTTCCCAAAGAAAAAAAGTCAAGTAATGATCTGTGGGGATATGACACTTGAATCCAAGCAAAAACAACTGCTCAAAAATGGAATTACCCAGTGTTAAGAGACATTGTCAGGACCTTAAAAAAAAGGCTACACTAATATATTTTATGAAAATTTGTTATCAGAAGACCATGCTACATCTTCTCCCCATCTTCTGATTTGACCCTGTACAGTCACCTCCATCCTGTCCCAAGAATTACTTACCTTTTATCAGATATGGATCCAACATCTGTGCCTGTTCAAACTTGAGGACAGAGTTTTTATTGTCTCCAGCTCTGAAGTACAGATCTGCTAAGCTTCCCAGTAGGTCCACGTTATCTCTCAACAAGGACTTTTTCTCTAGTGAACTTCAAAATATTAAACATGAATCTTAAAATATATCTTAAGTCTCTTAGTTGTTCAATCTGGGTGATGGGCATAAGGGTACTATTTTATATAAGATTTTTCATAATGAAAGACTTCAAAAACAAACCATGTAACTAATTTTCTTAATTCTGAGCTTGTAACTTAAAGTTATAAAAGACAGGATAGTAAATACACAGAACAAAGCAGAAATCTCTCTCATTACCTAGAAAGAACTTTCTGGTTGCAGTTTTTCAGAAGATAATATATACTGTATAGTGTTAAATATAATATCATTCAAAGTAACAGCTATTATTACTCAACCAAATGACTCTGCCTAATACAAATCCCACTCTGACGACCTTGGACTTTACCTAACTAGAAAGAAAAACCCCAGTACTGAGGCAACCCAGGTCAGATGGTGCAAAAACCATGCTTCTAGGACATCCAAAAAGATGTTCTTTCAAGTATGACACACAGAGTTAAACTTGGTCCAAGTTTACATTTAACAAAGATTATTACATCTGGGGCCATTGAGTACATTAAGAGATTAACAAAGCCCAGGGACAACAGACTTTAACAACAAGAGACAAGCATCTCATTTTTCCATTTTGCTAATTTAGATACATCAACTTCCATATAAGGGTCCCAAGAATATTCAATTAACTTTGTGGTTCTCACCAAATGGTATTGATTGCTCTCGAATTGTCACCAACATGCACAAAAGCATAGGCTTTGATCCACACAGAAAGCCAATCCAAGTTAGGCACAGTCTGGATCACATTCATTGTCATTGATGCCACCTCTGCACCTTTTACAGAAAGAGACAGCAAACCTAATCCAATAGAAAGTAGGAGAAAGAAGGTGAGGCACAGCATCCTTCTACAATGCAAGAAGCAACAGGCTACACTTTTCCTAGGCTGTAAGGCAACCCTTTCCCTATTTTAAGCAAGATGCATATGACAGAACAACTACAATTTTTTTTTTAGCAGTGAAAGAATACACAGCAGTCGTAACCTAAATTATTCTAACGTACAGCCAAGATTAAGAATCACTATCTTAGAGAGTAAACACTCCATGAAACTAGGGGAAGAATGACCCTACCTAGAATCGCATCAAGGGCTAATGGGCACTGCCTCAGCACTTCCTTATAGCTGGTGACTGAAGGTCGCTCCTGACCAGCCTTCTTGTACAGGTTTGCCAACATCATGTTTATCTGCAGTGAAAACAAAAGATAATAAGGTAAGTATTTAAAAATAAAATCTTACCATCAACAAGTTCTGACTTTCATTATTAGCTATTCTACTTTTTACTGAAAAATCTACCCAAGGCCCTGTGGAAACAAAGTGCAACCCCACTCTTCAAACAAAGAGGAAATTACTACCTTTGCTTTTCTATGTCCTCCCATTACCTCCCAAATTCCTCACACTTACCCAACCAAAAGGCCCAATAATATCTGGACCAAAGATGCTGCCTCTGGAAATGGAAGTAACATTCATTTGAGAAATGTTACAGAATTTTAATTACCTTGATTTTTAAAACAGAAGATGAACTATGTTAAAAATGTTTGTTTACATATTTTATTTTTTTAAGCTTAATATCACAGTATAAGAAAGTGAGGAAGTCTTAACAAAGCTAGCTCAAAAAGATCAGATGAATTTTCCCCAAAAAGGAAATGATGGACACAGAAGTAAAACATTTGGCTCCTCTCTGACAATTAGTCTAGCAGCTAGACTCTTGGCTTTTCTAATGCTTAAAGCTTTGACTCACAGGTATTGTCTGACTCAAAAAAATGCTACAAAAATCAAACTCTAACTGATCTCCAGAGGTGACAATGATCCAGAGATTAGCTTTATTATTTAAATCTAGTGAATGCATTTTTAGCACAACTCAAATATGTAACTCAGTTTGGGGGCAAGAGGTGGGGGCAGGACAACTTCCTAAAAATGCAACAGGGAAAATTTGAGAAAACCTAAAAGTTCCAAAGAATACAGATGTTACAGAGAAGAGATAAATGATCTTAACAGTACAAAAAGTACACAATATTCCAATTTAAAATTAATAGATCTTAAATGGAACACAATGTTTGCCAGATCATTAATCTAAGAAAGCAGTCAACACAAGGGCACAAAAGAAAAAGAGCCAATCCCCAATCTCTTCAATTATCTGTAGCTTGGTATGCCAGATATTTACTCAAAAAATTACTCTGAAGATGAAAAACATCTGTTCCAGTTATGAACTCACAGTATATAAAACAATCTAGTATGACATTAATCCATACTGATTCAATGAAATAATGAAATACTAGAAATTAAATTATTTTTTATTTGGCCTCAGATTTTTCATTTTAGGCTATGTTGAAATGCAAAAAAAAAAAAAAAAGGGGGGGTACTTAAAGGAAAACTCCAGTATTGGTGTCAATACTTGAAAAAAATAAAAGAATTAAATTTAAAATCCTTTCTTGACTGCTTGTTATTAATGAACTATGACTGACGGGCCTTCTATCTCAACAAATATTAAAAATTCCCTTTAAACTACCTAACACTTTGAGTTTTGAGAACTACACCTAGTTAGAAAGTCAATTCTTTTTAAAAACAGATCCTTACTTGGGGACATCATTAAAGTTGCATTCCACCAGTTATAAATATAAGCAGTCATCATTTTCTAAAAACTGAGTGACAAATTGTTTCTTGGTATGTTTCTCTTAAAAGTTGAAGATTTTCCACGACATAATAATCTCACACTGGAATTTTCCTTTAAAATGTGAAGGAATGTGTGGCGGTGTTTACCATACATTAACAGACGTTCATTTAGACGTATTTTGACTCACTTCCTTGTCCTTTACACAGACTGAGAAGCCAGTTAACTCCCTAACGGACAAGAAAGAAAAACTGTAAATATTATAGGTTTATGTTGGAGGCACACATCTTTGTTTGCTCCTGGCTACAACAGCTCTATGAAGGATATGTACTCCTAACGTATGTGGACTCCTCTAGCTCTTCCTAAAATGACAGCTGTAAACACCAAAGTGTTGGATACCACAAGGCTCACTTGTTTGGCCATTACTCATTTTTTAAAATGCCCCCAAACTCCCTCAAGTCATTAAGAAGAAATTATGGAATGCTTCCAATAAGATAAGGAATAGGTATCCTTCAAAGCTTACAATCAAAGCAGCATTTTCCAAATGAAGACACCCTTCATACATACAAAAAAATTCTTAGGGTAAGACTTTCACAGCATACCAGAATATAACTAAGTATACAGTGCCCAGCTTATTGTGAGACAGGTTAGTCTATAATATACTTACAAATGTTTTAAATAACAATTATCACCATAAAATATGAAGAAATCGCTTAATTTTTAAAATTCAGAAAATATTAAATAAATCTTCAACATGAGAAGATGCTTAAACATGTTCTCATCAAGTGTGATTACTTTTAAAACTCAGTAATACTTGGGTGAAAAAACACTAAATACACCTGGTCCCTACTGCTTATAATTCCTTTTCTTTTAATGGCAGGGAAGATGTGCAAAAGTTCCTATCGTTAACTACACTGCACAGCTTTTCAATGAAGAGAGGAAGGTAGGTGACATGAAAGTATGTGTTAGAATATTAACTAATGACGTGACTTCATTCCAAAGAGCTAAGATTTTCATTGCTTTTCTAAACTGGACTTCAAGAAAACCTGTATTCAGATGCCTAATATAATACTCCTTATAGAATAATACTTTAAAAAGTATTCTCATATACATGAACTTAGTTTATACCAGAGAAAGTATTATCATCCTCAATAAGGAAAAAAGTAAAGCCAGATTTTTAACTTGCCCAAGTTCACACTACACACTGCCTGTACGCCCTAAATGCAAAGACAAGAAACTAGATCTTTTGATTTCAGTTGAAGGTGTTCTATGTACTATTATTGCCAAATAAAACACAAATACTATCCTACACACAAATACACACAAAGAATCTTGACGTTTTAATTCTGAAAATAAAAGGAATACACATTATCAAATGGGCATACCTACAGAATGCAAAAAACGAGATTCTTAAAAAGTATTGTTGCTACCTGGAAATATATTGCAAATCATGTTTCCTACAATAAGAAAAACAAAATAATTAAACACACGTAGTACTCTCCAGCTACCATTTTCCTCGGCAGCATTTTCAGGGTCTTATAAGAAAGTCACTCCTCTCTCTAAACAAGGAGAACAGGGGAACAAAGGGGGAATAAGAGACAAGGTTTGTAAAATGTTCAGATGTAATCCCTGAAAACACGGAGGAAGACAGCTGGAAGGACTGGGGAAGAGAAAAGTATGTAACCAAATTGTTAATTCAACTCACTTTGGGAGTTCTTTGTCTTGAAGGGATCCCATCAAGTATAGCAATGGCATCTTTATCTTGTTTTAGCATTGTATAACATTCAGCCATTTTGTATTTTACTTCAATTTCAGATGGAAGACACTTAAGAGGAAATGAAAACATCTCTTCAAAATATTACTTCAGCAGTATGGCAGTTCTTCAAAACGTTAAACATGATTACCATATGACCCAGTAATTCTGCTTCTGTGTACACAGCCAAGAAAACCGAAAACCTATGTCCACACAAAAACCTGCACACAAATGTTCATAGCATCATTAATGATAAAAAGCAGAAACAACACAAATGCCCACCAACTAATGAACAGTTAAAATATGGCACATCCACACAATGGAATATTATTCTGCAACAAAAAGGAATACACAATTGCTTCTTTATTATGTGCCACAATATGGATCAACCTTGAAAACATACCAAGTAAAAGCAGCCAGCCACAAAAGGCCACACATTGCATGATTCCATATATAAAAGGTCCAGAATAGGTGAACCCACAGAGGCAGAAAGGTCAGTGATTTCCAGGGACTAGAGAGATAACAAGGCTTTTCTAGAGGGATGTAAACCTTCTGGAATTAGTGGTGGTGGTTGCACAATTCTGTGAAAATACTAAAACCACTAAACTGTGAATATTATGTTGTAAACTGTATCTCAATTTTTAAAAAACTCCTTCAAGATTAAATAAGCACAGTGCTTAGCATACAGAATGCCCCCACAAGTTACTTCTATGAATTATTCTGTGTGGATAATACACATGACTTCCATTCAGGGTCAGAAAACAATTCCTGGCAATCAGCTCTTTAGTAACAAAAAACAAAGGCTCTGCATAAAGAGAAATAAAACAAGAAAAAAATGTACAGGCGCTAAAAAAAAAAAGCGATTATATTACTTTGTCTTTTAAGTGGAAAAATACAGGATTCATAATTTCACTTCAGTTCATTCTGATATTCCTTTTAAATGCAAATTGCATGTATAATTTAAAGACAGGTTCAAACTGAAAGTCAAGCTTCTCCCCTCCCTAAAGTTTTGTTAATTTTCTTCACACACATATGCTAAATTTTCCATGTATATTATCCATATATATTTTAGGCATATACCAGGATGTATGTCTATAAACTATCCCCTTTAGGGAATTCTCTGGCAGTCCAGTGGTTAGGACTCCACACTTTCACAGCGAAGAGGGCCAGGGTGGGTTCAGGTTCAATCCCTGGCTGGGGAACCAAGATCCCACAAGTAGCAAAGTGTGGCCAAAAAGTAACTATCACCTTTAAAAAGAAAGAGTAAACACACTGTTTAAAAGCTTATTTACTAATATACACAGGCCTTTCCAAATCAGTGCATACAACGCTATATTTCACTTCCTCAATATCCCATCCTAGGGCTACACTATAACTAGATCCTACTGATAAACACTTTTGCTTGTAGTTTCTTACCATTATAAACAGTGCTATAGTAAGCAGCCTTACTTATATACCCTTGCAAACCTTTTGCAAATCAACTATTACAGTAAGTATCTAGCAATGGTATGACTGTCAAGTGGTGAAATTAGTTTTTTACCCTTCATTTAATCAAGCAACCAAAACTAGTAAGAACTCGTAAGATAATTTCATACGAATTTCCCCAGGTATTCACAATCCTAAGTACTGACTGACATCTTGAAAGCATACTTTAATTAAAAAAAAACCAAAACATTTTAGATTTCTTGTTTGTATAAAAGGGAGGAATAATACATGACTTTGGTTAGAGCCCAGATAATTCTATTTTTCAATTCATCCAGAGTAAATTTTGTTTTTAGCCCTTTGTGCTTGGTTGGATGAATTCTTGTACCTAAGTGGTTTTTAACTTTTGTTTCTCCAGTCAGCTCCCCTTTAAAATTACTTTAAAATTTTTTTATTTTTGGCTGTGCTGAATTGCCGGGGGCCAGTGTGAGGAACTCCGCCCATGGCAAAGGTCATGAGGACGGAGGCTTGGCATATGCAAAGGTGTGATCAAGCCTCAGGAAACCCCCTGTTCCCGAACATCTACCCCAAAACCAGAGTCTGTTTAATGTTCTCTCCCATAACCATTTCTCTCGGAGAAGGAGTAAACGTGCAGCTCCAAGGCAATAAAAATTCGTGGGCGTGACAAGAGTGTTTCAGCTTACGACTCCTCTGAAGGTTATCTAGCCCGCCTGTATAGGTTCCTCCGGCCACATGTGATTGTTTACAGCCTCCCAACCTGAGAGGCACGAGATGTTTTAGACTTACTAAAGGCAAATTCTTTTGGGGAGTTAGAAATTATTAGTATAGTGGGTTGGTTAGGAATTATATTGGTGAGGGGTTTTTCATTTGTTGTGCCAATAATTGCTGCTAATTCCCTACCCTGGGTGTGACAACGGTGTTTCAGGTCAAACCTCTCTGCTGACAGACTAGCTTGTGTGACAGGATTATCCATACTCCTGCCACTAGGAACATGATTGTTTACTACCTCTCAACCACAAACAGCACAGAGAGTTTTGGAGTATTTTGAGAGTCTTAATTAGCACAGGGCTTTTTCTTCTTCTTGAGTCAATGATTGCTGCCAGGCCTCCATATCCTTAGGCACCTGGGAATATATTAATCAATGTATTTGGAATATAGAAAAGAAAATATAGTAGTTTTTGATGTTAGCAATACTAGACTTTTTGAGTTATGAATTTTCTTTTGTAATAGATCACTGTACTTTGTTATAAATCCCTGTGTCCTTGCCATGTAAAAATGTAACTTTATCACTATCTTAAGACTAGATCTTAAGGGGAGGATTGGTGAAAGGATTTTCATTTGTTGGGTTGATGTTTGCTGCTAAATCTCCATGTTCCCTGCCCTTATAATGAATATAACTAGCATATAGGAGAAATAAGCACTAACCTTTAAGCATACAGGAGAAATAAGTATTAACTTTTAAGATTAATCATGTTAACCTTGGGTTAAATAAATTCCTTTCTTGACTGTAACTCACTACACCCTCACCCTATAGGAATATAACTTTATTTGGAGGGTGGTGCCTGGTTTAAGAAAAAACACCCTTGGAAGAAATAAGATTTTTTGGTTATCAGAAAGAAAGGATCATAAAATGTCAGCGGGTCTCATGGCCAGAAGATGATGTAATATTCCTAAGACCTTTTTTATACATTTATGTGAAGCACCTGATTTTGATAAAGGTCAGGACTGCTGACCCCTGCTTGACTCTGTATTCATTCCTATGTGTAACAAAAGGTATATAAGCAAACCCAAAAATAAAGGAATCGGATCAGTTTCCAGAAAGACTGATTCCACCATGTCGCTTCTTTCTTGCTCCCATTTCACTGGCTGAATTCCCATCTGGATTCAGCCTCCTTTTCTCCACTACACTATCTCCTACTACACTATCCGTTTCTAATCTCTCTATATATCTGTAATTAAATATGTATTTTTCCAAAGACGCCGATGCCGTCCCCACCTTCGAATTCCCTGGATCTACCAGGGCTGGACCCCGGTACTGAATCTTCATTGTTGTGCGGGCTTTTCTCTAGTTGCAGTGAGCGGTGGGGGAAGGTGGGGGGGGGGCTGGTCTCTAGTTGCAGTACACAGGCTTCTTATTGTGGTGGCTTATCTTGTCAACCACAGGCTCTAGAGCACATGGGCTAAGTGAGTTGCTGTTCCCGGGCTCAAGAGCACAGGCTCTATAGTTATGGTGCATGGGCTTAGTTGCTCCGGGGCATGTGGGATCTTTCCAGATCAGGGATCAAACCCATTTCTCCTTCATTGACAGGCAGATTCTTTATCACTGAGCCACCAGGGAAGTCCTTAAAATTACTTTTTATTTTACATCTTCTACATCTAATCAGCAGTCTTACATTCCTTCCACCTCTCTTGCTCTCAATACAAACAAACCAAAAACATATCACACATCTATCTCCAATTACCTGACTCTGTGGAGTGGATGCAGAATTTCCAGTTGAAGGTCTCACTTTCGAAGTTTTACTTAGGGCTTTCTTCTGCTGTAAAGCCATAGTATACTTACTCACAGCATTCCGATACTCCTTATCATGAAAGAGAGAATCTGCATGATACACCAAAAGCTGGTACTTCTGAGATGGGGAGAATAACTCACTAGAAAAACAAAGAAAGTATATCCCCTACATGGGTTATTTTGAAATGTCAGAAAGAATGCCCTCCTTAGTGTCTACATAAGCCAAAAAACAAAGGCAATTACTTTAATTGCTAGTCCTAAAAAAAGAGCCAAGACTCATACTCCATGTTAATATTGTCAACATATGTAGGAAATTGCCTTAAATTGTTCTGTTTTCCTTTACTTTCTATGAAAACAATGATACTTCTAAATCAAATTCAGTAATACAGAGATATACAAAGAGAAATATTAATACAGCTGACCCTTGAACAAACCAGGCTTGAATTACAGGGTCCACCAATATGTAGATTTCTTTTTTCAATAGCACACACTACAGGAGTATATACCATCTTGGTTGAATCTATGTTTGCAGAACTGCAAACTCAAAGGAAATGCACACATAAAGAGCCAAATATACGTTATGTATTGATTTTTGACTGTGAGCCTCCTACCCTCCTCTGAAACTTGCTCGAGGGTCAGGTGTACATCTTTTCCTCCCCCTCTTTAACCCAAGCCCCCTTAAGAGTTAATACTCTCACAGTAACATCAAGTTTTCACGGTAATACAGACAAAGGAGAGCAATCATAACTTAATATTACCAAATACTGCCAAAGAAGGGTTAAAAAACTGCAAAAGAGAAACTCACCACTCTGAATCTTTTTTATCTAAGTGTTAACAAAAAGAGGTTTGGAGGGAATTTGAAACTCTTCAAATACTGAAGAAAATGGGAATACTGAAATATAGGAAAAGACCAGGACAAGCCAATGGGACAGAATGGAACAGATGAGAGGATTAGCCGTATTTGATAGAAGTTGTTTTTCTCTCCATATGTAAGTAAATTTTACTGGGGCTTCCCAGGTGGCTCAATAGTGAAGAGTCCACCTGCCAAGCAGGAGACACAGGTTCAATCCCTGGGTCTGGAAGATCCCTAGAGGAGGAAATGGCAACCTACTTCAGTATTCTTGCCTGGGAAACCCCACGGACAGAGGAGCCTGACAGGCTACAATCCATGGGGTAGCAAAGAGTTGGACACGACTTAGTAAGTAAACAGCAGCAGCAAGTAAACTCACTAGCACTAGAAGATTACTTCCTTGAGTCTCAGGGGTTCAAGGACATAGTAACAGAAGAAATACATTTCAGAATGTTCCCTTCAGTATTGAATATTGCTTGTAAGTGTAATAGGTGCCAGAAGTGTCCACTAATTTTAATGGGAAACTTGTATTTTTAATCTCCAATCCCATCCCTCATCTAGTTAAAATTTACATTTTTTCTTTGACAGGTACAAGCTGCTGCTGCTAAGTCACTTCAGTTGTGACTGACTCTGTGTGACCACATAGATGGCAGCCCACCAAGCTCCCCCGTCCCTGGGAGTCTCCAGGCAAGAACACTGGAGTGGGTTGCCATTTCCTTCTCCAATGCATGAAAGTGAAAAGTGAAAGTGAAGTCGCTCAGTCGTGTCCGACCCTCAGCGACCCCATGGACTGCAGCCTTCCAGGCTCTTCCATCCATGGGATTTTCCAGGCAGGAGGACTAGAGTCGGGTGCCACTGCCTTCTCCGGACAGGCACAAGCTGCTGCCTCTTAAAAAGAAAAAATAGTCCAAGAACTCTGTAGATGGTTAATTACTCAGCAAATGAAGGATACTCAAGAATAGGTACCACAGATTAGTAACTGCCAAAGGCTGGGGCAAGTGGGATTTGTGACTACTAGCTGATCTGGGGTTTCTTTGGGGATAATACAAATGCTTTAGAACAAACATTGGTGATGGTTGTACAACTCTGTGAATATACTTAAAACCACAGAAATGTATTCTTTAAAAGCGTGAATCTGATGGTATGCAAATTTTATCTTAATAAAAAATAATTTTTAAAAAGGATAGATAGGCTAAACACTGAATATAAAGTGACAAAGAAAAGTTAAGGATTGAAAGGTACGGTTCAGACAGTTGAGACCTATTCCAGCTCTGACATTCTATTTAGGGAGACACGCTGGATCATGGAAAAAGCAAGAGAGTTCCAGAAAAACATCTATTTCTGCTTTATTGACTATGCCAAAACCTTTGACTGTGTGGATCACAATAAACTGTGGAAAATTCTGAAAGAGATGGGAATACCAGACCACCTAACCTGCCTCTTGAGAAACCCATATGCAGGTCAGGAAGCAACAGTTAGAACTGGACATGGAACAACAGACTGGTTCCAAATAGGAAAAGGAGTACGTCAAGGCTGTGTATTGTCACCCTGCTTATTTAACTTATATGCAGAGTACATCATGAGAAACGCTGGGCTGGAAGAGGCACAAGCTGGAATCAAGACTGCCCGGAGAAATATCAATAAGCTCAGATATGCAGATGACACCACCCTTATGGCAGAAAGTGAAGAGGACTAAAAAGCCTCTTGATGAAAGTGAAAGAGGAGAGTGAAAGAGTTGGCTTAAAGCTCAACATTCAGAAAACAAAGATCATGGCATCTGGTCCCATCACTTCAAGGCAAATAGATGGGAAAACTGGAAACAGTGTCAGACTTTATTTTGGGGGGCTCCAAAATCACTGCAGATGGTGACTGCAGCCATGAAATTAAAGGACGCCTACTCCTTGGAAGGAAAGTTATGACCAACCTAGATAGCATATTGAAAAGCAGAGGTATTACTTTGCCAACAAAGGTCCCTCTAGTTAAGGCTATGGTTTTTCCAGTGGTCATGTATGGATTTGAGAGTTGGACTGTGAAGAAAGATGAGCACAGAAGAACTGAGGCTTCTGAACTGTGGTGTTGGAGAAGACTCTTGAGAGTCCCTTGGACTGCAAGGAGATCCAACCAGTCCACCCTTAAGGAGATCAGTCCTGGGTGTTCATCGGAAGGACTGATGCTGAAGCTGAAACTCCAATACTCTGGCCACCTGATGCGAAGAGCTGACTCATTGGAAAAGACCCTGATGCTAAGAGGGATTTGGGGCAGAAGGAGAAGGGGACGACAGAGGATGAGATGGTTGGATGGCATCACCGACTTGATGGACATGAGCTTGAGTGAACTCCAGGAGTTGGTGATGGACAGGGAGGCCTGGTGTGCTGCGATTCATGGGGTCACAAAAGATTCGGACACGACTGAGTGACTGAACTGAAGATTTGAAAGGAAACAGTTGATTTGATAATATTACCCTCAGAGAAAGCATTCAGATGTTTATATATTGTAACTTACATGCCTACTTACTGCATCCACAAGTTATTTCTGAAATGATACATGAAAAACTGTTAATTTGTTGCCTCCAGAGAAGGGAAAAAGTGGGGTGAAGTTCAAGACTCCCGGGCAGACACTTATCTGCATACCCCTTCATACTGCTTTCTTTTTTTTTTTAATGGTATATACTGGAGATTAAGTAATAAACTTTAAAATAGAAATGATAAAGTTCAGAATTTAAACACCTCCTGAAAGTAGGAAGGAAACTGCCAGTTCAGCCTAATATAAAGAATGGGCTAAATCTAATCAGAAGACCAACCTCCTTCTAATTATCCTGTAACATCTGAAAAACCAAGAATAATGACTGACCAGTGTATAAATTCCCAATGGTTGACACTGTATACTTTGACAAATCACTAAGAACCAGGTGAAAGGCTCCAGAATAAACAAAGTAGGCTGACAGAGACCAGGGCTCTTCACTGTCAACACTAAGTGGATGGTGGTAAAATGATGGGCCTCACATAGTGAGGTCTAAAAGCACACTAGTGGAAATGAAACAGGGAAAAACAGCTGCAACACAGTTAAGTGGCCCAGACAGCTTCCAGAGCAGGCCAAATGCAAACGGGTCCACACTGAGTAGACTGTAATGCCACTTGACACAGTAGACTATGGAGGGTCAAAATGAGACTTCAGAGTCAGAAGGACCAAAATCCAGACATTGTGGCTCCTCCACTTACTAAATGTGTGAACTTGAACACGTTTCAACTTTGTGAGGTTGCACGCACTTTCCTTTGCACATCAACAGGCACACTGCAGACTTCATTAGGTGTTAAGAGGAAGAATACAGAAAAAAGAATATAGAAAAGTTCCCATCACAAGAAAAATATTTTTCTGTAACTATATGGGGTTGTTAGATGTTAGCTAGACTTACTATGGTGATCATTTCACAGTATATACAAATAACAAAATCATATTGCACATCTGAAACTAATAAGTCAAAGATATCTCAAACAAACAAACAAAAAGTGATGTATAATATACAACAGGGTAAAGAGATAGGATGCTGAGGGCCAGGGACAATTCTAACGGCCAGACAAGAGTTCTCTAAGAAGGATATCTGAGTTGAAACCTAAAGGAGGGAGTTCTGAGTTGGACTCCAAGCAGAATGGTAAATGCAAAAGCCCTGAGCTGAGAACGACTTTGGAGTGTTCAAGTAACAGAAGAGCATAACCAGGGAAGCGAGTACAGAGAGCAGAGTAGGTTAAGATTGAGTCGGAGAGAGCTCTTGGCTTCATAGGCCGTGGGAAGAAATTTTCATTTAAACACAACGAAAAATTTAAGCAAAGGGGCAAGCAGTCAAGGCTAGAAATAACCCACCACTTCATCCGCAATGTGTGCTAAGTCACTTTACTCGTGTCCGACTCTTTGCAATCCTATGGACTATCTGAAAACGTCAAAGGGTCACTGCGGGTCCTTAAAAATGCGCCACTCCCACCCACCCAGGAAGTCTCCCGTCTTCAGGTGTTTGCGCGAACGAGAAAGCAAACGCTACTGATACACTCGAGGGGAAAGAAAAATCAACCTCAGACGTGGGACGAGGATCTAAAACTAAAAACGAAGTATTTTAATCAGGCGCCAGGACAAGGCTTCTTTGAGCCTGGGCGAGAGAGAAAACGTTCTTCGGGAAGAGAGGAGTCAGCCCAGAGATGTGACTGTCACTATGACCGGCGACAGTGCCTTAGCGAACCCTCTGCTTCCAACTTTCTGGAAATCTTAGCCAGGGTCATTCTCAGAGCCTCCGCCTTCATTTCTCCGAGGAGCCGCTCGCCGCATCTCCTGCAGGGAGCGCGTCCCAGCGCCCTGCACAACGCGGGGACCCGGCGAACTCAACTTGCGTTCCTAAGCCTGCTGCGCCCGACAAGGCCCTTGCTGACCTCGGAACCTCAGCCGGGAGCCCGCATCCGCTCCTTCCCGCCAATGCCCAGGCCCCCACAGTCCCCGCTCCCAAACCGGCGCCGCTTTCTCCAGAGCCCCAGGCCGCTCCCCGCCTCAACTCACGGGTTGTTATTACTCATTGTAAGTAACAAGCTGCTGAGGAGCCGCACGTTGGAGTGCAGCCCCGCGGCCGCCATGTCTCGCACATGGTCTATCACATTCATTCTGCCCAGGAAGGCCGCAGATAGCGGCGGCGGCAGCGCGAAAAGCCGGCTGAAGCTCCTTGGGGCAGAGTCCAAAATGGCGGCCTCACCCGGGTCCATCGGGTCTACACGCGGCCCCGCCCCCAGGATAATAGGCAACTATTTAAATGCCTGAGGAACAACAACGACCAAAAAAAAAAAAAAAACCCTCCGTTCCTTCCGTGCCAAGTTCCCTGTGAGGTGGTACAGTTTAGTTTGGGATTTTGGGGTTTGTTTTTAGCAAAAGTTACATCATTTTAAGTTGTAACCTTTCCTGAAGGCTTATAGCTGGCTGGGGACAAAAGGCACTTCAGGATCAACTGAAATTAGACTTAAAATTAATTAAAATGTATTAACATTTATCATAAATAAAAACTAATATTCTAGTAGGGTGCGGAGGGAAACTCTCCAACAGTTGGAATTAAATATCTTAATCAGGCGCCAGGGGCAGTCCTAACTGCCTTAACGGTCTCGCCCGAGCTCTAAGAGCCACGCCCCCTCCTCTCAGGTGTTGTGTCTGGGGGGGTCAGGCTTCGCTCTTTGGGGACCAAAGGGCGTTTTTTTTACCCTGTGAAATGAGTCGTTAGCTCAGAGTGAATCAACAGCAGGTTGAGTTTTAGCCATCCTAATATGAGTGCCGTGTTATCTTATTGTGATTTTAATTTGTCATTCTCTAGTGATTTGTGAAACTGAGCATGTTTTCATATGCTTCTTTGGTGAAGTATCTATATAGATCTTTTGTCTGGTTTTAGTCTTTTTTTTTTTTTTTCCTTTTTGCTGCCCCAAGAAACTTGTGGGATTTTAGTTTCCTGACCAGTGATTGAGACTGGACCTTCATCAATGAGACTAGGGACTCCTAATCATTGGACCTCCAGGGAATTCCCAGGGTGTTCCTGGTCTTATTATTCAGTTTTAAGGGTTCTTTGTGTATTTTGGATAGCACCTCTTTATCAGATTTTATCAGAAAATATTTTCTATTCTGTGGCTTTTCTCAGTCTCTTGACCACTCCTCTTATGGTCAGAAAAGAAACAGTGAAAATAGTTGGGAGGTGGGGGGTGAAGGAGAAAAACATTGCTTTATTGCTTTGCCAGGCAAAGGGGGACACAATGGGTTCCTGTCTGGAAAAACTGTGTCCCCCCGTCTGGGAGGATTTGATGAGGAATTTTATAACAACTATTCAAAGGTGGGATTGCTGATAAGAACAGAGTGTGTACTCCTTTAAACTGGTCTCACCTAATCTTAATGACCGTCTTTGGTTCCTGGCCTCAGGTGGTCTTCTTTGCTATGAAGAACACTGACATCTTCCATTTGTTGGGTCTTAATTCTGGTCTCGGGACTTAATGAAGCTCAGGTTCTTGATGTCTCATGGTAGAATTCAGTGAGAGACAAAGTGATAGGCAAGAAGTGGATTTATTCAAAGAAAAACATTCCACAAAGTGTGGGGACTACCTCAGAAGCTGAGAGCAACTGGCTACACACCAATATAAAATAAAAACAAACAAACAAAAGAACTGCAAAGAAATCAGAAGCTTTCTTAATAAGGTAATCATTAGTTTCAGAATCATACTATGTATTACATATGCATGTGGTATAATAATATTACTACCATTACAAATTAGTATAAAGCAAATTACAAGTATATTCATGATAACAGAAACCAAGATTTTCATTGAAAGATAAAAGAGAAATAAGATTTTTTAAAAAGTCAAGAACAGAATTATTAAACTTTACCTAAATAATATCAATCAAATTTTTAATGAAAAATAAAACTATTATACAGGACCAAAAGGTACTGTATTGATATTTTTTAATTATATTAATGTATTTTAAAATACATGTGGATTAGTAAAGAAATGAATAAGATACAGTTTCTGGCTCTGATCCTTAAATTCTGCAAACTTATCAATGACTGCTTATCAACTTATAATGACTAATCAATGATCATCTTTACATATTCATGTTCCATACACAAGGTAAACAGATTTGTCAATCACTGGAGCACAGGCATGAAAAGACATGGAGAAAACTTAAATGCATATTACTAAGTGAAAGAAGCCAATCAGAAAAGGTTACATTATGTATGATTCCAACTGTATGCTGCTGCTGCTGCTGCTAAGTTGCTTCAGTCGTGTCCAACTCTGTGCAGCCCACCAGGCTCCGCCATCCCTGGGATTCTCCAGGCAAGAACACTGGATGACATTCTGGAAAAGATAAAACTGGGACAGTAAAAACATCAGCAGTTGCCAGGGATACCAGGGAGGGGAGAATAGGTGGAACACAGGGTATTTTTAGGGCAGTGAAACTATTCTATGTGACATTATGATGGAAGATACATATCATTCATTTATCAAAACTCATAAGATATACATTACCTAGAGAAACCTAAGGTAAACTATGGACTTCAGGTGATAATGGTAGATTCATCTTTGTAACAAAAGTATCAAGAGTGTGAGATGCTGATTGTCAGGGAGGCTGTGCATGTGTGGGGGCAATGAGTATATGGGAACTCCCTGTTCAGTTCAATTCAGTCGCTCAGTCATGTCCGACTCTTTGCGACCCCATGAATTGCAGCACACCAGGCCTCCCTGTCCATCACCAACTCCCGGAGTTCACTCAGACTCACATCCATAGAGTCAGTGATGCCATCCAGCCATCTCATCCTCTGTCATCCCCTTCTCCTCCTGCCCCCAATCCCTCCCAGCGTCAGAGTCTTTTCGCATGAGGTGGCCATAGTACTGGAGTTTCAGCTTTAGCATCATTCCTTCCAAAGAAATCCCAAGGCTGATCTCCTTCAGAATGGACTGGTTGGATCTCCTTGCAGTCCAAGGGACTCTCAAGAGTCTTCTCCAACACTACAGTTCAAAAGTATCAATTCTTCGGCGCTCAGCCTTCTTCACAGTCCAACTCTCACATCCATACATGACCACTGGAAAAACCATAGCCTTCACTAGATGGACCTTAGTCGGCAAAGTAATGTCTCTGCTTTTGAATATGCTATCTAGGTTGATCATAACTTTTCTTCCAAGGAGTAAGCGTCTTTTAATATCATGGCTGCAGTCACCATCTGCAGTGATTTTGGAGCCCCAAACAATAAAGTCTGACACTGTTTCCACTGTTTCCCCATCTATTTGCCTTGAAGTGATGGGACGGGATGCCATGATCTTCGTTTTCTGAATGTTGAGATTTAAGCCAACTTTTTCACTCTCCTCTTTCACTTTCATCATGAGGCTTGTTAGTTCCTCTTCACTTTCTGCCATAAGGGTGGTGTCATCTGCGTATCTGAGGTTATTGATATTTCTCCCAGCAATCTTGATTCCAGCTTGTGTTTCTTCCAGTCCACCGTTTCTCATGATGTACTCTGCATATAAGTTAAATAAGCAGGGTGACAATACACAGCCTTGACGTACTCCTTTTCCTATTTGGAACCAGTCTGTTGTTCCATGTCCAGTTCTAACTGTTGCTTCCTGACCTGCATACAGATTTCTCAGGAGGCAGGTCAGGTGGTCTGGTATTCCCATCTCTCTCAGAATTTTCCACAGTATATTGTGATCCACACAGTCAAAGGCTTTGGCATAGTCAATAAAGTGGCCCTTAATTTTGTGCTGAATTTAAACTGCTTGAAAAAAACTTACTAAAAAAGAAAGGGGATGGTGGTGTAAAAACTGACCTTCTCTGGGTGTCAAACATGCTAGATACACCACTGTATCTAACACACTTAGAACAAAGGATGGCACACAGTAAGCATAAAAATGCTTGCTGTTATATATTTTTCTACTGATACACTTGAAATTAAATTAAGTTAAATTAATTAAATTAAAATCATATCTAATAATACAAAAAGTGGAAACAACTGAAATGTTCAACTGATCACTATATAACCAAATATGGTATATTCATACAATGTAACCCTATTCAGAAAAAATGAAAAATGAACAAAATGCTGCTAACGTGGATGAATCTCAAATATTATGCTAAATAAAAAGTCATGCTAGACAAAAGAAACCAGACCATAAGAGATATCCAGAAAAGACAAACTGAAAGCTACAGAAAGATTTGTGGTGACTTGGTGGTGAGGGTGGGAACAAAGAACAAAGGCCCATGGTCTTATGGAGCTGACACTCTAATGAACAATAAACAATAACTAAGTAGTACAAATATTACGTGAGATGGTAATAAAACGTACTACTCACCAAAGAAACAATGTCTAGGATTTATTTTTAAATATTCCTGGGAGTGGAGGGGGAGATAGATGAAACAGTACTAGCAAAATGCTGGTATCAACTGAAATTAAGCGGCAGGTACATGGGAGTTCATTATGCTATTCTTTCAACATATATATATATATTTAAAATTTCCAGGACTTCCCTAGGGGTCCGGTGGTTAAGACTTCACCTTCCAACGCCAGCAGTGTGGTTTTGATCCCTGGTTAGGGAGTTAAGATCCCATACGCCTCAGGGGCAAAATACCAAAAACATAAAACAGAAGCAATATTGTAACAAATTCAATAAAGACTTTAAAAATGGTCCACATCAAAAAAAAAATCTTTAAAAAACATTTATTTTTAAAAAAATAAAATTTCTGGACTTCCTTGGTGGGCCAGTGGTTAAAAAATCTGCCGGCCAATGCAGGGGATAGGGGTTCAATACCTGGTCCAGGAAGATTCCGCATGTTGCGGCGCAGCTAAGCCCGGGCGCCACAACTAACAAGCCCAAGCGCTACTGAAGCCTGCATGCTTTACAGCCCATGCTCAGCAACAAGAGAAGTCACCTCAACAAGAAGCCCACGTAGCAACTAGAGAAAAGCCCTCGTAAAGCAAAGAGCCAGCACAGCCAAAAATAAATAAATGAATAAAATTTAAAAAATAAAAAAATAAAATTTCCATGTTTTTTTAAAGGTGCGTAAAAGGTAGAGAAGAAAGAAAGGGAGCGTTGGGGCAGGGATTGCCGTTTTTAACCAGAGAAGGATGCACTGACTGGGTGACATATGAGTAAAGACCTGAGGGAGGGAAAGTGGGAGCCATGTAGAAATCTAGAGGGAGGGAGAGGACCCCGAGCAAATGAAACAATAAACTTGGAGGTCAGAAGCAGGAGTAATCTTAGCAAGTCAGAAGAGTAAGGAGGGAAGTGGGCTGAAGCTGAGAGAGGTGGAAGAGGAGTTGGAAACAGGGTTATGGATGTCAAGACTCCTGAGCAGAAAAGTAATGTGATCTGACTTGCTTTTTGATGGTTGTTCTATCTGATGCATTAAGTAGATTGAAAGAGGAAATCAAATCCAAAATGTCCAAGTGTCAAACTTGAGAAGTCCTGTGATACAGGGAAGGGGAGGGGGTGGGGAGGGAATGAGTGATAGCAGGTAGGGGAAGCAGAAAAAGAGAGGATTTGTTTTTTTTTTCTTTTTTAAGATGGAAGAAATAACATGTTTATGTCCTGATGGGAATGAAGGAGAATGTATCACTAGGTAAATGGCAGGAGAAATGTTGATAATTTCGATAAAGAAATAGTGGTAAAACACATCTGTGTAGTTGATAAACCACAAGAAGAATGCACAAAGCAAAATATTTATAGGAAAAAAATAGGCAAAGGAGAGTCCACCCCCTCTGGAAATTTTTTTTATAATCCTCTTTAAAATAAATTACTACAAAATAGGATGGATTCATCCATAGTTAATCACTCACCCATGGTTAACCATTCATCCAAGGTTAAGTTCCATTAAACTCATGCAGGTCAGATCATACTGATTTTCATAACATACAAAGGGCACATGTAATACTAAACTAACATGGAACACACAAGGGGACAAGGCCTCCTCTTTCTCATGGAATTTTCTAAAATAATTAATAATTTTGTAACTGGAGGGGTCTTTTTAGACACACAGCTGGCTATGAACCTTTAGCTAAGCCAGTTAACAGATGCAGAATGACATGGATTCTGTGGAGTACTGAATAGAGGAACAATTTATAAATGTAAATGCTCTGGTCCACTTAAATTCATTTCTAAATGTCCAACAGGCACCTAAGAATGAAAATCAAGCAGCTGCATTAGACATTTTTCTTAGATCTGTCTTTTGTACAAGGGGAAAAATAACACTTGTAAATTGTTCTAAGGGAAACATTACTTAATATGCCTTAAGTGTCTCCTGGCAGTGATAGCCTTCCTTTCATTGGAAAAGTAACTTCAGGATGAAGAATTCCCTGGACAACTGGAGGGAATAAATACAGTCATCTTTCCAAATGATTTTCCCTCTTCTCAGTAAAAGTGGCTGACAAGGCAATATATTCTAGGGTTCTAAGTTGTCCAGATTGACATTTTGTTTATGAGATGGTAAGACAACTAAGGATACAGCAACTAACTGTAAAATGCAAAACCAAGGTTTCCAAGTGAGTTCAACTGCCATAAAGTTTTTTGGAGATTTTAACACTATCAACAACCCCTTCCAAGGAATTCCTCTCTAGGACTCCCACACATTATTAATCCACCTTTTACTCTGATTTACTCTAATTAATTAATTAAGAATCTCAGGCTGATTCTTTGCTGAGTCCTTCATTCTTCCTGATTTCTAGCTGTTGACTTGTCTCAGGGATCAAATTCAGTTTCCTAATTCTGATAGGACCTCCTGTCTCTCAAGTGCCTCTTGTATGCACCTCATTGTTCTAGGCATTGGGGCTACAAAAAACTTAAATAGCAATATGACAGATAATGACTAGTTCAGGGAAAAGTCTTCAGGGGGGACTTGTGACAAAGTGGCAAATGAGTGATCTTTATTTTAAAGCACTGTTGAGAGAGAAGAATTTGAACCGACACTTGTACACTGATGTTCATTACGGCATTATTCCAGCCAAAAGATAAAAGCAATCCATCAGCAGGTGAATGGATAATGGGGTATTATTCAGTCACATAAGCGAATGCTACAAATGAACCCCCAAAACATGATGCTAAGTAAAAGAAGCCAGTTACAAAGGACAAATACTGTAAGATTTCCCCTTCTATGTGACATCATGTAAGTAAGCAAATCCAGAGACAGAAAGTAGATTAGAGATTAACACGGGCTGGGGGTAAGAGGAATGGGGAGTTACTGTTTAGTGGGTTTGGGATGATAAAAAGTTTCAGAAATACAGGATTATATTTTTCTCCTTCTAGACTGAGTTGATATAATGTATTCTTGGTTATCAAAATACTCATAGCCTTGTGAAATAATAAATATTCAGGATGGTGAAAAAGCATGATACATAACTATGATTTTAATTACATAAAAATGGTTATTTGTGTAAACACACAAATGAAACCCAGAAGGACACATCAAACGGTCAACTGCTTGTGATTATGGATGACTGCTTTTTGTTTCTTGTGTTTTTTGGTTTCCTATTATGTACATGTTAACTTTTAAGAAATGTTAGAATATAATGCCACTGAATTGTACACTTAAAATGGTTACAATGGAAAATTAATATAATATGGTACAAACCATTGAATTGCATACTGTAAATGAGTGAATTATATGATATGTGAATTTTATCTCAAGAAGGCCATTGTTTTTTTGTTTCTGTTTTTTAAGAAAAGCACTTGAAAGTAATGCACAGAACTATGGAATGGTTTGGGGGAAAAGTAGGGAAGGAAAAGCGATGATTAATCAGGCAAATAGGGGACTTCCCTGGTGCTAGTGACTAAGACTCCCTTCTCCCACTACAGGCGGTCCAGGTTTGATCCCTGATCAGGGAACTAGATCCCATAGCCCCAACTGAGTAAGCTGCAACTAAAGATCCCTGGTGTCTCAACTAAGACCTGGTAAAGTAAAATATTTTTTACAAATCAGGCAAATTGTTCTCACGTGTGCATGCTCAGCTGCTCAGTTGTGTCCGACTCTTTGTGATGCCATGGGCTGTAGTCCACCAGGCTCCTCTGTCCACGGAATTTTCCAGGGAAGAATAATGGAGTGAGTTGCCATTCCCTACTCCAGGGGATCTTCCCGACCCAAGGATGGAACCTCCATCTCCTACACTGGCAGGCAGATTCTTTGCCACTGTGCCATAATGGTTGGTGAAAACAGAATGGTGCCTTTGTGTGGAGGTACCGTCCTGTCCTTTGTCCCACTAACAGAATACAGTTTAAAGTTCTAACCCTGACCCTGGCTCTCAGAAACATAGGTCCTTCATTATCACCTGCTAGGGCAGCTTTGTCCCCATATTCTTTGTGCTAACGTTGCCTTCATGCCAGGCCTGCTTATGTCAAAATATACTTCTCTCTCATTTAGCCTACCTGATTTGGCTCACCTGTTCTGACTTCAGTTAATTTAATTGCCATCTTCCTTAAGTCTTCCCCAACCGACCTCAGTAATATCAGCCTGCCCTTTTTCTGGGCTTCTACATCACTGAACAGTCATGTAAATCTTTCAATGTTTCTTGGTTTTTATATTGTTATACATATTTCTCATCAGATGGCTAAGAGCCTGGAAAGCATAGCTGCTGTTTACATTTCTTGAACATCTGCAATCTCCTGATTTTATTGCCTGAATGTTTTACTAAAAGTTGCAATGTAGCCAACTGACCATCTTATAATAGCTGCGAGGGCCAGCCCTAGGTTTGGAAAGACTTAGGTTTCATTGCCATTTCTGCCAACTTCCAAGTGTTTGAGTTTGGGCAAGTTATTTAGTTCCTGTAGGCGTCAGCTTCTTGCTTCTTGATAGTACTTATATCTGCCTCAAAGACCCTTGAAAGGGTTAAAGAGGGTTTAAACATGCAAAGTGTTTAGCAAGCTGCCAGACCACCTGTAAATTGGAGCTGCAGTGTTAAGGCAAAGTGGGAAATTGTGATTGGTGATTTATCTCAAACTCAACAGAACAGATGTGGCCCTAAAATTACACTCTCCTAATGGAATGGGCTTCCAAACTGCTATAAACAAAATGAAGGGAGAAATGAACCAAGTGGCTTTTGGTATTACATCCCTTTCTGGACACAGCTCCAGACTTTTATTAAGGTCTTCAGTGCTAATAATTTTGGAGGAAAGGAAAATGTAGAAGAAAACAATCCTCATAAATCTTATTCAAGCATTTCCATGTGCCATTACTACACATATGACAGTCATCAGTGGCATATTAAAATAGCAAATGTAAAACAGCATGCTTAAGAAAAGTACCAGGTGACTGCTGTCCTCACCTTGCTTATGGCTAACGCAGTTCTTCTAATATTTGATTTTCTATCAATGTTTTTTTAAAGACTAGATTCCCGCCCCCTCAGTTATTAAGTAATACACATCTTACTGAATTACAGTTTATATGACTTAGAATGTACAAGTCTTTGTAATTGCCTTTGGTGCAAAATAACCACTCTCAACAGTTTGGTGTTATGTATTTCTGTAGTTTTTTTGGGAGTTCAGTTCAGTCGCTCAGTCGTGTCCGACTCTTTGCGACCCCATGAATCGCAGCACTCCAGGCTTCCCTGTCCATTACCAACTCCCGGAGCTCACTCAGACTCACGTCCATCGAGTCCGTGATGCCATCCAGCCATCTCATCCTCTGTCGTCCCCTTCTCCTCCTGCCCTCAATCTCTGCCAGCATCAAAGTCTTTTCCAATGAGTCAACCCTTCGCACGAGGTGGCCAAAGTACTGGAGTTTCAGCTTTAGCATCATTCCTTCCAAAGAAATCCCAGGGTTGATCTCCTTCAGAATGGACTGGTTGGATCTCCTTGCAGTCCAAGGGACTCTCAAGAGTCTTCTCCAACACCACAGTTCAAAAGCATCAGTTCTTTGGTGCTCAGCTTTCTTCACAGTCCAACTCTCACATCCATACATGACCACTGGAAAAACCATAGCCTTCACTAGACGGACCTTTGTTGGAAAAGTAATGTCTCTGCTTTTCAATATGCTATCTAGGTTGGTCATAACTTTTCTTCCAAGGAGCAAGCGTCTTTAAATTTTTTTTTGGTGGGGGGAGTACGTACAATCAAATAAACAAGGATGGAATCATACTATAATGCTACCCTAAACCTTTTTTTAAAACTCAATGATGTATATCCTAAGGCATCTTTACATGACAGAACAGGTAAGAGCCCCTTATTGTTTTTAATGGCTGCATATTTCATTTTATAGGTGTGTCATGACTACTTATGTATCCAATACTCTATTGAAAATGTCTGAATTATTTCCAGGTGTGTGTGTATATGTTCCAATATTCAACAATACCTCAAGCTGAGTTGCGACTTAACAATATAATACAATTTTAAAAAGACAAAACAACCTCAATAACTACTAAACTGCCTTCTCTAAAATGTTGTACCTTGTAATCATCTTCTTTTAATGTCAACACTGAATTTTGATTAAAGCTGTATTTTTGAACACATTATGCTATACTTCATGTGTAATTTACTTCTAAATCCTTTGGAAAGTGTTCTCTCTGGTATGTTAAAAAGCAAAACACTTAACCATCATACAGCACTAATGGGAAATGATTAGAAGCCAGGTTTTTAACTTATTGTCTGTGCTCCCCCTGCTGGTACTAATGAAATAGGCACCACAGTGAATTGGTTTCTATAACAATGTTTCCACAATTTAAAAAAAAATAGAACATTTGTTAGAAACAAACCTTTGATCTTGATATGAATCACCGTGGCTTACTTTATTTTTGACATGTCTCTGAGTCTATAACAGAAGTTCCAACCCAAACACCTAGAATCTGATTTGAGATAAGAGTTTCAATTAAAAAAACCCAAAAACACTCTTTTGGCTTCAGGACTATTCTTTTATCTATCTATGGAGTATGTTTTTTTGGGTATGTGAAATATGGTACTTAACTTTATCCATAAGTTAGATCTCCAGTGAACAGATGCTCAAGAGTTATATTTTAACTCAAACATTTTAATTACCTTTTAACCCATAAAAGCCAAAGTGAAAATTCTCTAGTCAATCAAGTTTCACTGCAAAGCTCCAGTTTTAATACCATTTGAAATTTAGTTCTGCTCCTATACGCATTCCCTTTGCCCTCAGCAGCACAATACAAACAATCTGGGTGGCAAGATGCTCAGTTAAAACTTGCCTCTTGGGCTTCCCTGGTGGTCCAGTGGTTAAGAATCTGGCTGTCAATGCAGGGGACACGTTTGATCCCTGGTCCAGGAAGATGTCACATACCACAGGGCAACTAAACCTGTGCTCTGAAACAAGAAAAGCCACTGCAATGAGAAGCCCATGCAGCATGAGAGAGTAGCCCCCACTCCCTGCAACTAGGGAAAGCCCATGCAGCAAAGAAGACCCAAAGCAGGCAAAAATAAATTTTAAAAAAGCAAAACAATCTTTCCAAGCTCTCTTGTAGCTGGAGATCAAGACACAAGTGCAAGTCTGGGCAGGATTTCTGGGAAGGTAAGGTGGCACTCAGCTGCTATGCTCCTTCAGCCAAGCTGAGATGCTGGAGCATTGAGAGACTATGAGGATGACAGCCACATGCAAAGGAGAGTGGAGCAGGAAGACAGGAAGAGCCTGGGCCCTCCACAACATCTTTAAATGGCCACCCCATCTGGGACTACTTCCAGATTAAAAATAACAGGGACTTCCAAGTGTTTTAGCAGCTAAGACTGAGCTCCCAATGCAGGGACCCTGGGTTCGATCCCTGGTCAGGGAACTAGATCCCACATGCTGCAACTAAGAGTTTGCATTCTACAACCAAGAGATTCCACATGTTCCAACTATCCCACATGCAACTAAGACCCCGTGCTGCCAAATGAATATTTAAAAACAAAACCAACAAAACCCCCAAGGCACTGTAAATTGGGTTTTCTGAGCTTGTGGCCAAATACAATTCCAACATAGATACCAAAACAACTGCTTCTTAAAGCAAAAATCTAACACATAAAGGTACAACAAAGGTGAGTGAAATTCACTCAGTCATGTAAAACTCTTTGTGACCCCATGAACTATACAGTCCATGGAATTCTCTAGGCCAGAATACTGGAATGGGTAGCCTTTCCCTTCTCCAGGGGATCTTCCCAACCTAGTGGCAGTGCAGTTACTTTATGGCCAAAACTCTTGAGGCACTTTCTAAAATACCTAATTTATAACCTTAACATACCTGGAAAATACATGGTCCCGTAAGTTTTTGGAAGAACTCATGTTTACTGTCAGCCTAACAATGAAAACCTCTTAAATGCTAAAAACTGGCCAAATGTAAAAATGAATGCCACATAAGGACAGAAAATAGCATGTAAAAATAAATCTATACATTTATGTTCTGCTGATCTTTGATAAGGGAGCCAATACAATTCAAAGAATAAAGGATAGTCTTTTTCAATAAATGGCACTGGTACCAATGGATAGTCATATGCAAAAAAAAAAGTTAGACCCCTACCTCACTTAATATACTAAAGATAACTTAAAAAATGGATCAAAGACCTAAAATTTCTTGTTACTCTAAATTTGTTACAATGTGGGGGAAAAAAAGACCTAAATATAAGAACTAAAAGTATAAAATGCTTAGGAAACAGGTGAAAACTGGTACTTTGGGATAGGTAATGGTTTTTAAAGTATGAACCAAAAGCATAAGTGACCAAAGGAAAAATAGACAAATTAGCTTCAACTAAAATTAAATATATCTGTGCTTCAAAAGACACAACCAAGAAAGTTCAAAAAAAAAAAAAAAGGACCTTCTATAGAGCACAGTGAACTTAACTCTATATCTTGTAATAACCTATAATGGAAAAGAATCTGAAAAAGAATATAACAGAATATTGTAAATTAACTATGAAAGTGAAAGTCGCTTAGTTGTGTCCAACTCTTTGTGACTCCAGGGACCATACAGTCCATGGAATTCTCCAGGCCAGAATACTGGAGTGGGTAGCCTTTCCCTTCTCCAGGGGATCTTCCCAACCCAGGGATTAAACCCAGGCCTTCCACATTGCAGGCAGATTCTTTACCAGCTGAGCTACAAGGGAAGCCCAAGAACCCTAGAGTGGGTAGCCTATTCCTTCCTCAGCCCATCTTCCCGACCCAGGAATCAAACCGGGGTCTCCTGCATTGCAGGCAGATTCTTTACCAACTGAGCTATTAACTATACTTCAATTAAAAAGGAACAGTTCTTCATAGAAAATAAACATTTCCTTCAAGGTAAAAAAAGAAAAAAAAAACCCTATGGAATGGGAGAAATTATCTGCAAATCACATATCTGATAAGGGTCTAGTATTTAGTATATATATATTTAAAAAAAAACCCTAAACTCAACAACAAAAAGACAAGTCAAACAAAAAAACAAGCAAAGGATTTGAACAAACATTTTTCAAAAAAAGATAGACAAATGGTCAATATCCACATGAAAAGATGTTCAGTATCATTAGCATAAGGGAAATATAAATCAAAATCACAAAATGAGATACTTCAGACCTACCAGGGTATCTATAAACAAATAACAACTGTTGGTGAGGACATGGAGAAATCAGAACCTTCATGCTTTGCTGGTCGGAATGTAAGACAGTGCAGCTGGTACAGCCTCTGTGGAAAAAAGTCCCGAAGTTCTTCAGAAAGCTACATATAACTATCATATGACTCAGTAATTCCACTTCTACATATATAACTGAGAAATGGAAACGTATGTCCATGCAAAAATTTGTACATGAATGTTCTGGGCAGCACTGCTTATCATAGCCAAAAAAAAAAAAAAAACAGAAGCAACTCAGATGTCCATACGCTGATGAATGGACAAATAAAATGGGGTCTATTCACATAATGGAATATTACAGAGCCATTAAATGGAATGAAGTACTGACACAGGCTACAACATGCAAGAACTTTAACAACTATGCTAAGTAAAAGAGGCCAGACACAAAAGGATACACATTCTTTGAATTAATATCTATGAGGTGCTAGGATGCTAGGAAAAGGTAAATTCTTTTTTTTTTTTTTGAAAAGGTAAATTCTGACACTGAAAGTAGATTAGAGGTGACCAGGAATTGGGAGTTACAGGTACCTGGGGTTTAACGGTTAGTGTTTCTGTTTGGGGTAACAAAAAAGTTTTGGGAGCAGACAGTGGTGATGGTGGCACAACACTGTATGTAATTAATCCCAGTGAATTATACACTTTAGAGTGGTTAAAACATAGTAAATGTGATACATTCAGTTCAGTCACTCAACTGTGTTTGACTCTTTGCAACCCCACGGACTGCAGCACGCCAGGCTTCTCTGTCCATCACCCGCTCCCGGAGCTTGCTCAAACTCATATGTCTGTGAGTCGGTGATGCCATCCAACCATCTCATCCTCTGTCGTCCCCTTCTCTCGCCTTCAATCTTTCCCAGCAACAGGGTCTTTTCAAATGAGTCAGCTCTTCACATCAGGTGGCCAAAGGATTGGAGTTTCACATCAGGTGGCCAAAGGATTGGAGTTTCAGCTTCAGCATCAGTCCTTCCAATGAACACCCAGGACTGATTTCCTTTAGGATGGACTGGTTTGATCTCCTTGCAGTCCAAGGGACTCTCAAGAGTCTGCTCCAACAGCACAGTTCAAAAACATCAATTCTTCAGTTTTCTTTATAGTCCAACTCTCACATCCATACATGACTACTGGAAAAACCATAGCTTTGACTAGACGGATATTTGTTGGCAAAGCAATGTCTCTGGCTTTTTAATATGCTGCCTAGTTTGGTCGTAGCTTTTCTTCCTAGCAGCGAGCATCTTTTAATTTCATGGCTGCAGTCACCTTTCTGCAGTGTTTTACCATAATCTTTTTAAAAAAGGAATGAGGTACTGATACATATTATAACATGGATGAATCTTGAAAACATTGTCCTGGGTCAAAGAAACAAGACAGGAAAGACCCGTTTTACAATTCCATTTATGTGAAATGTCCAGAAAAGGCAAATCCATAGAGACAGTGGGAGGAAGGGGTTGGAAAGTAATTTGGGGAGAATGATTGCTAAAGAGTACATCTTTTTAGGGTGGCGAAAATCTTCTGGAATTAGTGGTGATGAGAAAAACTTAGTGTATAAAAGGAAATCAACCATGAATATTCATTGGAAGGACTGATGCTGAAGCTCCAAAACTTTGGCCACCTGATTCAAAGAGCCAACTCATTGGAAAAGACCCTGATCCTGGGAAAGATTGAGGGCAGGAGAAGGGGGCGACAGAGGATGAGAAAGTTGGCTGGCATCACTGACTCAATGGACATGAATTTGAGCAAGCTTCAGGAGACAGTGAAGGACAGGGAAGCCTGGCGTGCTGCAGTCCATGGGGTTGCAAAGAGATGGACATAACTTAGCGACTGAACAGCAACAACAATGTATTATCAACTGCTGAATTGTACACTTGAAAAAGGTGAATACAGTGCCCCCAATTTTTATGTAAATGTCAAAGATAAGCAATGGATTTCTTCTGACATGAAATGTTAGAAATTTCTTTATTATTATTTATTAAGCACCAGCTTAATACTGCAGACATTTCAAATCACCAGGCAACAACTCATTCTTCCCCACCCATCCCACCCCAAATTCTTGATAAAGAGCTCTTCAAGTAAAGACACACGCTCTTCTCTCCTCTGTATAAAACTTTATGAAATAAAGGCAAAGAACTGTGTACATCTTGCTGTGAATGCTGCCCACAGCTGTGGAGCCAGGGTCCACCTGAGGCTGGCTTTATTGTCCAGGTCCTGAAAGACTCTTGTTCATGAACTGTCTCTTCACAAAGCAAGTCCACCACTAACAAGGAGGAACAAAACAAGGAAGAGTGGTGGTCAAATCACAGTGCAGGTTCAAGGTAAGGTCAGAAGACAAATTTACTTAACAAGAAAACTTAATAGTGGTCAGGCAGCCCTTACATTATATAAGCTCTTTGAAGGTACATGTAAAAATTTCTCTTTTTCTTTCTTCCTTTCTCTCCTCCTTTTTTTATATGCAGTGACTCACAGGTCACTCAAAATTACGACAACAAAATAAATACATTAAAGCTGTCTCACACAATACCTGTTCTACGGGTTTACAATGCCCCAACCTAAGAACATACAAACAAAATTTCTTATTACAGGTAATTCATTATTCTGTATGACTCAGGGAACTCCTACCATGTATAAGGTACCAAAGTTAAGCAACACTGCAATGTGAAAACTAAACACCTTAGCATGGCTTAAGGTGGCTACAGGGTAAAAGGTGATTTATCAACTAAATAGGCAATGAAAAGAGTTTTTACCTTGCTGGGTTTATCATTCTGAGGGTCAAAAACTTTCTCACAAAGTCTCAGTCCAGTCTCTTGCCTCAGCTGTTGTAAGTAGGCCCTCATCACCTCTAAAATCAAGAGGAGGTAAAAGAAAAAATTATATTTGAGAAAGCATCCCAAATGTGCTAGCTGTTGATTTAGACACTGACCTTGGCAATATTCTTCAACAGCTGAACAGGATAAGAAATAGAAACAGCAGTTCAAAAGGTTTTAAGATTGTACTCATTTTGGTCGAAAAGGTTCTCTACGTGTCATACTTGTTGCCAAGGATCTTTTGTGAGAGCGACTCTCACAAAGTAGGCTAGTGCATGAGCTAATGAGTCCACTCTCAATCTGTACAACAATCAAGTCAAGAAAAGGAGGCGGGTAAACAGTCCAGTGGAGAAAACCATGTGCCACACAGGAAGGGGGAGGAGATGTTCTTACCATCTTCCTGTTTGTTCGCAGGTTTGGCATAAATAGCATTCAGTGGAAAACCAGGCTCTCCAGGAATGGGAAAATTAGTGATTCCCAGTGTATACATTTCTTTCTCGCCTTGGCTTTTAGAATTGCACTTAAAAAAAAAAATTATATACACAAACATAGGGAAAAAGGATATAACATTTCAATTTGCAGTTTTTTAGTCTAAGTGGCTAGGTCTGGGGTTCTGTTTTTGTGCCCTTTTGTAATCTGGTGAAGCCTATAGGCTCCTCCTCAAACTAACCTTTTAAATGAATAAGATAAAACATGACTACACAAGAATCCAATTACAATGAAATACAATAATTACAATATTTAAAAAATCAAATTTATGACATAGCCACACAGGTGCTCTTTAATGCACTAAATAACAAGACTCAGCAGTGGACCTAACAACTGAATTTTGAAGCAGTAATGAATGCAAGTAAAATTTAAAAATATCTTCAATTATAAATGTAGTATGAAAATGCCGTAGAAAGTCACAGGTATTGCTAATGCTATTGTGGGCTGCTGCCTACGTTAATAATCAAAGTAAATGCTAGATTTCAGTTGGAGGTTAGTGAAAAGATGTAATCTTTTCTCCACTCAAGTTCATGCACCCCTGAGTTCTATCCCTGGACCCCAGGTTAAGAACCCTTGAGCCATGGGCTTAAAAAAGAATATTTTGGTCAAGATTTCTGTCTTGGAAAAATATATGCAAAGCCTTAAAACACCATCATCCTTATCTTCTCATTAGTCAACTACTGTTAAGAGATATACATTTGCAAAACCTTAAAACACCATCATCCTTCTCATTAGTCAACTACTGTAAGTTTAGACATCTACATTCAGATTTTCCTCTCAAGTCCATGCTCTAAGTCAGAGGACTATTTTCTACTTCTCCTTAAAAGACTCAACAAGTCTAAACACCTACTGTGTTCCTGACAAATGATTATCCAGGCTTAATTACCTTTTGGAGTTTCTTTAGACACTCAGAAATGTAGAGAGTTATATATATCAAGGTCCTATCGGCTTCATTCTATGGGAAGAAAACAAAACTTAAAAACAGTCCTGAGCAAAATGCAATAACTATTTGCAATAAAAGAATTCAATCTTTGTCTTTTGATTTATTAACTGAAAACTGAGAGCACAGTTATCACAGTATCAAAAATTCCCATTCTCCAAATGCAATCTTCTCAAGCCCTCTGTCTGCTCCTGGGGAGGCAGCCACCAGCTTCCTCCCTGAGCTGTGCGGCTGGCCCTGTTTTTCTCAGCTCCCCTTGCCTTGGGTTCCTGAGAAGTTGTACCAATAACTTCTCCTTCTAGGAAGGAGAGCTAACAAAGCCGCCTGGAAAACCTGAGGTGAACCATATGGCTGGTTAATCTTTAAAAGCCCTTTCACTTCAGGATCTGTGCCGAGAATAGAAACATTTATGACTCTAAAGGAGGAAGCAATTATTTCACAGCTGACCTATTCTTGATGAGCTCCAAAAGTCCAACTCTTGACCTGACCCAAAGGAAAACGTGGAGAAGACAAATGGATGCTAATCAAATGTGGCACGTACTTCAGGTCCAATTTTACATAGATTTATCATTTTAAATAAACAAACTACACTTTTCCCTAGTTTTAAGAGTCTATGATATTCGAGAGAGAATGAAATGTGGTGGAATTTTAATACAAACACCACACTTAAGACCATGCATTATTTTAGAAACGTCCATAACATCACAGAATGTTTAGATCACAGTTTATTGCCCAAGAGTCTACAAATAAAGATTTCACACTCTGTTGGATTCCAAGAGATTAAAGTTTGGCAAGGAGTTGAAAGAAGCAAAAAGTAAAGGAGAAAAAGAAAGATATACCCATTTGAATGCAGAGTTCCAAAGAATAGCAAGGAGAGATAAGAAAGTCTTCCTCAGTGATCAGTGCAAAGAAATAGAGGAAAACAACAGAATGAGAAAGACTAGAGATCTCTTCAAGAAAATTAGAAATACTAAGGGAATATTTCATGCAAAGATGGGCTCAATAAAGGACAGAAATGGTATGGACCTAACAGAAGCAGAAGATATTAAGAAGAGGTGGCAAGAATACATGGAAGAACTGTACAAAAAAGATCTTCATGACCCAGATAATCACAATGGTGTGATCACTCACCTAGAGCCAGATATCCTGGAATGTGAAGTCAAGTGGGCCTTAGAAAGCATCACTACGAACAAAGCTAGTGGAGGCAATGGAATTCCAGTTGAGCTATTTCAAATCCTAAAAGATGGTGCTGTGAAAGTGCTGCACTCAATATGCTAGCAAATTTGGAAAACTCAGCAGTGGCCACAGGACTGGAAAAGGTCAGTTTTCATTCCAATTCCAAAGAAAGGCAATGCAAAAGAATGCTCAAACTACTGCACAATTGCACTCATCTCACACGCTAGTAAAGTAATGCTCAAAACTCCCCAAGTCAGGCTTCAGCAATACGTGAACCGTGAACTCCCTGATGTTCAAGCTGGTTTTAGAAAAGGCAGAGGAACCAGAGATCAAATTGCCAACATCTGCTGGATCGTGGAAAAAGCAAGGGAGTTCCAGAAAAACATCTATTTCTGCTTTATTGACTATGCCAAAGCCTTTGACTGCGTGGATCACAATAAACTGTGGAAAATTCTGAAAGAGATGGGAATACCAGACCACCTGACCTGCCTCTTGAGAAATCTGTATGCAGGTCAGGAAGCAACAGTTAGAACTGGACATGGAACAACAGACTGGTTCCAAATAGGAAAAGGAGTACGTTAAGGCTGTGTATTGTCACCCTGCTTATTTAACTTGTATGCAGAGTACATCATGAAAAATGGTGGACTGGAAGAAACACAAGCTGGAATCAAGATTGTTGGGAGAAATATCAATAACCTCAGATATACAGATGACACCACCCTTATGGCAGAGAGTGAAGAACTAAAGAGCCTCTTGATGAAAGTGAAAGAGGAGAGTGAAAAAGTTGGCTTAAAGCTCAACATTCAGAAAACTAAGATCATGGCATCTGGTCCCATCATTTCATGGCAAACAGATGGGGAAACAGTGGAAACAGTGGCAGATTTTATTTTCTTGGGCTCCAAAATCACTGCAGATGGTGACTGAAGCCATGAAATTAAAAAATGCTTACTCCTTGGAAGGAAAGTTATGACCAACCTAGACATATTAAAAAGCAGAGACATTACTTTACCAACAAAGGTCCATCTAGTCAAGGCTACAGTTTTTCCAGTAATCATATATGGATGTGAGAGTTGGACTATAAAGAAATCTGAGCACCAAAGAATTGATGCTTTTGAACTGTGGTGTTGGAGAAGACTCTTGAGAGTCCCTTGGACTGCAGGGAGATCAAACCAGTCAATCCTAAAGGAGATCAGTCCTGAATATTCATTGGAAGGACTGATGCTGAAGCTGAAACTCCAATCCTTTGGCCACCTAATGCGAAGAACTGACTCATTTGAAAAGACCCTGATGCTGGGAAAGATTGAATGCTTAAGGAGAAGATGACGACAGAAGATGAGATGGTTGAGCTGGCATCACCGACTCAATGGACATGAGTTTGAGTAAACTCTGGGAGTTGGTGATGGAGGGGGAGGCCTGGCGTGCTACAGTCCATGGGGTCGCAAAGAGTCGGACATGACTGGGTGACTGAACTGAACTGAAATTCCATAATCTAGAACATTATCAAGAAGATTCATTGACATTCCTTGTAACTTGCTCACAGCAGCATCTCAGAGAGCTTTTTTCCATTTCTCGCTTTCCTTTTCTACCCACTTCCACCTCTCCCTTCCTCCTGAGATCACAAGAACCACGAGGTTGCGAGAAGGGTCCAGGACACAGAAGTATATAAAAACAGCATGCAAAATTTTTTGGTTTTGGACTTGTACAAAATAGGTGCTTAATGCTGCTGAGTAAATAAATATAAAGAAGTGTGTAGACAAGAGTAAATCTCAGTATAGGACCAAACAATATTAAGCTCTGTGAGCCACAGTCTGTCACAACTACTCAACTCAGCTGTTGTGGCATGAAAGCACCCATAGGTGATGTGTAAATAAATGCAAATGGCTATGTTCCAGTAAAATTTACAAAAACATATGGAAGGCCAGATTTGGTCCTCAGACTGTCTGCAAAACCATGGTGAACTAAGATTAATACAGAATTAGGCACTGTTCTGGATTTTTAAAATCACACAATCTAATTTCATTTTACTTATTCCTCACATTAACTCTGACTGCCAAGTACATACTATCCCCATCAGAAAACTAAAGCATAAAAGTTTTGTACTTTACCTTAATTTCATAGTTTTTGAAGAAGACATTGGCCTTAAAGTAATAGATAGCTTCATCCACAATATCGGTATCTTTTGCTAAGCAGGGTAGGATGGGAGAAAGGCAGAGGATGTTAGCCAAATGTAAAACATAACATTTGAAAAGCTATAAAGAAAAAAAAAATCAAAGCTCAAGAGTCAAGGGCTTTGGAATTGAATAACAAAGAATCAGGCTACCGAAACAAAGTCTTTAGAAAGAATTTCTAGAAAAATAAGCACATGGTTTATTCAGACAGCTTTATTGTCTTTATAAAAATTATACACACTCATTAGAGAAACAAATGAATCAATACAGGAAAAAAAAAGGAATTGTCACCCTAATCTCACTACCCAGAAATAACTACTCTCAGCATTTGGTGAACATCATTCCAGACATTTCTCAATGCATTTACAAAAACAGACTGAGACACAGACTAAATTTAATAAACTGCTTTCTTAAAAATATTTGGATGGCCAAAAAGTTCATTCGAGTTTTTCCAAAAGATGTTACAGAAAACCCCAATGAACTTTTTGGCCAACCCAACACAAAGAATGCCATACAATTTTATTTGAACTTACATACTATAGCTTTAGGGGAAAAAACTCTCAGCTGTTCACTTAGGAATGTACTGGGATTCACACATACATCTTTCTTTTTATAAAAACTGTGACTTCAAATGTGTACAATCTGTTCAAGGTGGCTAGAGACTGAGAAAAACCAGAAGTACTGTTGCAACAAAGACAGATCTCATTACAAAATTTCTGTGGCTTTTTTTGGGTTTTCCTTTTTTTATTTTAAAAAGGTCACAATCTCAGGGTCTTGATATCCAGCAGCTGGTTTTAGCAATGTAGAAATGGTTATTTTCATTTCGCAACCCTGACTGCTATCCCTCTCACACAGCAGAAATGCAGAAGCTTTTGTACTCTAATCCAGTTGTCTTTATCTTTGCCCATTCCCCTGCTGGAGAATTTTAACAGAATTCCTTTTTTCCCCCTTTAAAAAAATTTTTTTGGACATGTGGGATCTTAGGTCCCCAACCAAGGGTCGAACCCACACCCCCTGCAGTCTTAACCACTGGACCACCACAGAAGTCCCCCAAAGAATTCTAACTCTAGACTTCTGTTCCCTGTAATCTAGTCTCTTATTTGCAAAAAAGAAACTTCCTTCTATGATCCCACAGTGCTTACAAAAAACAAGCTAGCTCTAGTGTCATGTTGCAGAGGAAGGGAAAGAGGCTAGCTGATAGGATTCAGGCTAGTTGATAGGATTCAGAACATAGAAGAGCATTTGGCATATATAAGGTGTTCAAAAGCTATCTGTTGAATGTAAATAACTAGATTAATGCTAACAGTTACTTAGTCCGTAGCACAGGCTTGTATTTCTCCATAATTCCAATTCAGTCCTATTCCAGCCCCCTAGGGAAGAGTAACAGGTCACTCTTAACTACAGAAATCATGAAGTTCCAGTTTCCTGCAGTCCCATTCTCTCTCAAGGGCCCAAGAATTGCAAAGGTGGTAATTAAAGTCACTTCATTGGTCAATTAAGTCTTCTGATATACTATATGGTATTTTGACACAATCTGGGAAGTAATCTGGTCAAACACTGATCCTTATTCTTCCTCTGCAAAAGAATAATGTCATTCTTTTACATTATTTTTCCTGTTTTTGGTGGCTTTTTTTTTCCATCTCAGAACAAGATTGTGGTGACTCACCAAATTTATTAAGTTTACTGAGCTTTAAACTGGTATTGAAAACAAAACTAAATTAAGAGGAAGTCAAGTCAAATAAACTGGCCAGAAGAATGGAGACAGGGTCAGTACAAAATTAGTAATCTAAACTATGGTTTTGGAAACCACAAATGGAACTCAGTGCAGACCCTTCCTGGCTGCAGGGAAACCATGTCTAATATAACACAAATTACACTGTTGGCAGAACATCTCAGAACGTCATCAGAAGAATCTCAGATGGTATCTGAAAAGAATGAGGCATTCTGAACAGAGAAAAAAAAAAAGCTCCAAAAAAAAAAAAAAAAAGCGAGTGCCAAGAAAGAAAGCAAAAGATACAAAATTCAGAAAAGCAAGAGAAGAAATGAATAATGTTATACAGGACACTTAAGACTGAGGTATTGGTAAAAACTGGGATCCTGAAGAATGGACAAAGGAAGTAGATTTAGATAAAGAAAGAGGTTAAAATACGCTTTGTTTTTTCCAGCTTGATGACACAGAAAGGATAGGGACACGATGTTCTATAGAGGCAGCAGCATTAGATTAGTAAGAACTGACAGTGATGATAGGAAGAGTGTTGAGAATTAAGTACATTTCCTCTTCCCTCTCAACAAAATATCCCAGAGAAACTGGCAGCAATAATACAGTTTCCTATTAAATGCAACATCTACCCAAGATCTGAGAAGGTGGAAAGCACAATATCCATCAAGCAAATAGAAAATACAAGAGCAATCTGAGAAAGTATTTCCCTGATGTGCTAACATCAGAGGGTTTCATACCAAAATGTGAAAATAATGGAAAGGGGTTTTGACTTACTTTCTCTAGGGGCAGGTCCTTTGAACTGACTTCTGATAGGCAACAGTGCCATGTTTCCAATGAGTTTGGTGTCAGGGTCCATGAGGGAAGAGTGGTAAGCCTGTAAGGACAAGCCAGGTAAGAACACAGAAGCAGAAAGAGAGCAAATGTCACTGGGGCAAACAAGTACATTTTCCTAAGGAAAAAAAAGAATAATTCATCCAAGATAAACTGGCTCATGAAAACTATCAAAGTTTGAGGAATTCTGAGAAAATTTGAGGCAAGCTAGTTGTTGAACACAGCCATTATTAAAAATAAAGTTATAGAAATTTTCAACTAAATAAATTATATTAAAAACAAAGGTAATAAATATTTGACACTTTCATTATTTCCTATTTTAAAATTATTTTACCAATGTCTGTGATCTTAAGGTTAGTTATGCCTTTTGTACCTACGGTGGAAACACTGTATGATAAGGTACTACTGTGCTTTCCTTCAAATTTCACATCTGGTGACAGAACATTGGTAACTGGCGAGGTATTCACACTATACAAATAGGCAAACACTATATAAATCAGAGGTACCCAGCAACCCAGCTGGTGTTAAAACCACAATCAAAGCACTGGCTCTTCAGCTCTGCCACTTCCTAGCTTTATGCCTTTTGACTAAGACATCACTTTTCTTCTCTTAGCCTATTTCTACATTTGTAAAATAAAAACATATATACTTGTTTTAAGTGGATGGATGTGAGTTAAAGGAAAGAGGAGAAAAATCACATTTATGAGAACAATTTATAGGTCAATTTCTAGTTCGGCATTTTACAAGATGTCTGGCTTTTTGTAAGACAACATGGGCCCCAGTCATTTATTCATCAAAAGGTTACTAAGTACCTTCTGTGTGCAAGGCATGTGGAGATATTGGCATGCAAGACCAGCCCTGGCTCTGTCAGGTGAATAGAGGAGACAGATAATAAGTAAGTGATCACAGGGGAAGTCAAGGGTGCTCTTTGTGCACCTGGAAAGATGAGTACAAGGCATTAGGGTTCTGGCTTAAAATCTGGCTTTATCAAGATTTACTAGTGTGCTTATGTATTTAAGGGCTTCCCTGGTGGGTCAAATGGTAAAGAATCTGCCTGCAATGCAGGAGACCTGTCCCTGGGTTGGGAAGATCCTCTGGAGGAGGAAATGGCAACCCATTCCAGTATTCTTGCCTAGAGGAGGAGCCCAGGATTCTTGCCTAGGACAGTGGAGCCTAGTAGGACCCATGGGATCCCAAAGAGTCAGACTGAATTGAGTGACTAACTTTAACTTTATGCGAAAATGGATTTAAAATGGATGACCAACGACGACCTACTGTACAGCACATGGAACTCTGCCCATTGTAATGTGGCAGCCTGGATGGGAGGGGAGTGTGGGGAAGAACAGATACATGTATACATATGGCTGAGTCCCTTTGCTGTTAACCTTAAACTATCACAACATTGTTAATCTACTACACAACACACACACACATACTGGTGTGTTGCACACACTAGTGTGCAACTTTGGGCAAGGTACTTAACTTCTCTGAGCCTCAACCTTCTCCTCTGCAAAATGAAAAACCACTAACATATCTACTTCATAATCACTCCGAGGATTAATTAGGGAATAATTTATACAAACTGTGTAGCCCAGAGATGGCCTGACATACATCAGGAGTCAAACGGTAGCTATGGGATTCACCAAACCTAACTATGGTTTACTCCTTTTTATTACAGATATGCTTCATCTAACGCAGCCCCTTATCCTCCCCTGCACTAGCTATACTGTCTTATTACCTTCATGGCATTTGTCACTATCTCAAACAATCCCCCTTATTTTATTTACATTTACAGATTATGTCTCCTCATTAGAGCGTAAACTCCTTAAGAACAGGGATTTGTTGGCCTTTCTCACTGCTATAATAGTGCTTTGGCATGCAGCAGATGCTGAACATCGCATGTTACTGAACACAGTTTTTCCTCATCTGCAAAATGGAGACCATGATGGTGATAAATCTACCCCTGCGACTGTCAGAAATTAAGAACAACCAAACCACCATCAATTTTAACTCCTACTCTGATGCACATGAAAACAAACATGTGGAAACTAGGCGCGGACCTTGCACCTGCTCTGAGAGCCCTAAACCCAGCGGCTCGGGGGTGGCAGCCACTGCCGGGGCGACGGGGGAGGAGGAGTCAGGGAAGTGGGCTCGGACAGGCGACAGGCAGCATAAGGGACCCGCCTCCAGAGGCGAAGGAGGAAGTGGGCCTACAGGGAAAAAAGAAGCCGGGCCCTAGCTGTGATATGAGAAATTAAAAGGGCAGCCCTTGCCTTCGTGGCTCTAGTGAGGCTTTGGGAACCCCGCTGGAATCGGGGGTACGGGGAGAGGCACAAAAAGCGATAAAAAGGATCAAGCTTGGAGAGGAGGGAGCAGAAGATCTGTGGCAGTCTCCTCAGCACGCCCCGGGTCTCTGGCCCACTCTGCCATGCCCTGTTCCTCCACGGCCGGCCGACATCCCCGGGCCGCCCTAATCCCACAGAGGCCGGCCCCTCTCCTCTGGCCTTTCCCCTTCTCAAGCCCCTGCTTTCTCTCTGCCCTCCTCGGCCTGCTTTTCTCAGCGCACGCAAGACTTCTCGCGACTCTCTCAAATCCCCGCCGTCTCCCGACACCCCCACTTTGGCCCATTTACCGGCATCTTGGAGGCGCCCCGGTCTCAACCCCAACGAAGAGAATCTGGTTAGAGATCGGCGGTTCCGGTCTGGCAGCCCGGGCGGGGTAGGCGGAAGTGAGCCGGAAGGGGAGGGCGAAGGCAGGACGCCGCGCTTCCGGCCTCGCAGTGTGTGGCTAGCCGCTGCAGCTGCGCGGATCCGACAGGGCACCAGGGGGCGCTCGAGCCCTAGGCAGGGGCTCTGAGTATCGCGCCTGCGTGAAGTGTGGGCGAGAATGAGGTTGATTTCGGGGTTACAGAATCCTAGATATATCACCTCTTTCGTTTTTTCTCAAAGACCACCTTTTCAGTAGCATTCCCTGGGTCATCCTAAATTCAGTCCCACTTCACTCCCCTTTCCCTCAGTTCGTATGATTCTTTTATGTTTTACTTTTGGGTTTTGTCTCTGTCCGTTAGTATGAACGTCAAAAATGCAAGGATTGTCTATTTTGTTCACTGCTTATCCCTATACCTGTAACAGGACGGCACAAGGTAAGCATCAATAATATGTGTTGAGTGAGAGAATGAACTCAATCCACTGATTTTAAAAAGGAAAAAACAATCACAGAAGGGATTTGTGTACTACTCTTGTGTGATTACGTACTGCGATTCTTTGTGTAATGGTTGAGAAAAACTGGGTTTGAATCCAGCTCCAACATTTATTGGCTGTCTCACCTTGGGCAAGTTAACCTCCATACCTCAGCTTCCTCATCTGAAAATGGAGATAACAGTGATTACCTGAGTTTTGTGAGGATGAAATAAATTGCATGGAATGTGCTTAGAACTTACATGCCTGGAACATACTAAAAGCTAAGGAATTCTTAATCTTTACTGGAAAGCACTTCAGGTTAAAAGCCAAGTTCACTGCTGCTTCTGGCCATTTATTTTGCCAGTCCCACAGAATGAATTACTTTGTCCCATGTTCCCACAATTGATTTCTCATTTATATTTCTGGCCAAATTTTACCTTTTAGGAGGAGACTTCCTTGGTGGTCTCAGATGGTAAAGATAGTCTTCCCTGATCGAGCTGATCTACTGGGCCCTTAAGACTAATTATAAACAAGGAAACCTCTAATAAGGGTGATTGTGGGGCTACTTTGCTCCCATCAAAGAAGCCTCCTCTTGTGTGTTAGTCACTCAGTTGTGTCCAGCTCTTTGTGACTCCACAGACTATAGCCTACCAGGCTCTGCTGTCCATGGAATTCTCCAGGCCAAGAATACTGGAGTGGGTTGCCATGCCCTTCTCCAGGGGTTCTTCCCTGGAGAACCTTGAACCCGGATCTCCTGAATTGCAGGCAGATTCTTTACGATCTGAGCACACACCAAACTCTCCATAAGGCTAAATGAGAGAGGTAAAGCTCAAGCAGGACGAGGAGGGCAAATGAAAAGGTGTCTTATTTTTCTGACTCTCTCACATGACAGTAACATTTCTAAAATCTAGCAACACTGAGAGATCAGGGTGTTTTTGCCCTTTGCATACTCCAGGGCCACAGAAAAAAGAAAAAGCAAGAGTTCCAAAAAAACATCTACTCCTACTTTATTGACTATGCCAAAGCCTTTGACTGTGTGAATCACAACAAACTGTGGAAAATTCTTAAAGAGATGGGAACACTAGACCACCTGACCTGCCTCCTGAGAAATCTGTATGCAGATTAGCATAACTGTAAGCAAAAATTAGAACTGGGCATGAAACAACAGACTGGTTCCAAATAGGGAAAGGAGTATGTCAAGGCTGCTTATTTATTGTCACTCTGTTATGTATATGCAGAGTACACCATGGGAAACGCTGGGCTGGATGAAGCACAAGCTGGAATCAAGATTGCAGGGAGAAATATCAATAACCTGAGATATGCAGATGACACCACCCTTATGGCAGAAAGAAAGAACTAAAGAACCTCTTGATGAAAGTGAAAGAGGAGAGAGTGAAAAAGTTGGCTTAAAGCTCAACATTCAGAAAACGAAGATCATGGCATCTGGTCCCATCACTTCATGGAAAATAGATGGGGAAACAGTGGCAACAGTGACAGACTTTATTTTTTGGAGTTCCAAAAATCACTGAAGGTAGTGACTGCAGCCATGAAACTAAAAGATGCTTGCTCCTTGGAAGAAAAGTTATGATCAACCTAGACAGCGTATTAAAAAGCAGAGACATTACTTTGCCAACAAAGGTCCGTCTAGTCAAGGCTATGGTTTTTCCAGTGGCCATGTATGGATGTGAGAGTTGGACTATAAAGAAAGCTGAGCACTGAAGAATTGATGCTTTTGAACTGTGGTGTTGGAGAAGACTCTTGAGACTCTCTTGGACTGCAAGGAGATCCAACCAGTCCGTCCTAAAGGACATCAGTCCTGAGTGTTCACTGGAAGGACTGATGCTGAAGCTGAAACTCCAATACTCTGGCCACCTGAGGCGAAGAGCTGGAAAAGACCCTGATGGTGGGAAAGACTGAAGGCAGGAGGAGCAGAGGATGACAGAGGATGAGATGGTTGGATGGCATCACCGACTCAGGGGACATGAGTTTGAGTAAACTCCAGGAGGCCTGGTGTGCTGCAGTCCATGGGGTTGCAAAGAGTCGGACACGACTGAGCGACTGAACTGAACTGGGACTTAGAAGAAGTCCCTAAGAAGCCCAGTCTGTCCTCATGTTGTCTACTACTGATGTTCTCCTAAGTGCCCCTGCGAGAATTAGGTCACACCAGCAGATATGGTGCTAATACCCAACTCTTGCCCCCAGCTTGGGCCCCCAGGTACATCGCTATCAGTTATCCCTGATAGCTATGGCTCCTCACACTTTACATCTTTAATGAAAATGGATCAAATTTGACACTGTAGGCGTACTTCTGCTATCTAGGCCCAAGAATGATTAAAAATTTAACCTGAGTTGCAGGTTTTCTACAGGGACTTGATCTGCATCAGTAGGAAGATCCAATACCAATGGAACCTAGACCTGCTGTGAGGATTAAATGAAAGAGATTCTACTTTCCCTTAGCAGGGTCTGGGTTATTAGTGGGTGCTGGAGAAGTATCTGTTGACTGATTAGCCATTCCCCAGTACCTATCACAAATGAACTTAGAAATACTGAAAATAAACAACTTAATGTGGCAAGAAGGTAAAAAGAAAAAATTATGTCTTTTGCATTTTTGTGTGCATTTGTTATTAAAGCAAAGTATACATTTTAAAAGTGCTCAGAGACTATAAACCACATTTTAAAAAACAAAGTCACTGCCTACATTTTGACACTTGGGGAAATTTACTCATTCAAAAATTTGCCTTAGTTGAGTATTTCAAATTCTGATTGGAAAACAAGAGTGTGATGAAAAGTTAGTGCTATTTTTCTTTTATTTATATATATCTTAAGACAGTTACTTTTTTCATTTTTTAATTACACAAATAATACATTTTCAGTGTAGGAAAACTAGAAGCTACTAATAAACAATGGTCTTATCTCTATCCTTCCAGATTTTATTTCTCTGGACACATAATGTATATTTTGTTACAATAATTCCTGTCCCTCAAAAAAAACTTCAAAAATAACAAAGATCAACAGTGAAACTGAAAAAGTAGACTGGTCTTAACTGTACCCCAGGTCCTAATTTATATTATATATACAAATCTATGTACATTCAACTTCAACTTTTAAAATCTAAATTGATGCTGTTAAAATAATACCAAACGATGCCACTTTAAACAGAAGCACTTTCAGAATACCTAAGAACTTGATTCAGGCATGTTGATGATTGCTGATAAAGAGTCAAGTATTATTTTTTTCCTTAAATAAGTAGCTTTCTCTAGCATTCCATCTTCCTAAAAGAAGGTTCTGCCAGTTCAGCCACAAGCTCCTCACACATATAGTTACTTTTTAAATAAACTCTTCATTCATTCTGGTGTTCTTGAAAATATTCGTCAAACATAGAAGACGACTCATCTTCATGTTCCTGACACCAAGGAAACACAAGATACAAAATACATTTAATTCAGAACTTCCCTGATGGTCCAGTGGCTAAGAATCTGCACTCCAAATGCAGGGGGCCCAGGTTCGATCCTTGGTCAAGGAACTAGACACCACATGCTGCAATTAAGTGTTCATGCCACAACTAAAAACGATCCTGCATGCAGCACAGCCAAATAAATAAAATTTTAAAAAAGAAGAAAATACATTAATTTCTCCTCAGTTAGACCTAATATATGCTTACTGTTTTTAAGCAATGCTCTATAAAGAGCTAAGGCCCAGCATCAGCTCCAGGTGTTCTTCACAGTAATCAATAATAACAAAAGGAATGATGGATAGAATATTTCCAGATATGTGATAAATTCAAAGGCTTATGGGGAGTCCTTGGTGGCTCAGATGGTAAAGAATCCTCCTGGAATGCGGGAGACCTGGGTTCAATCCCTGGGAATTGAAGATTCCTTGGAGGAGGGCATGGCAACCCACTCTAGTATTCTTGCCTGGAGACTCCCATGGACAGAGGAGCCTGGCAGGCTACAGTCCACAGGGTCGCAGAGAGTTGGACCCAACTGAGCAATTAAGCTAGGCATAGCAAAAGGTTTATGTCCCATTAGAAGTAAACTCTTAACTTGAGTTTACATTCACGTCAATTCTCAGCTAATGTGCTGGGAGAGGGCCCCACTGACATTTGTGAGGGCAGCCCAAGGCCACTTGAATTTCACCTCCTCTTTGCATATATGCCGAAGCTCTGAGTACAAAGAATTTAACTCAGTAATATGTACTAACTCAATGAAAGGCAGAGTAAAACTGGTATTGCTTGTTTAGCACAGTGTCAATTTCAAAGATTACCTAGAACAGCCTAGCTTACTGCCACCATGAAGACAAAATTTAGACTTGCTGGGATTATGCAGGAGGCCAGAGTGCTGGTAAACACTTTTACAAATAGGCAGTGACACCCCAAACCAGAAATTACCTTTGGTTCTTTAAATTCCAAGTCTTCTCCATACTGGATGGCAAAATCAATATGCTGTAATACAATGTTCATGCTTTCTTCATCTGACTGATCATAAGGCAAAAATCGAACCATGCTGTAGTCATCAATCTACAAGTTGAGGATTTCAGAAAAGGTCATTCTGAGGTATAAAATAACTTAATTTTCAAATTATATTTGAGTTTTATAACCACTTACAACTTCTGATTAAAATCAGCTGTGTGTGCGCTGTGGGGAGGAGGGACAGACAGAGAAAAAAACAGCAAATCTATACTGATTTTTCTGATCTCGGATCAACTACAAACTAGACATTGTTTCATAGGCATTTACCTGAATTCAAAAACCACTGGAAATTTCATAAGAGCAAAGACAGTTCTGAACTCCCAAAACAGCTTGGAATAATAGGTATGTCACTTAATTTACTGGCTATTGCCAATGACTGCTTCTAAATTCTACTGCTGACCAGCCAGTCCGTAGACTCCCACCCTCCCCCCTTTGCAAGGGACTAGGGTTGAACTGTGCTTTCCAAAATGGTGGCCACTGAATGGATGCTGATAAACACCTGACAAGGCCATTAAAAACAAAACTCAACAACTTCAAAAGCTTACCAGTCCACATATAGCGTTAGTCAATTTTTTGAATTTTTTGCTCCTTAAGTCACCTGTAGAGTCATCTAATAAAGAATACATGTCTGGATCTAGAAACCTTTAAAAGTGAGAAAGAAGACAGATAAATAAAAGCAAGAATAAATCAGGAAACTAGTTTTATAGCCTCACATCTAAATGACGCTTAGAGGGTTCATCTCAGCAACAGAGATGTGATGATAACGGAAATGAACTCACTTCTCAATTTCCTTTTTGGCTTTCTTACTCAGCAGATCCATTTTCGTCATGATGTTAACTTGAGGAATTTCTAGAGAGATCATAGCACTCAGGGCTGCCAAAATGCCAGAAATAAACTGAAGGAGGGAACAGAAAAGGGAAGATGAATTAACTTTGTATGAAGAAAGTTCCCTGGTCTCTCTGCACAAAAGAGAGGTTTCTGCTCCTCTTTGAGCAAAACTGGCCTAAGTAAAAGAGGGGCTAATTATAAAGACAGGACATTTCACTAATCAGATGGTTGATTCCTGGTTTCCCAGGGTGAGGATGAGATGGGAAAATGTAGATCTAAACAACAGTGATCACAAATCTCAATTTAGATGATATCTTTAATCATTCCCATCAAATATTCCTTCAGCTCAGTTCATTTCAGTCATTCAGTTGTGTCTGACTCTGCGACCCCATGAAGCACACCATGCCAGGCCTCTCTGTCCATCACCAACTCCCGGAGTTCACTCAAGCTCATGTCCATTGAGTCGGTGATGCCATCCAGCCATCTCATCCTCTGTCATCCCCTTCTCCTCCTGCCCCCAATCCCTCCCAACATCAGGGTCTTTTCCAATGAGTCAGTTCTTCGCATGAGGTGGCCAAAGTATTGGAGTTTCAGCCTTAGCATCAGTCCTTCCAATGAACGCTCAGGTCTGGTCTCCTTTAGGATGGACTGGCTGGATCTCCTTGCAGTCCAAAGAGTCTTCTCCAACACCACAGTTCAAAAGCATCAATTCTTCAGCGCTCAGCTTTCTTCACAGTCCAACTCTCACATCCATACATGACCACAGAAAAAACCATAGCCTTGACTTTGTTGGCAAAGTAATGTCTCTGCTTTTTAACATGCTGTCTAGGTTGATCATAACTTTTCTTCCAAGGAGTAAGCGTCTTTTAATTTCATGGCTGCAATCACCATCTGCAGTGATTTTGGAGCCCCCAAAAATAAAGTCTGACACTGCTTCCCCATCTATTTGCCATGAAGTGATGGGACCAGATGCCCTGATCTTCGTTTTCTGAATGTTGAGCTTTAAGCCAACTTTTTCACTCTCCTCTTTCACTTTCATCAAGAGGCTTTTCAGTTCCTCTTCACTTTCTGCCATAAGGGTGGTGTCATCTGCATATCTGAGGTTATTGATATTTCTCCCAGCAATCTTGATTTCAAGCCTGTGCTTCTTCCAGCCCAGCGTTTCTCATGATGTACTCTGCATATATGTTAAATAAGCAGGGTGACAATATACAGCCTTGATGTACTCCTTTTCCTATTTAGAACCAGTCTGTTGTTCCATGTCCAGTTCTAACTGTTGCTTCCTGACCTGCATATAGGTTTCCCAAGAGGCAAGTCAGGTGGTCTGGTATTCCTTAGGGGCTACTAATGAGAAGTAAAGTTTGTTTTAGATAGTTCATAAACTAGACAAACCATTATCAGAAAAACCGATGTATATATGCACACATCTGCCTAATTTTTATTCATAAGTAGTACTCTCAAATCTATATAGTATAATTTACCATATAAATTTTAAAAATACATTATTATAGCAACTTCCTTGGCAATCCAGTGGTTAAGACTCAGTGCTTCCACTTCAGGAGGCACAGTTCAATCCCCCGTCAGGGAACTAAGATCCTGCATGCCAGAAAGCATGGCCCCCCCCCCAAAATTATAATAATTTAAAATAAGGGATATTAAATAACTCTGGAGTATAGTTTGGGAAATATCCAGAATCAAAAAACAATTAAAGGAGATTGCCATCTGCCTGTACCCATGACCAAAGAATTGACAACAGATATATTCTCAAACCTTGAATGACTCCACCATGAACTGAGAATCAACAAGAAAAACCCCACAGACTCGAAACTCCCACTGTTCCAGCTGCTGGACCAGCTGTTTCATCACAGGCAGGTGAGTGTACAACTCAATCTGACCTACATGGAGAACATTACAAGACTGTTACAATCAGGACACAAGAAAAATTATCAAAGTACAGAAAAAAATTTTGCCATAAGACAGCTGAGAAAATTTTAAAAAAGGAAGTCAACCTCTGTTGGTAATTTGTTCAACTTTTAAGGAGTCTTACAGGCTCTTAAAGCAATCACAATACCAAGAGAATCCCAAGGAAACTATTCAGTTTTATGTAGAAAGTGAGGTTCTTCACACTTCTGTTTTAGCTAATTAAAAGCAAGTACTATGAAGGTGTGTTAGGTTTGGGAATATTCATCAAGTTGTACACTTATGATGTCTGCACTTTTCTGTGGATGTGTGTGTTCAATTAAAAACAAAGGGGAAACCAACACAATATTGTAAAGTAATTTCCCAATTAAAATAAAGGAAAAAAAAAAGGGAAAAATATGAGAGTCACAAATGATCAAAACTAGGTTAGGCTCAAGTCTAAAATTCATGATTTGGCTTGAAAAGTCGGTGTGATCCTTTGCCCCTACCAGTCTCATCTCAGGACACTTCCCTTTGTTTACTAGGCGCCTCAAACCTACCTGGCTCCTTTCTGCCTAAAGGTCTTCAGCCCATGCTTTCTGCCTGGAGCACAGTTTCCCTCGCCTCACCCTATGGCCTGGCTCACATGCTACTTGGTCAGAAACCTCCCACCTCCCTGCTGCGTGATGGTTGGTGCTACTCCTGTGAGGAGCCTGTCACAAATAATCATTAGGTGATTTCTGATGTATACTGCCTAGCATTCCCACTTTCCTATGAGCTCCCTGAGGGCAGAGACCATGGCTACTTTGTTCTTTAGGTATTTCCAGTGAACAAAATAAGCACTCAGCAAACTCGGTGAATGAATAAGAGACGATGAATGAGCGAATGGTACCTTACTGCAGCAGGGTTTAGAGCTACGAATGCTAACTTCACTGTCTCCACTGAGGACTGAAAGAGCATGATCTCAAGGAAAATGACACATTCAATTGCTGACTTACCTGGACAATCAAAAAGGATGTAGTCATCCTCTACATGGCCAAGACAGTTCTCTAGCCAGTCAAAATTATTGGCAAAGTACTCCATGCAAAATACCAATCCTCCATTGGGACCAAACTGCAGAGTACTGTCCTCCATCACGTCCTCCACCTCAATCAGTTCTCGGATGTCTGAAAACAACAGACAGGCCCCAAACACAAGAGCATCATCCTCACTGGTGATAATTAACAATTATATAACAACTCACATGTATGAAATGATTTCTGTCCATGGCTATTAACTGTAGTAGTGTCCATGGAAACAAATTAAATACATTTTTGTATGGCCAGACTATGGAATACTGTGCAGCCACAAAAAGAAGTTCTTAAAGTACTGATGTCATATAATCTCCCAGGTATACTGTTAAGTGAAAAGTGCAAAACTCTGTGTTAGAATGCCATCATTTGTGTTAAAAAATAAAAGACAAAAATTTACTACGTATACATATATATACATTTGATTTTACATGCATAGACTATGGAAAGATACCCCAGAAATTAGCAACACTGGCAGCCTCAAGAGAGGGAAGCCACCTTCTTGGACCCAGAGCTAGGAGGAAGACATTTTCCTGGATATTTACTCCTTGTGCCTTTTGCAGTTTGAACAACGTGAATATACATTCAGTTCAGTTCAGTCGCTCAGTCGTGTCCGACTCTTTGCGACCCCATGAACCGCAGCATGCCAGGCCTCCCTGTCCATCACCAACTCCCGGAGTTCACTCAGACTCACATCCATCGAGTCAGTGATGCCATCCAGCCATCTCATCCTCTGTTGTCCCCTTCTCCTCCTGCCTCCAATCCTTCCCAGCATCAGAGTCTTTTCCAGTGAGTCAACTCTTCACATGAGGTGGCCAAAGTACTGGAGTTTCAGCTTCAGCAACATTCCCTCCAAAGAAATCCCAGGGCTGATCTCCTTCAGAATGGACTGGTTGGATCTCCTTGCAGTCCAATGGACTCTCAAGAGTCTTCTCCAACACCACAGTGCAAAAGCATCAGTTCTTCAGCACTCATCTTTCTTCACAGTCCAACTCTCACATCCATACATGACCACTGGGAAAACCATAGCCTTGACTAGATGGACCTTTGTTGGCAAAGTAATGTCTCTACTTTTGAATATGCTATCTAGGTTGGTCATAACTTTTCTTCCAAGGAGTAAGCGTCTTTCATGGCTGCAGTCACCATCTGCAGTGATTTTGGAGCCCCCCAAAATAAAGTCTGACACTGTTTCCACTGTTTCCCCATCTATTTGCCATGAAGTGATGGGACCAGATGCCATGATCTTAGTTTTCTGAATGTTGAGCTTTAAGCCAACTTTTTCACTCTCCTCTTTCACTTTCATCAAGAGGCTTTTTAGTTCCTCTTCACTTTCTGCCCTAAGGTAACTATTCTTAAACTTATGGCCAGAGGTTCATGACACTGTATAGGAGGCAATGATCAAGACCATCCCCAAGAAAAAGAAATGCAAAAAGGCAAAATGGTTGTCTGAGGAGGCCTTACAAATAGTAGAGAAAAGAAGAGAAGCAAAAAGCAATGAAGAAAAGGAAAGATATACCCATCTGAATGCAGAGTTCCAAAGAACAGCAAGGAGAAATAAGAAAGGCTTCCTCAGCGATCAACACAAAGAAATAGAGGAAAACAACAGAATAGGAAAGACTAGAGATCTGTTTAAGAAAATTGAGAAACCAAGGAAACATTTCATGCAAAGATGGGCACAATAAACGACAGAAATGGTATGGACCTAACAGAAGAAGAAGATATTAAGAAAAGATGGCAAGAATACACAAAAGAACTGTACAAAAAAGATTTTAATGACCAACATAACAACAATGGTGTGATCACTCACCTAGACCCAGATATCCTGGAGTGTGAAGCCAAGTGGGCCTTAGGAACCATCACTACAAACAAAGCTAGTGGAGATGATGGAGTTCCAGCTAAAAGAAGTCCTAAAAGATGATGCTGTGAAAGTGCTGCACTCAATATGCCAGCAAATTTGGAAAACTCAGCAGTGGTCACAGGACTGGAAAAGGTAAGCTTTCATTCCAATCCCAAAGAAAGGCAATGCCAAAGATGCCAAAGATGCTCAAACTACTGCATAATTGCACTCCTCTCACACGCTAGTAAAGTAATGCTCAAAATTCTCCATGCCAGGCTTCAATAGTACGTGAACTGTGAACTTCCAGAGGTTCACGCTGGTTTTAGATAAGGCAGAGGAACCAGAGATCAAATTGCCAACATCCGCTGGATCATCAAAAAAGTAAGAGAGTTCCAGAAAAACATCTACTTTTGCTTTATTGACTATGCCAAAGCCTTTGTGTGAATCACAATAAACTGTGGAAAATTCTGAAAGACATGGGAACACCAGACCACCTTACTTGCCTCCTGAGAAATCTGTATGCAGGTCAAGAAGCAACAGTTAGAACCAGATATGGAACAAGGGACTGGTTCCAAATTGGGAAAGAAGTACATCAAGGCTGTATATTGTCACCCTGCTTATTTAATGTATATGCAGAGTACACCATGCAAAATGCCAGGCTGGATGAAGCACAAGCTGGAATCAAGAGTGTCAGGAGAAATACCAATAACCTCAGATAGGCAGATGACACCATCCTTATGGCAGAAAGCAAAGAGGAACTGAAGAGACTCTTGATGAAAGTGAAAGAGGAGAGTGAAAAAGTTGGCTTAAAACTCAACATTCAGAAAACTAAGATCATGGCATCTGGTCCCATCACTTCATGGCAAATAGATGAGGAAACACTGACAACAGTGACAGACTTTTTTGGGGCTCCAAAATCACTGCAGATGGTGACTGCAGCCATGAAATTATAAACACTTGCTCCTTGGAAGAAAAGCTATGATAAACCTCAGTTAAGTCTGTCGCTCACTTATGTTCGACTCTTTGCGACCCAATGAATCGCAGCATGCCAGGCCTCCCTGTCCATCGCCAACTCCCAGAGTTCACTCAAACTCATATCCATCAAGTCGGTGATATCATCCAGCCATCTCATCCTCTGTCATCCTTTTCTCCTCCTGCCCGCAATCCCTCCCAGCATCAGAGTCTTTTCCAATGAGTCAACTCTTTGCATGAGGTGGCCAAAGTATTGGAATGTCAGCTTCAGCATCAGTCCTTCCAATGAACAGCCAGGACTGATCTCCTTTAGGATGGACTGGTTGGATCTCCTTGCAGTCCAAGGGACTCTCAAGAGTCTTTTCCAACACCACAGTTCAAAAGCCTCAGTTCTTCTGTGCTCATCTTTCTTCACAGTCCAACTCTCACATCCATACATGACCACAGGAAAAACCATAGCCTTGACTAGACGGACCTTTGCTGGCAAAGTAATATTTCTGCTTTTGAATATGCTATCTAGGTTGATCATAACTTTCCTTCCAAGGAGTAAGCGTCTTTTAATTTCATGGCTGCAATCACCATCTGCAGTGATTTTGGAGCCCCCAAAAATAAAGTCTGACACTGCTTCCCCATCTATTTGCCATGAAGTGATGGGACCAGATGCCCTGATCTTCGTTTTCTGAATGTTGAGCTTTAAGCCAACTTTTTCACTCTCCTCTTTCACTTTCATCAAGAGGCTTTTTAGTTCCTCTTCACTTTCTGCCATAAGGGTGGTGTCATCTGCATATCTAAGGTTACTGATATTTCTCCCGGCAATCTTGATTCCAGCTTGTGCCTCTTCCAGCCCAGCGTTTCTCATGATGTACTCTGCATAGAAGTTAAATAAGCAGGGTGACAATATACAGCCTTGACATACTCCTTTTCCTATTTGGAAACAGTCTGTTGTTCCATGTCGAGTTCTAACTGTTGCTTCCTGACCTGCATATAGGTTTCTCAAGAGGCAGGTCAGGTGGTCTGGTATTCCCATCTCTTTCAGAATTTTCCACAGTTTATTGTGATCCACACAGTCAAAGGCTTTGGCATAGTCAATAAACCAGAAATAGATGTTTTTCAGGAACTCTCTTGCTTTTTCCATGATCCAACGGATGTTGGCAATTTGATATCTAGTTCCTCTGCCTTTCCTAAAACCAGCTTGAACATCTGGAAGTTCATGGTTCATGTACTGCTAAAGCCTGGCTTGGAGAATTTTGAGCATTACTTTACTAGCATGTGAGATGAGTGCAATTGCGTGGTAGTTTGAGCATTCTTTGGCAATGCCTTTCTTTGGGATTCCTGGTGGCTCAGAGGTTAAAGCATCTGCATGAAATGTGGGAGACCTGGGTTCGATCCCTGGGTCGGGAAGTTCCCCTGGAGAAGGAAATGGCAACCCACTCCAGTATTCTTGCCTGGAGAATCCCAAGGACGGAGGAGCCTGGTGGGCTACAGTTCACGGGATTGCAGAGTCGGACACGACTGAGCGACTTCACTTCACTTCTTTGGGATTAGAATGAAAACTGACCTTTTCCAGTCCTGTGGCCACTGCTGAGTTTTCCCAATTTGCTGGCATATTGAGTGCAGCACTTTCACAGCATCATCTTTCAGGATTTGAAATAGCTCAACTGGAATTCCATCACCTCTACTAGCTTTGTTCGTAGTGATGCTTTCTAAGGCCCAGTTGACTTCACATTCCAGGATGTCTGGCTCTACGTCAGTGATCACACCATCGTGATTATCTGGGTTGTGAAGCTCTTTTTTGTACAGTTCTGTGTATTCTTGCCACCTCTTCTTAATATCTTCTGCTTCTGTTAGGTCCATACCATCCCATGTCCAAGGTAAGAGAAACCCAAGTAAGATGGTAGGTGTTGCGAGAGGGCATCAGAGGGCAGACACACTGAAACCATAATCACAGAAAACTAGTTATTCTAATCACACTAGGACCACAGCCTTGTCTAACTCAATGAAACTAAGCCATGCCGTGTGGGGCCACCCAAGACGGATGGGTCATGGTGGAGAGGTCCGACAGAATGTGGTCCACTGGAGAAGGGAATGGCAAACCACTTCAGTATTCTTGACTTGAGAACCCCATGAACAGTATGAAAAGGCAAAATGATAGAATACTGAAAGGGGAACTCCCCAGGTTGGTTGGTAAGTACCCAAATTGCTACTGGAGATCAGTGGAGAAATAACTCCAGAAAGAATGAAGGGATGGAGCCAAAGCAAAAACAACATCCAGTTGTGGATGTGACTGGTGATAGAAGCAAGGTTCAATGCTGTAAACAGCAATATCGCATAGGAACCTGGAATGTCAGGTCCATGAATCAAGGCAAATTGGAAGTGGACAAATGGGAGATGGCAAGAGTGAACATCGACATTCTAGAAATTAGCGAACTAAAATGGACTGGAATGGGTGAATTTAACTCAGATGACCATTATATCTACTACTGTGCACAGGAATCCCTTAGAAGAAATGGAGTAGCCATCATGGTCAACAAAGAGTCCGAAATGCAGTACTTGAATGCAATCTCAAAATGACAGAATGATCTCTGTTCGTCTCCAAGGCAAACCATTCAATACCACAGTAATCCAAGCCTATGCCCCAACCAGTAACACTGAAGAAGCTGAAGTGGAACGGTTCTATGAAGACCTATAAGACCTTTTAGAACTAATACCCCCAAAAGATGTCCTTTTCATTATAGTGGACGGGAAAGCAAAAGTAGGATGTCAAGAAACACCTGGAGTAACAGGCAAATTTGGCCTTGGAATACGGAATGAAGCAGGGCAAAGGCTAATAGAATTTTGCCAAGAGAATGCACTGGTCATAGCAAACACCCTCTTCCAACAACACAAGAGAAGACTCTACACATGGACATCACTAGATGGTCAACACCGAAATCAGATTGATTATATTCTTTGCAGCCAAAGATGGAGAAGCTCTATACAGTCAGCAAAAACAAGACTGGGAGCTGAAAGTGGCTCAGATCATGAACTCCTTATTGCCAAATTCAGACTTAAATTGAAGAAAGTGGGGAAAACCACTAGACCATTCAGGTGTGACCTAAATCAAATCCCTCATGATTATACATTGGAAGTGAGAAATAGATTTAAGGGACTAGATCTGATAGAGTGCCTGATGAACTATGGACGGAGGTTTGTGACATTGTACAGGAGACAGGGATTAAGACCATCCCCATGGAAAAGAAATGCAAAAAAGCAAAATGGCTGTCTAAGGAGGCCTTACAAATAGCTGTGAAAAGAAGAGAAGCAAAAAGCAAAGGAGAAAAGGAAAGATACAAGCATCTGAATGTAGAGTTCCAAAGAATAGCAAGGAGAGATAAGAAAGCCTTCCTCAGCGATCAAAGCAAAGAAATAGAGGAAAACAACAGAATGGGAAAGACTAGAGATCTCGTCAAGAAAATTAGAGATACCAAGGGAACATTTCATGCAAAGATGGGCTCAATGACAAACCTAGACAGCATATTAAAAAGTAGAGACATTACTTTGCCAACAAAGGTCCATCTAGTCAGAGCTATGGTTTTTCCAGTAGTCATGTATGGATGTTAGAGCTGGACCATAAAGTAAGCTGAGCACCAAAAAATTGATGCTTTTGAACTCTGGTGTTGGAGAAGACTCTTTTGAAAGAGTCCCTTGGGCTGCAAGGAGATCACACCAGTCAATCCTAAAAGAAATCAGTCCTGAATATTCATTGAAAGGACTAATGCTGAAGCAGAAACTCCAATAGTTTGGCCACCTGATGGGAAGAACTGACTCACTAGAAAAGATCCTGATGCTGGGAAAGATTGAAGGCAGGAGGAGAAGGGATGACAGAGGATGAGATGGTGGATAGCATCACTGACTCACTGGACATGAGTTTGAGCAAGTTCCGGGAGTTGGTGATGGACAGGGAAGCCTGGCGTGCTGCAGTCCATGAGGTTACAGAGTCACACACGACTGAGCAACAGAACTGAACTGAACTGATAAGCAAGTAAAACAAAATCAAACAAAGAAAACCAATTCCATTTCTTAATTTGATGGCCCGGGGTTTCTCTGGTGAAGCAATAGCTGAGAATCCACCTGCCAATGTAGGGGACATGAGTTCGATCCCTGGTCCAAGAAGATCCCACATGGAGCAACTATTGAGTCCAGATGGCCAAAGCCTGTGCTCCACAACCAAGAAACGACCACAATGAGAAGCCCAAGCACCACAATGAAGAGTAGCCCCTACTCACTGCAACTAGAGAAAGCTCTCACAAAGCAACAAAGATCCAATGTAACCAAAATAAACATCTTTAAATATATATATATAAGATGATCCTACACTGACTTGTCTCCCTCCCCAATAAACAGGATCATGCACTGAACAGCTCAAGTCAGAAACCTAACAGTGACTCTCGATCCCTCCCTTCTTCCAACCTTTTTAGTTCAATCTCGCACAAAATGCTGCTAATTCTATTTGCAAAATATATACCTGTCTGCAGCCATGAAATTAAAAGACGCTTACCCCTTGGAAGGAAAGTTATGACCAACCTAGATAGCATATTCAAAAGCAGGGACATTACTTTGCCAACAAAGATCCGTCTAGTCAAGGCTATGGTTTTTCCAGTGGTCATGTATGGATGTGAGAGTTGGACTGTGAAGAAAGCAGCTGCTGCTGCTAAGTCGCTTCAGTCGTGTCTGACTCTGTGCGACCCCACAGATGGCAGCCCACCAGGCTCCCCCATCCCTGAGATTCTCCAGGAAGAACACTGGAGTGGGTTGCCATTTCCTTCTCCAATGCATGAAAGTGAAAAGTCAAAGTGAAGTCACTCAGTCGTGTCCAACTCTTAGTGACCTCATGGACTGCAGCCTACCAGGCTCCTCCGTCCATGGGATTTTCCAGGCAAGAGTACTGGATTGGGGTGCCATTGCTTTTTCCGGTGAAGAAAGCTGAGCGCCAAAGAACTGATGCTTTTGAACTGTGGTGTTGGAGAAAACTCTCTTGAGAGTGCCCTGGACTGCAAGGAGACCCAACCAGTCCATTCTAAAGAAGACCAATCCTGGGTGTTCATTGGAAGGACTGATGCTAAAGCTGAAACTCCAATACTTTGGCCACCTCATGCAAAGAATTGGTTCACTGGAAAAGACTCTGATGCTGGGAGGAACTGGGGACAGGAGGAGAAGGGGACGACAGAGGATGAGATGGCTGGATGGCATCACCAACTCAATGGACATGAGTTTGAGTAAACTCCGGGAGTTGGTAATGGACAGGTAGGCCTGGCGTGCTGTGATTCATGGGGTCACAAAGAGTCAGACATGACTGAGCAACTGAACTGAACCGATACCTGTCTGTACCTTTGTACCTTCACCATGACCACCCCAGTCCCCCTTCTACTCTTGACTCTCTCGAGTCTATTTTTCGTCTGAGAGCCAGAGATATTTTTAAAAACATAAATCAGATGTCAGTCCTCTCCCCTGCTGGAAACCCTCTAATGGCATTTCACAGTTGAAAGGTGCTAGGAATTGAGGGGGTTTTTTGGGTTTGCTTTTTTTTTTTTTTTTTTTGCTCTGCGGCACGCAGCCTTCAGGGAGTCTAATCTATGCCCCTGCAATGGCAATATGGAGTCCCACCCACTGGACTGCCAGGGAATTCCCTTATGAGTATTTGTGTCCCTCTAAAACTCATGCTGAAAACCTAATGCCCAGGGTGATGATATTAATTGGTGGGACTTTGGGAAGATGAATGGGATCAGTGCTCTCATAAAAGAGGTCCCAAGAGATCCCTTGCCCACTTCCATCATATGAGGACACAGTGAGAAGTCGTCAGTCTACTAGTGGAAGAGGGCCATGGCTGGCAGCACCCTAATCTTGCGCTTCCAGCCTCCAAAACTGTGAGAAATCCATTTCTGTCGTTTAGAAGCCACCCAGTCTGTAGTATTTTGTTACAGCATCCCAAACAGACTAACAGGGTGAAAAAACAGGATAAAAGCCATACTCCTCTTGTCCTACTAGCTGCTACCCATCTCCTTCCTTCACTTCTTATGCCCTAGCTCATCAACACCTTTGCTTTTTCCGGAACACCCCAAACTCTTTCCCATCTCTCGGCTATATATTGACCTTGACGTTCCTTCATCTTGGAAAGGCTTTCGCCAGCTTGGTGAGCATGTTACCATCTTCAGGTCTAGGCCCTAATAGCCCCTCCTCAGAGATGTCGTCCCTGACTATGCTACCTACAGCACTCTTCCCTAGTTATTTCTTCACATCAGCCTATAGCAGCACTTATCACAATCTGCAACCGATTTTATCATTTTGCTTATTTCCCTTGCTAAAAGGCCCAAAAAGACAGAGAGAATATCTGTGTTGTTCTCTGCTATGACTCTGGTGTCCAGCATAAAGCAAGTGCTCAGTAGACATCTGAATAAAGTAAAAGATTAAAAGACATAACCAAATACTTAAAGCTTGCTCACTTATAGTATAGTACGATCAGCAGTAAAACAGATTTACCAAACAGGATCAAACACAAAAAAAACGGAAGGGAAGGGTGGTGAGGGAGAGTCTACTCACTTTTCATTCCGACATCAGAGACTAAGAAAGGATACTGTCACACATCAACAGGAGTTGATGTCACCACATGACATTCAGCCTCATGCTGTTCACCATGAAAGCAGGGGACCAGGCTGTATTAATTTTCAGCTTCTATGTGCAGCAGCCAGCACTCGCTGCCTCCCCACTCTCCTGTTTTTCCTGAAGGAGGGGGAAGGCTCTGCTCAGGACTTACCAGCCATCACGGAATAGTTGAAATGCTCTGCTGCAGGATCTAGGTTCACAACTTGGACAGACCGATTGAGGGCTTCGCAGTGCTGCACCATGGTGGCACAGTAAGTGCTCTGTAACATCACAAGGCACGAGGGGTTAGAGCATGCTCGGTATAGTGCTGACCCCTCCACCTCCAGAGGGACTCTCCACCCACCTTGGGCAGTGTCTACTAAGCCCAAAACTATTCCTTCATTGACCAAGAAGCTAAAAGGCATTAGGCTGGGAGTCAGGACACCTGACTGGGCTGTGGATCCAGACCTGGCTTGGACTCATGGGGAGGTGCTTTTGCATCCTCTCCCTACATTTTCTTGTCTCTAAATGTGACGGCTTCCACGATCACTAAGGCTCCTTACTGCTCTCACGTGCAACAAGCGGAATTTAAAGGGCAATTTTCTGATTACACTGTGCAGCATCTAACACATGATGTCTCCACTAGGATTGGTACAGTCCAAACAAAGCTTTACGTAGGCTGGTGAGGGATGATGTATCTGAGAAGAGAGTATCTGAGCTGAGGGACAGCAATGCACTTGCCAGGCCAGCGGAATAACAATCCAAGATGAGAGAACATCAGGCCAATAAACAGCCTGGCAATACGCTATCAGTTTACACCTTCTGGTTTACAGAATTCTTCATCCCTCATATACTACATTAAGGCTACTTGTCTGTCTCTCCCACCCTCTATTTAAAGGCAGGGATGTGTCAGGAATTCCCTGGCAATCTGGTTAGGAGTCGGTGCTTTCACTGCTGGGGCAGGGTTTGATCCCTGCCTGGTCTGGGAACTAAGATCCTACAAGCTGCCTGACACTCCCAATAAATAAAGAAAGGCAGGGATGTGTCTTATTCAGTTTTATAAGCCTAGGGGCCATAACATACTTCCTAGGTGGCTCAGTGGTAAAGAATCTGCCTGCCAATGCAGGAGACGTGGGTTTGATCAATGGGTCTGGAAGATCCCCTGGAGAAGGAAATGGCAACCCACTCTAGTATTCTTGCCTGAAAAATCCCAGGGAGAGAGGAGCCTGGTGGGCTACGATCCATGGAGTTTCAAAGAACTGGACATGATTGAGCAACTGAGATGCACGCAGGTGCTATAACAGTACCTGGTACATAATAAGTACTTGATAATTATTTCTAATTGATTAATATGTTTGAATAAACTCCATCAGGGAGAGGATTTTTGTGTGTGTATTTTAGTCACTACACAATCCCCCAGAGTATTTCTGATAGTAGGCGTCAAAAGTTTACAGAAAAATACTTATTTAACACAATGTGTAAGTTAATCTAGAATATAAAAATAACCTCTATCATGCTTTTATCTTTCTCCTCAGTGACTTGACACACACTGTTCTCTCTGCCTAGGAGCCCTCTCTACATATCACATTGCATTTTAATTGACTAGTCACCTATAAGTGTGATAGTAGTCTACTATTCACTCGAGTATTCTTGTCTGGAGAATCCCATGGACAGAGGAGCCTGGTGTGCTACCATCCATGGGGTCACAAAGAGTTGGACATGACTGAGCAACTAACACACATATACACATCCCAAATAGACTACTGGCTCCAGGAAAGCAAGGGTCATACCATAGTCACATGTGTATCTCCTGCATCCAGAAAAAGCCAAGTCAACTTAAAAACTGAAGCCACAAAACACTTTCACAGATTCCAGTGTTTCCCACACTCCTGTTATTTGATCAATAAAGTCACAATTTCTACCATATTTAAGGGCCTCTAATAGGATTTCCTTCATAGTTGCTTACAAGAAAAAATTGTATCTCTAACCAGAAAAACAGCTATGCTTATCATAACGTGAAGATAACCATAAAAGATAACACAACTTTAAAACATTTTTGGTTCTAGGTAAATATAATTGCCTGTCAAAAGCTCTGAGTCTAAGATCTGCTCTCAAAAAAGAGGAGAATTAAAGACGTGTTGAAGACACAAAGAAAGGTAATGTTAAAGAATGCTCAAACTACCGCACAATTGCACTCATCTCACACACTAGTAAAGTAATGATCAAAATTTTCCAAGCCAGGCTTCAGCAATATGTGAACAGTGAGCTTCCAGATGTTCAAGCTGGTTTTAGAAAAGGCAGAGGAACCAGAGATCAAATTGCCAACATCCACTGGATCATCAAAAAAGCAAGAGAGTTCCAGAAAAACATCTACTTTCACTTTATTGACTATGCCAAAGCCTTTGACTGTGTGGATCACAATAAACTGTGGAAAATTCTCAAAGAGATAGGAATATCAGACTACCTGACCTGCCTCTTGAGAAACCTGTATGCAGGTCAGGAAGCAACAGTTAGAACTCGACATGGAACAACAGACTGTTTCCAAATAGGAAAAGGAATACATCAAGGCTGTATATTGTCACCCTGCTTATTTAATGTATATGCAGAGTACATCATGCAAAATTCCGGGCTGGATGAAGCACAAGCTGGAATCAAGATTGCCGGGAGAAATATCAATAGCCTCAGATATGCAGATGACCCCACCCTTATGGCAGAAAGTGAGAAAGAATTAAAGAGCCTCTTGATGAAAGTGAAAGAGGAGAGTGAAAAAGTTGGCTTAAAGCTCAACATTCAGAAAACGAAGATCATGGCATCTGGTCCCATCACTTCATGGCAAATAGATGGGGAACCAGTGTCAGACTTTATTTTTCTGGGCTCCAGAATCACTGTGGATGGTGACTGCAGCCATGAAATTAAAAGATGCTTGCTCCTTGGAAGGAAAGTTATGACCAACCTAGACAGCATATTAAAAAGCAGAGACATTACTTTGCCAACAAAGGTCCATCTAGTCAAAGCTATGGTTTTTCCAGTAGTCATGTATGGATGTGAGAGTTGGACTTAAAGAAAGCTGAGCACCGAAGAATTGATGCTTTTGAACTGTGGTGTTGGAGAAGTCTCTTGAGAGTCCCTTGGACTGCAAGAAGATCCAACTAGTCCATCCTAAAGGAGATCAGTCCTGGGTGTTCACTGGAGGGACTGATGTTGAAGCTGAAACTCCAATACCTTGGCCACCTGATGAGAAGAGCTGACTCATTTGAAAAGACCCTGATGCTGGGAAAGATTGAGGGCTGGAGGAAAAAGGGACGACAGAGGATGAGATGGTTGGATGGCATCACCGACACAATGGACATGGGTTTGGGTGGACTCTGGGAGTTGGTGATGGACAGGGAGGCCTAGCATGCTGCAGTTCATGGGGTTGCAAAGAGTCAGACACGACTGAGCGACTGAACTGAAGACACACTAGCACCAAACTGATGATTTCATCTCAATGCAAACTGAAAGAAAACTGAAAAGGGAGAGACTTTCTCAATATATGATTCAATGTTCATTAATGTCAGGCGTATTTCCTAAGTACACCACAAGTCCACGTCTCAAGTTCTGAGAAACAGTGACTAACGAGACCCCACCTTAAATTAACCTCCTGGGTTAAAAACACGGGCATTTTCTGGAGTTACATAAAACTGGATTCAAATTCCAGCCGTCACTTACTAGCTGTGCGATCTTGAAAAAAAATTTAAGTCTCATTTTCCTTACCGGCAAAGTAGGAGTAACAGGACTTAACTCACGGGGTTGTTGTGGAAATAGTTTAAGTGCAGTATCTGGGGCTTAATTATGCAATTAAAAACTAGCAACTATCACTAATTTCCTTTCAAAAGAACAGCAAAAAGGACAGTGAAGCCCAGGCTGCAGAAGCGAGCTGCCCAGGTTTCAGGGTCCCCGGTACAACCTCCAGCCCTTCCTTCAGGACGCGAACCTCCCTACCTCCCACAAACTTCGACATTTCCCTCCTTCGCCTGCCAAATCCTTACCTTCCCGCTGCCGGCGGGGCCCATAACCAGTTGAGCGTACCGAGGCATGGTAGCTCCCCCGTTTCCTGACGCCTCCAGTCGCACAAGACTGAGAATCTGACCACCACGTTCCCTTTAGCCTTCGCGCGACGCCCACTAAGTTCCAGGAACACGAAGTAGAAACCAATCGCAATCCAACTTCCCTGGCTTCTTCTGTTCTGCCACGCCTCCGACTACGGAGCGTCCCGAAGGCCAAATCCCAGGAGAAACGCGTTTTGCCAAAAGTACCGGGAAGTTTTGCGCGTGCGCAGAAGTAGTTGGCGGAAATCAACAATTGGGATTCTGGCAAGGTCTGGTTGCCTTGGTGATAACGGACAACCGACAACGCTCCGCATGCCTCAGCGAGGTGCTTTGGTCCTTGGTTTGCGTACTGCTGTTTGACCTATATGGTGACCTTCAAGATTTGCAAATTTGCAGAGGGTCTGGATACTAACGTGAAAGGCACCTTTCGTTTTAGAGGGAAATTATACTTCCTTTCTGCGACGCATCCCTTCCACAAAAAGGCGCAAATGAACAAACGCGTAATCAACTAATGAACTCCCGCCCCTCGCCCAACTTAATTCCAGGATCTTGGATCTGCCCTCTCCGCTTTCCCGAAGCTATTCGGGCAGTGTCCGGACTTCATCGGAGGGGGCTAGAATCCGGCGTCTGCCTCTTCACCCCCAATAACTCCCGGCCTGACGCACGCGTGCTGACAGAGGAGGGGAAAGGGGAAAGATTCTCTCGCAGAGAGCTCGCGGTCAGGGCACCCAGGAGGAGATGCCCTACCAAGGTCCAGTGTCCGACTGGACGGAGTGCAGTTCTTCCGCAGAGCCTCCCGCAGTGGCCAGGGCCGAGGGTGGCGGCGGCGGGTGAGGCTGCGGGGCCCTGAGGGATTTGGGAGGATGGCCGTCAGCCCTGAGTCGTGATCCCGGGGTAGAGGAGGGGGGTGAGAGCTGGCTGCTCCTGTGGACTGGTCCCTAGTGTACTGAAGTGAGAGGAAGGGAGAACCTTTGTTGTGGCCGACTCACAGTTTAGGGGACGGGCTTCTGAGGAAAGCTGAGGACAAGGGTTGGTGCAATGACTGACTAAACGCAGTGACTGCGACAGTCGTCTGGGTGCTTCTTGTGTCCCAGGGGGCGCTGCGAAATCTGCTTGAATGTTTGCCGTCTGGCCACTGTATTTCTACAAAAAGGGGTTGGCAGGCTGGGGGTTGGGGGTTAGGGAGGCACCAAGGGAAGAGAGGCTCAAAGGAGCGCTTCCAAGTCAACAAATCATTTCCCTGTGTGACATTAGTCACCTTTATGTCAAATTGAGATTCAAAATCTGTAATGAGACAAGTTTTAGAGGCACTTTGAATTTGGCATTTTCTTCACTCAATAGTTCCTTTTTCATAAATCCATTTTGAGCAGGTTTTTACTTTTTCTTTTTTAACTGCTGGGAAACTTTTTTGTATTTTAATTTTTAATTGAAGAATAATTACTTTACAATATTGTAATGGTTTTGGAGAAGGAAATGGCAACCCACTCCAGTGTTCTTGCCTGGAGAATCCCAGGGACCGGGGGAGCCTAGTGGGCTGTCCTCTCTGGGGTCGCACAGAGTCGGACAGGACTGAAGTGACTTAGCAGCAGCAGCAGCAGCATTGTAATGGTTTCTGCCATGGGTCTTTACTATTATTTTCTGGACGCTGAAGATAGTTGGTGAAATTACTGTTGGAGGCAGTACCTCATCCCTTGCATCAGTTATTCCCTAAAAGTGAGAACTGCTGGAGGTTCCTCTCAAGCCCATAGTCACGGCTCCTGCTGCACCCATGGCCATCTTTAAAAATGTATATATGTGTTTGGTGCATCGATGACTTCTAAAGATGGGATGGTACTATGTTCCTCTTTTCTGCTCCTCAGAGTGTTTAGCAAAGTTCTGGATCCTAGTATATCAGAGCATCAATGAATTGGTCATTGAAAAAAATTGTAGGAAGAGGAAAAGGGGAGTGTTTTGTCTTAATTTGAGAACTGAAAAAATGAACTGTACAAACATTCTAGACCAACTTAGTTCCAGTACACCTTAAATTACATATAATAATTTTATTAAGAATAAAGGAAGAAAATATCATGGATAGCACAGAAGCCCAATTACTTCACTGAGCTCAGTGTAGGAATTAGATTCTGAGACTGTAACAAAGTAAAGCCAAATCTGGCTTAAAGTAAATCCTTTATATATAGTATGGTAAAAATCTCTGATAATTCACTTTGAAAAAGCTTGAAGTCATTAGGATATAACCAGAATTATCGGAGAAGGCTTTGCAAGACATTATATCTGATGGAAATGGAAAGTAAAAAGCATGTGTAATACTGTCTTTATTTTTCATTTAAAATACTTTATTTAATGCTTATACAACTTTCAATTGTTACATATTATATACATCCTTTTTTTCTTAAAACAGATCAGCTGGACATTCTTATTACCAGAATTCCAAAGGTACTGGTGAGTATATAAAGCAGATAATACGCATCAATAATATGCATCAATAATGTGGCTAAGAGAAATAAATTTTGCTATAACTAATACAATGGAGTTTTGAAAAGTCTTTATTAGCATCTTTGGTAAACTCAGTTTTTAAGATTTTCAAAGAACAATCCAGCAGGTCTTTGTCTCCTGCTGAGATATCTCACATCAGGGACTTCCCTGGTGGTTCAGTGGCTATGACTCTGTGCTCTCAGTTCAGGGGGCCCAAGTTTGATCTCTGGGCAAGAACTAGGTCGCATATGCTGCAACTAAGACCTGGAGCACCCAAATAAAATACCCCACATCAAAAGAGTACTTCAAAATTGCAGAGAATCTGAAAAGAACTGTTTATAACTGATGTTAGTTGAAAGGACAGAACATAACCTGGGGTTTATATTAATACAAAGATTGAAGGAAAAAATTCTCAATTGTACAACTTCAAAGAACATAAAATATTTTTCAATGCTATTGTTTTCCTCTCACTTGAAATTAAGGATATAGCTGCTGGAGGTAAGAGGTTAAGACAGGCCCCCAAAGACCTCTCACTAACTTTTTGTGGGTGAGCAATTTCAATTCAAATGATATATAAAACTTGAATTCACTTTGCTTTTTCTTGGAAAATTTATAGTCCTTACAGTTACCTAGGAAAAACACACATATTTGTGTGTGTGTGTATATATCCACATAACTTTATTTTATATACATGTGGTTGTTTTAAAATAGAATTGCTGAATCACATGGCAATTCTATTTTTTGAGGAACTGCCATACTGTTTCCTCAGCAGCTGCACCATTTTGTATTCCCAGCAGCAACACACAGAGGTCCAGTTTCTCCACATCCTAGCTAACACTTGTTTTCATTTTTTGATGAGAAGGAAATGGCAACCCTCTCCAGTAGTCTTGCCTGAGAATCCCATGGATGGAGGAGCCTGGCAGGCTACAGTCCGTGGGGTCAAAAAGAGTTGGACACCACTGAGCGACTTCACTTTCACTTTCTCTAACTTTCATACTTACGGATACGAAGTGATATCCCATTGTGATTTTGATTGCATTTCCCTAATGATTAGTGATAGTGAACATCTTTTCATGTGTTCATTAACCACTTGTATGTCTTCTTTGAAGACATCTAAAGTCTATTTAAGTCCATAGCCCATTTTCAGCTGGGTTGTTTGTTGTGTTTAACTATTGTTTTTAAAGATTTCATTTTCTGTAAAGAAATGCTAAGCTTCTGAGGAATTAAATTTTAGTCCCAGTTCTAATATGCACCTCAGAACTATTAACAAGGACACACAAAATATATTCTTAATTACTCTACACTTATGACTTGAAAAGGCTTAAAAAATAAACTTTCAGTACGTTGAATTGCTGTTCGTTTTATTATTACAGATTCCAAATTATGTTTTAAGGATCAATCATAATGTAATTTCTGGATGATTTTGTATTTGTTGGTAAATTAGCTAGTCCTTTAGTATGCAAATGTAGTTCTTAGTTATCTGCACCAACCATCCAATTTCCCCAAATCTTGAAGAAGTAACTAAATTTAAGGTTTAATATGTAAAATTACAGTGGCTTTGTTATCAATAATAACGGAAACAAAACTGTGCTTATTTAGTTTACCTAGTACAGATTTTTAACTTGGAATTTATTCTGCCAGCTGTTTGTAATAGCCCCAAACGGGAAACAACCCAGATTTCCATCAAGAAGTGGATGGATAATCAAATTCTGGTATATACATGCAATGGAATAAAACCCAAGAATAAAATGGCACTATCTATTGTTACACATTACATAAATAGATCTCAAAATAATTGAGTGAAAGACGTCAGACAAAACCAGAATATATACTGTATGTTTCCATTTATAGCAAACTCAAGAAACTAAGCTATAGTGATAGAAAACGCATCAGTGGTTGCTTGGAAAGAGGAAGTGTATGGGGAGGATAGGAATGTAAACAAGTGTTATTTTCTGATTAAACTTTGCCAGGCACTGTTTTTCCCCAAACTGCTAGTAATACTGAGTTATCTTAACATATGTGAAGCTAAAAACTAGTTTCCATTCTTCTTCGAAAACATCTCAGTTTTTATTTTTATTAAAGGCAATTTAATCTACCTACATCATATTTGAAACAATGAAATAACTGAAATTATGTAAAAATGTTTTAATTAATTATGCAAAGCTCTTCATTTTAACAGTGCCTTATTAAAGGGACAAAATGTGTGTTATTTTATGTTGTGTCTAATATAAAATTTTGAAACTACATACTGAAGTCGAATGATAAAATATTTTTGAAAATCTTTTAAAAGCACAAGTCCTGCATGTATATACCTGTTTAGTGTGGTCTGACAATGAACTAAAGAAGTATACTGTCAACAGTTTGCATCTCAGTTCAGTTCAGTTGCTCAGTCGTGTCCGACTCTTTGCGACTCCATGAATTGCAGCACGCCAGGCCTCCCTGAGAGTCCCTTGGACTGCAAGGAGATCCAACCAGTCCATTCTGAAGGAGATCAGTCCTGGGTGTTCTTTGGAGGGAATAATGCTAAAGCTGAAACTCCAGTACTTTGGCCACCTCATGCGAAGAGTTGACTCTTTGGAAGACTCTGATGCTGGGAGGGATTGGGGGCAGGAGGAAAATGGGATGACAGAGGATGAGATGGCTGGATGGCGTCACCGACTCGACAGATGTGAGTTTGAGTGAACTCCAGGAGTTGGTGATGGACAGGAGGCCTGGCGTACTGCAATTTATGGGGTCGCAGAGTCGGACACGACTGAGCGACTGAACTGAACTGAACTGAACTGAACTGAACTGAACTGAACTGAAGGCCTCCCTGTCCATCACCAACTCCCGGAGTTCCCTCAAACTCACGTCCATTGAGTCGGTGATGCCATCCAGCCATCTCATCCTCTGTCGTCCCCTTCTCTTCCTGCCCCCAATCCCTCCCAGCATCAGAGTCTTTTCCAATGAGTCAACTCTTCGCATGAGGAGGCCAAAGTATTGGAGTTTCAGCTTTAGCATCAGTCCTTTGCATCTCAGCTGAGTTCAAAATAATTTTGTCCAGATGTAATGATTATATATAGTAAATATTTATAAATGTCTTCGATTTTTTGTGTGCTCTAAAACCACATGGCAATCATAAAGTCTCTTCAAATTTAATAGTCTGACTAAAACTAGTATTCCAGAATAATCACTCACACATGTAAACAGATAAAATTGTTGTTAAACCAATCTTTGCCCATGAGATTCACATTATAATGTCCTTGCCTACAGACAGAATCAAAGATGGACACAAAGTGAACTCACCTAGAGCCAAGCTGCAAGAGTTATGGAAAATGCCTCAAACAATTCACAGCCCTAAGTCAAAGACAGAGCCTTTCATTCTAAAGGTATGCTAACTAAATACCAATATTTTATTTAAATGCTAATAGTCTTTGTATTCAGAGTTGAACTTTTTATTGAATCTAGTTAAGAGAGTAACTGGAGAAGGAAATGGCAACCCACTCTAGTACTCTTGCCTAGAAAATCCCATGGACGGAGGAACCTGGTGTCCATGGGGTTGCAGAGTCGGACACAACTGAGCGACTTCACTCACTCACCCACTCAAGAGAGTAAAGCACTGTAGAACACAAGTACACCCAGCACATCGTCTAGTGAAGTCGCTCAGTCGTGTCCGACTCTGCGACCCATGGACCGCAACCTACTAGGCTCTTCTGTCCATGGGCTTTTCCAGGCAAGAGTACTGGAGTGGGGTGCCATTTCCTTCTCTAGGGCATCTTCCCGACCCAGCAATCGAACCCAGGTCTCCTGCATTGCAGGCAGACGCTTTACTGTCTGAGCCACCAGGGAGGAGTCCATAAATATCTGCTGGGGTGGGCTGCCATCTATGGGGTTGCATAGAGTAGGACATGACTGAAGCGACTTAGCAGCAGCAGCAGCAGCAAACTCACTAATCAATGCAAGAATTTTATCATTATAGATTCCCTTTCATAGGAATATTTTCATGCTTTATGATACTTTGGCTTTAATGTATATTTCTTCACTCTGGAAGCTTAGTGCCCCAAGCACAAAGATGCCTGAGGAAAGTTCCACTCTAGAGATAGAAACCCAACCTCATAAAGATTTTGCTCAAGGACTCTAAAATTAAAAGCAAGCAAGAAAATGGCAACAAGTATTTCATGACTGTTGATCTGTATTATCCATTAAAGATCATAGCTGCCAGAATTAACCTCTCCAGAGCAATGTAAATTACAGTTATTAAAGAGGTGTGCAAATTGGTAAATTTTGAGCCAGATTAATATAGTTGAATTTGCATAAGTAAAATGTACAGATGGTACGACACTCCTGAACATTTCATCCTTTCAGATACGGAATATTGCCAACCTCTGTTCTACAATGCAGCCTATACATTTTGTCTTTTAGCATCCAGACCTCACCTTAGTCGAGAAGCGCTACCTCTGTAGCATTGCGAAGATCTATAATGCAAACTATCTGAGGACTTTAATGAAGAGGCACTACATGCATGTGATCCAGCGCAGCTCCCAAAAGCCAGGCAGGTGTACCTCCAGGTAGTTTCTCAATAGTTCTCACAAGAAACAAGAGAGCATTCTAACAGAGGTGATTTGTGTACAGGTGTCCTCACTCATCACAGGGGCCACCTCAGTTCTTGTTCCTCACAGAAGCAGCATTACCCCTGTACTACATGGAGACACCAGCTGGAGAGAGAGGACTTGGGACCTTCTAACATTGCAGCTGCATCTGCACCTGAGATGATAAAACATTCGCTTTGGCGACCAGTGAGAAACAAAGAAGGGTCTGTTTCCTTTTGTTTCAGAGAAAAAATGTACCCCCAACTTTACTTGAAGAGTAGCTAAATGATGTTATTTCTCATGTTCCTTATAAGTTCACTTTAAGTTCAGAATAGGTTGGACGAAGGCACAAAAGAATGCTATCTTACGGTCTCTTTATTGAGCTGACTGGGATATGCTACTGCTTTTTTAAAAATATGTGTAATTTTATTTATTTTTGGCTGCACTGGGTCTTTGTTGCTTTGCATGGACTTCTCTCCAGTTGCAGCGAGCAGGGGCTACTCTTCGTTGAAGTGCACTGGCTTCTCATTGAGGTGGTTTCTCTTGTTGAGCACAGGCCCTTGGTGCACAGGCTTCAGCAGATGCAGCAGGCAGGCTCCAGTAGTTGTGGCTCAGGGGCTGAAGAGGGTGGGCTCAGTAGTTGTGGCTTGTGGAATCTTCCTGGACCAGGGATAGGATCCATGTCGCCTGCATTGGCAGGCAGATTCTTAGCCACTCTGCCACAAGTCCTGCTACTGCTTTTAGAATTTTGTGGAGTTGTAAAAATTTCGATCAGCTAGAACCCTTTTAAATGATTCCCTCTTAAATTCAAAATAATACAAACTCTTCCAAAAGGAGAAGTATACGGTGGCTTCTGCATAGGGGAATAGAATACTATAAACCAAAAAGGAAAAAAGAGATTAAGATGCCTGATTATTCAACCTATGCTACAACTGATAGCTTTGCATCTCAGGGTTAAGTCATGTGAGAATTCAGGGGCTAAAAGGGTCTCTTTGGTGATGTCGGCAGCTTAATAAAAATTTGTATGGTCTTCCACATATATTAGACAACTGTGCACTTTGCTAGTTCCAATTAAGATGCTTCTCTTTCTTGCAGTTTAAAAACTGGATATGCATCTAAAACAAGGTGTAAATCATTGAAGATTTTTAGAAAACCAGGCAGACTGTTCATGAAATCAGGTAAATGTGGAATTTTTAATATATGTTTTTAAAGATGTTATGCTTTAAAAATATTAAACCCAATATAGCTCCATTTCTATTAAAGACATTAAATTTTTGAAGTGTGATTTGCTTACTACTCCAAACAAAACATGAAATCGATTTCTGTTTCCACATAAAAGAACAGTGGTCAGGGAAGTTAAGATTCAATGTATTTCTAAGTAAAGATATTATAGTCAAGGCCAGAGATTTAGCGGATAATGAAATTTGTCAGAACTTAGAGTCATAAACATGACCTTTTCATGCCACAGCACTTCTTTTATGAGATAGTGTAATTTTTTGACAGACAGCATTGAAAACATTTTTTTGGCTACTTGTGCAACATGAGAGATCTTAGTTCCCTGACCAGGGATCGAACCTGTGCCCCCTGCAGTGGAAGCAGTCTTAACCATTGAACCACCAGGGAAATACCCTAACAGCAAATTTTGTATGCATCAAATAGTTAACAAAGGGCTGTATCACCTATACCATTTTGTTTAATATTCAACAAACCAGAGGAAGCAAACCAACCTATTAGCAAAATTTTACAGAGCTACTCAGATAAATCCACATTTAGGAAGGACTGGCTTAAAGGATCTTTCTGCCCCAAGTATGACAAAATGAAAAAGGCAAAAGAGGAAGGAAGACTGAATGCTCAGAGGTATTTCTCAGAATTGATAAAGTGGAAAGGATTAAGTGGAAGTTAAACAGTTACCTAGTTATTTCCACAGTAGGAGAGAAGTGTGTAGGAAGTAGGGAAGTTAGGCCTTCTGAACTGCTGTGTGACAGCACTGCCCAGCTCTGCTGTAAATACCATACTATGCCTACCCAAGAAATGAGGGAAATGGCAGGGTAGAACGTAAGTATGGTTCCAAAAAGAACACCTGAAGGAAACCACAGAGGAAAAGGAAACGAGAAGAAACTTAAGGAATGGAGAATACTAAAGCTCTAACTTCCCCCAGTGAAAAGATTTTTGCAAAGCAATGGGGAAACAGTACTTAGTAGCAGAGAATTTGCTATAATACAACCTGATTAGAATACAGTATTAGGCAACTTACTTTTAAATTAAAAATGAGATATTTAGGGGGAGGGGGAAGTCATGAAATTTTGAAAATTACAGGAAGTTTATGACAAACGCTTATAGACTCTTATTTTCCCTTCAGTTTCTACAAATGATTCTGAATCATACATGAATGAAGAAAAAAAGGAAGAAGATTTACTAAATAAGTGTATGCAATCAATGTCAATTGAAGAACAGGGAGAACATCTGATGTTAACTTGACAACCTGAGTATTGATGATGTGCCAAAGGTGGGGGAAGGGACTGTGAATTGTGTCCTCTCTCTACATTTAGGGCGGTATTGTTATTCAAGTAATTTTAGTTTGTTCAGAAACTTTTACCACAACATAAAAAGTTTGATGTAGTTTCATGCACTACTGATATTTATGTAATAAAATTTATGTGTAACACATGCTTGTATTCCTAGATACAATTAAAATTTATTGTCACCTAAAATCTGAATTATTTTTCTTTAAAGCTGACAAATGCATTGTATAATTTTGTTTACAAGTCCTAAAATAGCAACATTAGAATATCCTAGAAGTATTTTCCTCAGGCTGAGGAAAACTCTGAACATCCTGATATAGAACAGCCTTTGATAGAGATAATACCCTGCCTTGTAGAGAAGGTGCTCAATAAGTATTATCTTCTTGAACTTAAAAATAGAAATATCAATTTGCCCTATTTTATGAAAATTGCCAAACACTTGGACTCTCAAACTAAAGCTTTAAGTTTTAATACAACAGTACAACAGTTGTACTAACAAAAGAACTAGTCACATTACATTTTCACTCTAGTGTTCTTACCTTCTAAATTCAGTGTTTAAAAAAATTTTTTTTTTAATTTTTTGAGGTACAGTTGATATACAATATTATGTAAGTTTTAGGTATACAACATAGTGATTCACAATTTTTGAAGGTTATACTCCATTTTTAGTTATAAAATATTGGCTATATTCCCTATGTTATACAATATATCCTTGTAGCTTATTTATATTTTAAGTTTGTACCTGTTGATCCTCTTATTCCTGTCTTGCCTCTCCCCCTGTAACCACTAGTTTGTTCTCTATATCCATGTTTCCTTTTTGTTATATTCACTAGTTTATTTTTTAGATTCCACAAACAAGTGATATCTACAGTAATCTGTCTTTCCCTGACTTTAGCATAATACCCTCCAAGTCTATCCATGTTTCTGCAAATGGCAAAATTTCACTTTTTTTAATGGCGAGTAATATTCACCACATCTTCTTCATCCATTCATCTGTTGATGAATCCTTAGGTTCTTTCCATATCTTAGCAATTGTAAATAATACTGCTATGAACACTGGGGTGCATGTATCTTCCTGAATTAAACATTAATGTTTGCAAAATTTTGTTGTTAAAACTTAAAAGAACAGGGCATTTAAAAGCAACAGTCTGAAAAATCACTGGATTTACTATGTCAATATGGTATACTATTTAGAAAATAAAACCTGAGTCCAACATTATGATCTAGAACAGTTGTTAAGGAATGAGCTCTGAAGTCATCTACCTTATCACTGTAACACTTGTCTGCAGTTTCATCTGGCCTCTTATTTTCATGATTTTTTAAAATTAAAACACAGTTTAACCAAGAAAGTATAAATGAAAGGTAACTGTTTATTACTGGAGAAGAGAAAAATGTATACAAGAAAGTCTAGGTTCTTCCTCTTCATGCACTACTTTGGTAATAAAGTTCCAAATATCAACTATGAAGATATTTACAAGGCTAAATTTTTCTTAACATGTGACCATTTACTGTGTAGTGAACATTTTTTCATAGAAATCATATACTTAAACTAAATATAATCTTATAGTTTACAAGAAGCTCCAACACTGTATTAACAGAAGATGATATATTTTACTGCAAAATATTATAAAAGTGATAACAATTTTGTGGCTCTTAAATGTTTAATTACTTGAGTTGAACAGGGGAATGAAAGAAAAAAAAAAAGCCCAGCAGAAAAATCAACAGGACAGGCCTGGCTTTAAGACTTTTTGTATTCGATTCGTTCTACTTTCACATCATCTCCAATTAGCTGATACACATAAGTGACAACTGTAGAAGCCTGGATATCCATCAACACAAATGAAGGAATAATGTTTCTGGAAGAAAATATAAATAATGTCATTGTTTTGTATTAAAAAGCCATAGCATTATAAATTTCAACTTAGGATGACAACTGGGATTCAAGGAGAAATCTGGTTGTTAGACATATTAAAGAGAATCATCAATAGAATACTGCCAAAAAGGCTGTAATTATTTAAATGATCATATTTATCTTTTACGAAATGTCACATGTGCAATTATTAACTTTATAAAACCCCCAAATTGCATACTACTCACGTTTCCAAGGCATTATATGCTCCAGTGGCAGAACCTGGATTAATGTAGAATTTATTTTCATGCTCAAATGCTTCAAATTTATGTGTATGTCCTGAAATAAGAATGTCCACATCAAACTGCCTCTGCAATAGGGCTAGGCTGGCCATATCTCCCCATGGAATAACTTGATGTCCATGGATCAAACCAATTTTGAACTGCCCAACAGTCACAACTTTCTGCTCTGGATAATTCAGATTCTAAAATATGAAATAGACATAAAAAAATATTTTAGAGATACTGATGTTTATAAATAACTTTCTTTTAAATAATCAATCTCATATTGGTGTTTTGAAACAGTGCGCCACAACCAACAAATCTGTTAAATATCTGATTTCTTCGCAATCTAAGGCTGTAACTGCTCAAAACATAACTTCCTTCAGGAGAACTGGAATGTATCGTGCAATCTCTTTATTGAGCTTATTTTTATAGACTATGAGTTCTTTACAAAGTAATTCCCCCAAATTTGTGTTTCCTCTAAGAATCCAAGGAATATGACCTGTAAGCTAGGATGTGTTGAAATTACATCCCAGGCTTTAATAGTTAATGGCTTAGAATAATAATGATAGTTAACACTTATGTAGCACTTAGTATGAACCAGGCACTCTTCCAAGAGGTTATAAATGTCAACCTATGTAATACTTACAAACAACCCTAAGAGGTAGGTTTCATTTTGACCTCCACTTTATGGATGAGGAAAATAAGGTACAGAGAAGTTAACATAGCTTGCCTAACGTCACAGTTTATTAACTGCTTAAGCCAAGATCTAAACCCTGGAAGCATGCCTCCAGGGTTGGTGAATTTATTAGCAAATTAGAAGCAAAAAAAATTTAATTCTTGCTACTGAAACTAGCATATCACAAACAGAACTAATATATTTTTAATAATCCAAACTATACTCTGTTAACAAGATGTCTGCCCTTTCCTATTTCATCACCCCCAACCCTCATCCCACCTTCATGCCAACTCTAGTTTATTCAAACTTAACTGAAAAAAAAAGGAGCACCAGCGAAGTTAATTTATGAAAAATCTTCTATTTCCAGAAATACAAAATAAAAATTCCACACTAGAGTCAGGTTTACTAAGCTTGATCATACAGTGTTAACACTGGCAGGGGTCTTAAAAATCATCTATTCCAATCTTATTTACATAGTAGGGAACTAAGAAAGAGGATACAGCTTGCCTAAAATCCCAGTATTAATTAATAGGCAAAGTTGGAACTTTAGGACTCCTTATTTTTTCTCTAAGGCAAGATTTATGGAGATATAACTTCCATACAGGAAAATTACTCTTTCTGGTATACAATTCAAGGAGTTTTGACAAACACATATAGTCGTGCTGCCACAGTCAAGATACAAAACAGTCTACCCGCTCCTCACAACTCCTTCATGCCTGTTTACAGTTAACCCTTGAGATAGGGAGCCATGGTAGAATTTTTAGCAGAGAGGTGATCTGATCTTACTTCACCTATAAGAGGTCACTCTGGCTGCTACTTGGAGAACAAACTATGGAGGAAGCAAGGGTAGAATCAGGAAGTTGGACACAGTAAAGTGATATAGTGGCTTAGAACGGGTAGCAGAGATGGTGGCAGTTAAATTCCTAACAAAACTTTGCATTCTAAATGATAGCACGACAAAAAATAGAAACAAAACCGTATCAGTTCAGTTAGAACAAGTATGTAACGTTTAATAAGCAGTCTAAAATCAGCCATTTTCAAACTTTGCATATAGTATGTTTTCACTGGAACACTAGGGGAAAAAAAAACACCTTAACAGTTGAGAAACTCTGGTCTAAAAAACAAAGCTTATACATATATAAGAATCAAGAAAAGGAAATATTTCATGAGTATATAGTCAACGCAACAAGAAAAAAAAAAAAGAAAAAGGAAGTATTTGGGAAGGCAAAGGGAAGTACATCACCTCATCGAAGTCTCCTCTCACAATATGGACATCGCCAGCCAGAGTCTTGAGATAGTCATAACTCTCTTTGGTGCAAAGGTTTCCAGTGCAGAGAATGTGCTGAATCTTCCCTGGCACCAGCAGTTTTTTGAACTTAGCTGGCAAACTGTTGCACCGATGTGGGATGTGCAGGTCTCCTAATACCAACACCAACTTTAAAGTGTCAAGGTGAGAAAAGGTGTAATGTTAAACATGATTTCAAAATAAGATATTCTCCTCCCATAATTCCTCTTTTAAATTAATCAGACTCCAGAACCCCAAAGAGCAGAACTTATTCACACAGTTCCTATCATGAACATTTTAATAATACATGTGATTCTAAATCAATCTTAGTTTATTTTGGTCATAAATAGGTATACACACAATACAAGTAACCATTCTATTTATTGAGAATAAAGCCAAGCTTTCTAAAGCAATTCATTTAGAGACCTATAAAATTAAACTCCATAAAAAAATTGAAAACTGAACCCTATGGAATTTGATATGGTAATTCATATTTCTGCAGTTTTAAATGTACAACATATATTGATTCCAGGGACATTAATAAAAAGAATGGTTAAAATTATAATGATAGAGAAAAAAGTTTACTCTATAATTTACTATGTTGACAACTATTTGGAGGAAGAGTAGCCAAAATTTACAATATTTGTTACTTAAAATATTAACCATACATTACAGAAAAATAAAAACAGCCTATGCCTCAAAGAGTTTCAGTAGGACAAACGTGCTTTTGAATTGTAATCTTTGTTATCCTCGCTTTCTTTCATTGTTAGAAATCCTGTCATATTTTTGTCTGGATTAAACTGCCTATATATCCTCAGTTTAGTTCCCAAACTTAAAATAACAAATCACAATTTTCATGTACATTAGAGCATTAAAAAAAGAAAGGAAGATCAACCAAATAAGTGATAACTCAGCAGGAGGTGGTTTAGAGTTGGAACACAATCTCAGATGATAAAAACAAATTCTGCACATAAACACAAGAATTTAAAAACCTCAATTCTGTGAATTTTTAATTTTAAAATTTCAAGATTTCACATGTATACATCATTTAACAGAATATTGTCAAAAAGGTCATATAAAAATAGTTATCTGCCCTCCAAAGGACAACAGAATCAATTTCTCCACGTGGATTACTATAAGCACCTTCAGAGGAGATCAGGGTGGTATGGCCATAGACAGTACAGGCACCTTCTTTCTACAACAGGATGTCTTTCCACACAGACGTCCCATCCATAAATGTAGAAGCCCTTTAACTGGTTTCAAAGAAGGTATGACTATTCCTTGATATTACCAAAGAAAATATTAACTGTCTTAAACGAGATCAACAGAAAAGTTTGGCCACCACGGACTTTGTAAATTAAAATTAATCAAAAGGTGTAAAATTAAAATTATTACCACAATAAGCTTGATTCGTCTTGCAGCAAATATCAAAATGATTACAAACCAAAGGAAATGTCAACAGAACATACAGTAACCAAAGTAACACAAGGTAACAAAACCCATGCACTTTAAAAGAAATTATTAAATAAGCTTCTTTACAAAGAGTAGTTTCAGCTGGTATTTGCTCAATGACTACTTATATTGTTTCAATCCAGATCTCAGTGGACAAAACATCTGTAAAACTAAAAACCACCACAAAGCTTCCACCCTCAGTGGTAATCAATACAAAAGTACCTGCAGATAGAACAATCTTCATCTTTAGAGGGGGATCCCTTCAGATATGGACTGAAGTGCATAGTTAATGTGGGAAGCTGGCATTTAAGAAAAAGGTAAAAAAAAAAAGATTTCTATATTAAAAAAAAAAAAAAAAAAACATCAAACACATAAATTAAGGGTATATGACTGTAACAGGTTGAAAATGTTTGGGATTAATCATGAATGAGCTGTTCAATCTGAGTGTGGCTGAACGAACATTCATAAAACATAGTACTTTATAATGATCAATAACCTGAATTCTATAATGTACTGTGGATTATACCTAAGTGTACCTACACTATTAGCAGTTTAAAGATGTAACAATGAAAGGCTACAAAGAAATTATTTCAAATTAATAAGGATCCTTACTAGGACTCTGGTTTCCTGCAGCTAATGAAGTTATATGGGGAACAGTTTCACATAACAAATGTCATACTTTGAGCAGCGTCTTTGCCCAAATTCCACACTTTGACAGTGCAGGTTAGACATAGATTACATAGAGTCTTTTAAGATGGCAAAAGATTCTGGAAATGGCAGTCTTGTTAAATTTAAATAAAGAACCAATCTAATCAAAGCATAGAAAATTTGGTTACTTGCTATTTGATAGACTGTAAAAGGGTGAAATCCCAGTAATCAGCCACCCCACCACCACTGTTAGTAGGAGCTAAGAGAAGAAACTTACTCTGTGCCCAGCCTTAGTGGAATGAAGAAGTTGATTGCAGACAGGGGAATGAAAAAAAAAAAGGGTGAAACATGACCAATGTTAAAAGAAAGCAACGAAAAGAAACAAACCAAAAAAGAACAAAAAACTCATCAAATGAATAAGCAAACAATTGTTAATGATTTCTGAGTGTTATGAAAGAAAATGTTAAAAATCAGCTTTGCTCAAAACAATACCAAAAGAACCATTTGCTGTACTATTAAATATCACACACACACACAAACACACATTTACAATCTTCTAATTTTCTTAATCTCACTCTCCACTTTGACGCCTATCCCTTTTGGTTTGTTGTTCTGTTTAGAATTTTACAAAACAATTTGGAAAATTCACCACCGATAGCTTAAATGAAAGCTAACATTTTCTGGATTCTTTAGGCTTAATTCTTCTTTAAATACATTGACTTTAATCCTCTTATGTTTAAAATTCTAGTAGTTGGAAAATTATGCTGCAGCTAGGTCATTTTTTTGTACAGAAGATCTAACACAGCACTATGAATACATCATCAAGTCACCAGATACTGGATGACAGAAGCAGACACCCTCCTCCAGCTAAAACTGGACTTTTCCCCACACCTAAATTTGTCGCCCACAGACTCTGGATACTGCTGAATATTAAACATTTTTAGTCTCTTTACCAAATAAAATGCTTTTAATTGTAAAAGAATCCATCAATGCTCTAAACCTTGCCCAGTTCTATTTCACATGAAAAGTGAAACTACTTCAGTACAACTACCCTGAAAAACTACCTCTCAAAAAAACCTCAGAAACATGAATACTTAAATCATGTCAGGTAATTTCATCTTCTCCCCAGGATAAGATGTCTCAAAATTAATGTTAACTGGACTACTCTAATCTGGAGTCTGTTTAGAAGCAAAAATCATAAGTAAGATTAGGGTCTCTAACATATACAAAGTACTAAAGAACCACAGATCACGAATGTCACGTTTATAAGGCACCTTAAAGGTTGCTTGTTATAGAATCACGATTTTCTTAAAAATGCACTGGATGTTCATCACAGAGAGAAGTCCCTTTTTATCAACAAACACCAAGATCAACAGAGCTCCTTTTAAACCGTTCTTAACTTTTCAGAAAATCAAGGGCACTTTGAAAATCTGATTACAGCTATTAGGCCTCTCCAGCAGTAGCTCCCAAGTTTTCACGTAGGAAGGTCTTAGGGGTGCCGACTTATTGGGGGTGAGGGGGTGATGGGCCGGTCCGGGGCAATCCGATGGACAATGAGGTAAAGCTTCCCAAATTCCTCTCGGCCGCCAATAATGGCCCTTTAACTAGAAGAACATACGTACTCACAAAATCAGTTCGAAACCTACTAAGGAATTCTACTCTAAAGGGTCGCAATCTCCTGAAGAAGCAAGTAGTTCCAGCAATTCTTAAAAGCAAAAAAAAAAAAAGCCAAGTCCAGTCCTTTAAGGGGACACCGCCACATTTCAATGGCAGCTGCACGTTATTTCAGGGGAGAAAGGAGACTTATTATCCCCTTTCCCCAGACAGCAAATTAAAATGGGTACATAATTCTACTCGCTTCTTCCCGTTTTGCATCCGAGAAGTCAGTTTTCGCCACATGGGGGTGGTAACCAGTGGGTTACCAACCAGCGGGAGGTGCTTTTTGCGGGAAAAGAGCTAGGAAACGTCTGGAAACGGAGGGGATCCCGCGGCTCCTTTCTCGGGGACTCCCAAGGCACAGGCCCAAAGCCTTCCCCGGCTCGGGCGTGCGGGTCTCGTGACAGAAGCAGCAGCTGAGAGTGGCCCTTTCCGCCTTCAGACGTCCTCCGGCCCCTGGGGCCGGGATGCAAGGCCCGGGCTGGCCGCACCCAGAGGTGGCCGCTCTCTTTCCTCCTTTGCCTTTCCCCAGGCACCAGCCCAGGCCGCAGTCGCGCCCGTCACGGCCTCCAGGATCACCCAAGCCCTCGCCCAGAGACTCCCAGCGGCTCCCAACGACGCAGAACCTCAGCCGAGAGGCAGGCCTCCGTGGTCGCAACTGCGGTACTCACCATCCTGTCACTGGGCTCCGCTCAGTCACCACAATCGCCGCCGCCTTCTCTTCCTCACGCTTCTCGGCGACCCGCCCACCTCGTTCAACACCAATGAAATGAGAGGTCAGCAAGAGACCGTTCTACGGAGGCTCGCGCGGGCCCTACCCCGCCGTAAAGCGAAGTTGCTCTTTGACACATGGGGTGGGGGCAAAATCGCGAAGTTTCGAAGCGCGGGCAACATCCGGGCAACATCTGGGGCCCTCGCTCTGAGGCGTGCCGTGTGACGTTACTTTTTAGGAGTTGCAGCCATGCTGAAATGCGTGATGAGCGGCAGTCAGGTGAAAGGTGCAGAGGCCTGTCTTGCCTTCCTGTGTAAAAAAGGGAAAGCTTAGGGTTTGTGGGCGTGGGGACGTTTCCAACGTCGTCTCATTTCTTGACCTTTGCCTTTATGCCTAAGGGACAGAAGGCCTGGCCATAGGCAGCATCCACTCACCCAGGGTCCTGTTAACTTCTGAGGTGCAAATGAAGGCTCATCTGCTTTTATTTATGCGTATTATTTATATTCATTGATGTCCATTAAATGAAGTTGCACCACCGGGACAGGTAGTGGAAGGGTAGGCCTCAAACTCGGGGTGATAAGGACTGTGTGGGAAATTGGGAAAAATAACGCTTGGACAGTTAAAAGTATTTTAGAGCGATGAGAAAAGCATAAACCTCGTTTTCATTCCAAATTCTACCATTTTAAAAAGTATGACCTGGGACAAGCCATTGAATCCCTTCGGGGCTCAGTTTCCTCATCTGTGAAATGAGAATTATAACAGCATCTTCATTATAGTATTGTAGGAATGAAATGCAGGTAAAGAGCTCAGTAACAAATGGTAGTGTAAAAGAACTAATCCTTATTATAAATGGTACTTTAAACATGTAAGTTACTCCAGAAAGTCTGTTTCGAAAAGTAATGGTTTTCTACAGATCATAATCTGAAAATGATCATTGAAAGGCATCTTGTGTCACAGCTGGTTCCTGTATGTTGAGGGCATCTATGGACCGGTATTAATGAGCAGGAAAGGAAAGAAAAACATCCCCACTGTTGCATGTTTTCAGAGTTCTAGAAAGTTCTCTTTTTCAGTGTGTACCTTAGTTCTCAATAAGTGATAATTTGTATGATTCTTTAATTTTGTTTTTTCTCCAGAACCTAAGCACTGTGAGGGTGGGAACTGTAAACCTGTCTTGTTCATTGCTATACCCCCATTGCCTTGGCTTATATTCTTGGAACCTGCTAGGGGCTCAGTGAATATTAACTGAATGAACAGGGCTCAGTGAATATTAACTGAATGAACAAAAGGTCTTCATTAGCTAGCTCCAGTATTCTTGCCTAGAGAATCCCAGGAATGGGGGAGCCTGGTGGGCTGCTGTCTATGGGGTCGCACAGAGTCGGACACAACTGAAGCGACTTAGCAGCAGCAGCAGCAGCAGGAAAATGTGGTGAATGTGAAGTGTTAAAAAAGGGCCACTTTCTTTTTTTTTCCATAGTCCTCCTATGTTAGTTTGAGGCCCGCACCTCCAGCTCTGATTCTTTCCCCCCATCTCCTTCTTAACATGCCATGTGGCTTGTGGGATCTTAGTGCAGACTCCTAACCACTGGACCAATCATAGTATGATGCTCCCAACTCTGATTCTTAAGCATAATATGATTTTACATTCTAGGATTATTTTTCCTTTGTTTCTCCTTTTCCATGAATTGATATCAGTTCAGTTCAGTTCAGTCGCTCAGTCGTGTCCGACTCTTTGCGACCCCATGAATTGCAGCACGCCAGGCCTCCCTGTCCATCACCAACTCCCGGAGTTCACTCAATTGAAGCATAGTATCCCATATCTGTTTGCTATATATATATTTTTTTTACGTACTCATAATTTTTAAGAACACTAACAGTGTCATACCGAATCAGACCAGTATTTCATCCAGGTCTAGCTATTGTTTATGACAGGGCATCTAACTATGTTTTCTGGCAAGATCAAGCATCAGAGATATATCTTGAATGCCTCTAATTTCTCTCTTATAACTTGTTTTGACTTTGCCACCTGTGAAGTTATGAAAACCTTTTGAACCATTTTCTATATGCTCTGTTTTCACACTTTTGTTTTTTTGCAGTAAGGGGTATACATTTAAACCAAGTTTAAAAATGCTTTAGTATGGAAATTAGCTTACCACAGTAGTTCTGTACAACATTTTTAACATCTAGAAAGAAAGGATTTTGTTGCATTTTATTATTTCACACACCCAATCTGTGAATTTATTGAGCATTTATTATGTGTCTGGAATTTTGCCAAGGCCATTATACTGTATTTCTTAAAGCAGTTTGTAGCATTAGTCTATAAAACACTGTTCTTTGTGAATTTATCTTGAGTCCTGTGAATGCTGAAGTAGTTCTATGGTTTATTTTTATTGTTTGAAAGAATGTAAACAGCATCTTTCTTTTTCTCCATAGTATTTGGGAAAGCAATCCAAGCTCTCTCACGAATTAGTGATGAGCTGTGGCTAGACCCCTCTGAAAAAGGTGTAAGTAAGAAATTTAGCTCATAGACCATCAAGTAAGGGCAAAAGATGATGTTTAAAGATCCCAGTCCAGATTGAATGTTAACTAGGAAATCCAGAAATTGTAATTATCCCTTTCACTGTTGATCTGTATTTTACATATCTGAATACATTTGGAGCATGGTAAACTTAAAAAATATCATACACAATTGATTTAAGCCAGAATCACAAACTAGTGGTCAAGAGGCTAGATATGATTTGAAGAAATGTTTTGTGGGACCTGTACTGTTTTTTCAAAAATTGAAATATAACATAGGGAGTGCGATTTGGTGCTCTGTGATGACCTAGAGGAGTGAGATGGGAGAGTGGGAGGGAGGCCAAGAAGGAAGGGAATATGTATACTTATAGCTGATTCACATTGTTATACAGCAGAAACTAATACAATATTGTAGTGCAGTTATCCTCCAATTTTAAAAAATTGAAATAATTTTCTAACAGTAGTTGAGAGGGTCCACATAAAAATCTGAATTTCTTGCTTCTCTTGAAAACTCAGAAGATCTGCTAGTTTGGGGCCTGCATTCCCAAGTGGAAGTATTAATGGTTGACTGACTAACAATTTCTTACCTTAGACAAGGTAAGACTGCCATTTGCTGCAGTCTTTTTACTTCCTTTCGTATTATTGCCTTTGCTCACTTTGTACTTTAAAGTTAAGGTACCTGTGAGCATTTACATTTTTGCAATTAAAAATATGTTCTTGTTACCAAAACAAACAAAAAATACAAATTCAACATGCAGGATTTTAGACCTAAAACCTATAGGTATAGTATAGATATGGACACATATGTGTAAACATATGCAAATTACAAACACATTCTAAAGAGGCTTCTCTGGTGGCTCAGTAGTAAACAAATCCACCTGCCAATGCAGGAGACACCAGTTTGATCCCTGACTCAGGAAGATCCCAAATGCAGTGGAGCAACTAAGCCCCTGTGCCATAACTATTGAGCCTGTGCACTGAGGCCCGGAAGCCACAACTACTGAGTCCACATGCTGAAGCCCATGCTCCCTACAGCCCATGCTCTGCAACAAGAGAAGCCACCACATTAAGAAGTCCGCGCACCACAACTAGAGGGTAGCCCCCACTTGACACAGCTAGAGAGTAGCCCCCGCTTGCTGCAACTAGAGAAAAGCAGCAATGAAGACCCAGCACAGCCCCCCCCAAAAAAAGTTTAAAAAAACACACTGTGTAATGCAGTTCATATTATATCAATATTATAATTCATATGTATAATGTGGTCCATATAATGCAGTTAACATCCCATAGCTAACTTGAGTGCATTTCAATGACATGCTAAACATATTAGAATTTTTTTAAATTAACCATTAAAGAAAGCTGATTTCTTTTCCTATATGGCTGTTATTTTATTTTTCTAGCTTGCTTTAAGATCTGTGAATTCTTGTCGGTCAGCATATGGATGTGTCCTCTTCTCTCCTGTGTTTTTTCAACATTATCAATGGTCAACCTCAGTGAAAATGAATGATACTGACATAATATTGAATTTAAATTGCAGATTGGGAATGAAGGTAAGTGTAAGAGGGCCTGATTTCCTCTTGTGTTGTAGAAATGCTCGATGTATAGGGTATAACACCTATCCTGTTCTTAATACTTCGTTTAAATTACATGCAAGGTAGGTCTGTTCATTTAAGAATATAAATACTCTTGTTAGATTTTTTTTAAAGTAATCAAGCAACCATGTTAAGTGTGTGCTGTTCTCTAATGTGTTTGCGTTACAGTCAGTTCTGCCCATCTTTAGATGTCTGAATTCCCTAGAGAAAAATGTGGAGAAGTGCAAAATATTTACCAGATCTGATAAGTGCAAAGTAGTTATTCAATTCTTCTGCAGACATGGTAGGTATAGTTAAATCTAGTTTAAAGTATGTGCATTTTTTGTTAATATTGTTCATGTTTAGAATATTCAGACTGCAATATTGCTTAGAATTTGTGTAGTCTATGGTAGGGAGGTTGTAAATATTATTGTACTTTTCTCTGTAGAAGTATTATGAGATGACTGGTATTAATTCTTTCTTTTTTTGGCTTGTCAGTGGCACAAGCTATGCCTACATACAGACCAGTTGGGCTTTTTTTTTTGCCATATAGGATCTTATTTCCCCAACCAAGGATCAAACCCATGCCCCCTGCATTGGGAGCATGGGGTCTTAACATGGATTACCAGTGAAGTCCCCAGACCAATTTTTTAAATGTTCATCTGAACTCTTAACAATTGATTATTATAAAATTAACTAACTGCTGGATGATATTCTGTAAGCGTGGCTTGGTAACAGTGTTCCTTGCAAAGAACAGAAAAAGAATAATGCCTACTTGTATTAGAAGTGCTCTGAGTCCAGGCCCTCAATTGTAGGAGCCACCTTCATTCATTCTCTCTGATACACCAAGTTGTAAAAGAGATTTCCTGCCTCCCAGCTTTGCAAGATAGATATTCAAATGTCGTAGTCAAGTAGGATTTTCAGTTCAGTTCACTTCAGTCGCTCAGTCGTGTCTGACTCTTTGCGACCCCATGAATCGCAGCACAGCAGGCCTCCCTGTCCATCAACAACTCTCGGCGTTCACCCAAACTCATGTGCATCGAGTCGGTGATGCCATCTAACCGTCTCATCCTCTGTTGTCCCCTTCTCCTCCTGCCCCCAATCCCTCCTAGCATCAGGGTCTTTTGCAATGAGTCAACTCGTCGCACGACGTGGCCAAAATATTGGTTTCAGCCTCAGCATCAGTCCTTCCAATGAACACTCAGGACTGATCTTTAGGATGGACTGGTTGGATCTCCTTGCAGTCCAAGGGACTCGCAAGAGTCTTCTCCAACACCACAGTTCAAAAGCATCAATTCTTTGGTGCTCAGCTTTCTTCACAGTCCAACTCTCACATCCATACATGACCACTGGAAAAACCATAACCTTGACTAGATGGACCTTTGTTGGCAAAGTAGTATCTCTGCTTTTCAATATGCTATCTAGGTTGGTCATAACTTTCCTTCCAAGGAGTAAGCGTCTTTTAATTTCATGGCTGCAATCACCATCTACAGTGATTTTGGAGCCCAGAAAAATAAAGTCTGACACTATTTCCCCATCTATTTGCCATGAAGTGATGGGAGATGCCATGATGTTAGTTTTCTGAATGTTGAGCTTTAAGCCAACTTTTTCACTCTCCTCTTTGACTTTCATCAAGAGGCTTTTGAGTTCCTCTTCACTTTCTGCCATAAAGGTGGTGTCATCTACATATAGGATTTTACATGGTTAAATATATATAGCATGATAATAAAGAGCATGGACTCTGGAGGCCCCAGGGTCTGGGGTGGAAACCTGCACTGCTACTTCCTTGCTGAGACACTGGGCAAACTATTTTACTTTGTGTCTCAGTTTCCCTTATGTAAAATGGGGACAATAGTAATACAAGCCTTCTAGGGTTTTTGTGAAGATTCAATGAGTTATAGGAAGTTATAGCTCTGCAATGTTTAAAGAAATACCTGGCATAGTTTCTAAGAGGTATCGCTGGTACTAAGTTTTCAGTTTCTTAAGTATGTCTCAAGTGACTTGATTAATGTCCAATACATATTTGTGATTGGTAGATTTTTAATAGCTTTTCTTGGGAAATTGTATGAGTTAGGATGCTCTAAGTTACAAGTAACATAAAGAAAGGAAAAACACCCAGAAAATCCAACTCAAACTGACTTAAACAGTAAAGAGGAATGTTGGCTCATATAAGCTAAAAGTTCAAAATTAGATCAGAGAGGTGGTATGATCCAGGCTGCAGCAGCTGCTTCTTCTCCTCCTTTCTTTTAAAATTCTCTCAGCTCTACATTCCTCCATGTGATTTATACTAAGTCCAGCTTCTCTTATAAACTTTTAATAATAAGGTGACTTCTAGCAGCAGCTGTTGGGGCCACATGCTTGCTCTTTCATATAAGAGGAGTGAGAGTTATACCTCATACATGCATTGAACAAAAGTACTTGGCTTGGCTCTGATTGGACCAACCTAAACTAATCCTGGGGGACCACGGGAATTCCATTCTCTAATTGCCTTGGCTTATTGCCATATCTGGACCAAATTCAATCATAAAGGAGATAAGATTACATCAATTGATTTATACCAATGAGGCCCAAAGTGATGCTTGAAGTGAAGCTGGTGCCTCCCAAACCTCATGGCAGCTGCACAACAGGGAAGGATGGCTCAGGAAGGAAGGGGAACAAAGGCGATAGATGCTAGTATCGTAATTGGGGTAAATATTAATAGTTATATATTTTCCAAAACTGTATGTACTCAGGAAATTATGCTTGCAATTTTATTTCTGTAATCTGGCAGGGAAACAGTGTTCAAATTTAGTTGAGAAAAATCACCTGGGCAGAGATATCCAATAAATTGCTAGAAATACATATTTGGAATTTGGGAAGAAATTAAGGACAGTGAAATAAATTTGGCTCTCTTCACTGATAGAAAACAGTTGTGAAAATATGAGCCACTAAAAAAGACTAATTTCTCTAAATCTAATCACAAGTAGTTCCCAGAATGGTGATTTCTTAGAGTACTTAGCATCTATTAATGGAAAAAAGATGATTTATATCATCAAGAACCAAGATTCATATGAAATATTCACCTGCCTAGTAATAATTCTATCAACTCTCTGTATTTTCATTTGCACAAGTCCCAGAGTAGCTACAAATGAGTCAGTGAGTTGTCCCTGAAGAACATGCTCTGCTGATCCAAAGCGCCTGCTACTAAGTTCTGTTCTGATCAAGAAAACAGGTCTCCAACAGAGAGGGGATTCCCTAAGAGGGGGTCACTGGCTATTTAAGTGAAAATAAAACCCTGATTTGTACATGTATATTAATGACATGGTGTCAAGAGGGCAGGATTCCCACTTCAGGGTTTTAAGATTTTTTGAAAGGGCATTTACAGATCTACTCATGATTAAACTTCGGTAACAGTGAATGTAAAGGGATTATGAACATTGGTCAACTTGTAAGATTTTTGAACTATCACTAACCTCTGAAATTCCAAACTCCACAAATGGAATATCTCCAAAATAATGCTTATTCCTTAGCTGTGCCTCTTCAGGTCTGAGAGAGTTCTCTGGAGCCACTGAAGGAAGTTGCAGATTGAGCTATGAAATAGCAAGCAGGGTTCTATCATAGCATCAGGTATTCCATTGCTGGGAGCAGATGGTACAGACCAGTGCTTTCAAGCGGTCCACGGACTGGCGGCTGGACCTCAGACTGTTTGTTGCTGGTCTGTGAGAAGATAAGGAACTTACGCCAGAATTTAAGTCAACGCTACTAAGCATTCTATTTAGTTCAACTGTTTTGTTTTCATTGTTGTTTCAATAATAAGACTTTCTTAATGAAGGAAGAAATTCTGGTGAAAATTCCTTGTCTCATTATAGTTCAGTACTTTGTGCAGCACTAGAAAAATTCAGTAAATGACACAGAGTAAACAGGACTTTAAATTTTTATCCCATTTGCATTCTGTCACGGAAAATTAGTAAACTAGAAGGCTAGAAAAAAATACAGTGAAGAAGTACATCAAGCCAAGTTACTTTATTTTCTTAAAGATTTATTTATTTATTTTTGGCCACCCTGGGTCTTCACTGCTGCGTGGGTTTTCTCTAATTGCAGCGAGCAGGGGCTACTCTCTGGTTGTGGTGCTTCTCATTGGGATGGCTTCTCTTGTCGCAGAGCACAGGCTCTAGGTGTGTGAGCTTCAGTAGTCGCAGCATGAGGGCTTGGTTGCAGCTCAAGGGCTCCAGATAGAGCACAGGCTCAGCAGTTGCAGAGTGCTGGCTTAGCTATCCCGCAGCATGTGGGATCTTCCTGACCAGGGATTGAACCCATGTCCCCTGCATTGGCAGGCATGTTCTTAGCCACTGGACCACCAGGGAAGCCCCCAACCAACTTACTTTTAAAAGGGTACAATGGATGTACTTGGGAGAGAAAAGGTGAAGAGGAAAGGAAGGTTTTGTAAGTGCTGGCCTCACATCTGGGTACATTTCCAATGGTCAGAAATGGGAGGGCATTCTACTGTGAGGAAGCAGTGTGATCAAAGGTCTAAACTGGAAGTGTCTTGTTTGTGTTAATGAAAAAGGGGAAGGAAGCAAGCAGCAAGAAAAAGAGCCTCAGGGATGACAAGGAAATAAGGCATTACTTGGACATCCTTGGTAATATCAATACAGTATTCACCTGAGTCAGATATTTGTTACAGAGGTATGATTGTGCTTGTATATGCATGGACTGTTTCTGGAGCATACCTAAGAAACCAGTGACAGTAGTTACCTCTGAAAAGGGTACTGGGGTGGCAGGAGTCAAAGGTAGAGGGTGACTAACTTTCATTGTCTATTTTTGGTAATTTTTAAATGTTATGCCTTGCACATCTATTGTCTTCTATTACATATCCATCTAAAAGTAACTTGAAAATATTTTTTAAAATAAGTAAGATATGCCAACTTTTGAGCTTCATATCTTTCCAAAATAGCAGCCACAGTAATACCTTTAATAGGTCAGATTATGTCACTCCAGCTCAAAACTCTCAAAAAGCTCACCATTGTACCCAAGGTAGAAGCTGAAGATTTTACAATGGCCTGTGAGGTCCCACATGATCCAGGAGTCCCAGGCATGCTTTCTCCTCAAGGGCTGGGCTGCTGTCCCCTCTGCCTAGCAAGCTCCCTCTCCAGATGGCGCATGGTTTGATCTTTTGAAGACCTCCTTCAGTCTTTGCTCAAATGGCATCTTTTCCATGAGGTCTTCCTTGAACTCCCTATTTAAAATTGCTACCCTCACCAATGGCACTGCCCAGCTCCCTTTCTGCCATATTTTTTAATTCCTGTGTACTTACCGCTTTGTGACGTGTACATGAGTGCTAAATTGCTCCAGTTGTGTCTGATTCTGTGCGACCCTATGGATTGTAGCCCGCCAGGCTCCTCTGTACAAGGGAAGAATATTGGAGTGGGTTGCCATGACCTCCTCCAAGGGATCTTCCTGACCAAGGAATTAAACCCGTGTCTCTCTCCTGCATTGGCAGGCAGGTTCTTTACCGCTAGTGCCACCTGGGAAGCCCACTATGTGATATACCAATTGTTTCATTAATACTTATTTTCTTATTGTGTACCTCTCTTTCCTACAATGTAAGGTTTGTGAGCTTGAAGATTTTTGTCCGAGTTGTTCACTGGTCCATAGCTCCCAAATTGTTTCGTGTGTGGTAGATTAGATTACAAAAAAAAAAAAAAAACTCAAACTCATAAATTATCTTCAGGCCTTCCCTTCAAAAGCTGAAGTCTGTTTCCCACTTCAAATCTCAGCTGACCTTGGACTTGCTTTGATATCAGTAGAATGCACTAGAATTGATGTTGTGTGAGTTCCAAGCCTAGGCCTCAAGAGGCCCGTCAGCTTCCACTGTTAAACTAAGAACATTTCCATCAACATGAGAATAAGCATTGCCTGTGTAGACACCTGGAAGATTGGAAACCATGTGGTGTCAGGCCCCAGCCATCCAAACTGTCCCAGTGTCCCAACTGTGAGGCCTCGGATATGACAGTGAGGCCATTCAAAACGATCCAGCCACAGTGAAGCCAGCCCAAACCAGAGGAGCCACTTAACTGAATTGTGAAAAATAACAAATGCTTGTTATTTTGAGTCACTGTATTTTTGATGATCATTAAAAACTAATTGATCAGCCTGGCAGACAGTAAGTGCTCAGTAAATATTTATGAAAATAATAAATATTGCTATTATTAATTCAGTTAAAAAAATAAGTTGAGAAATGCTATTTATAGTGAATTGTTTTGATTCTCATTGTAACATTGTTATGCTATAGAAAGTTGTAGCCTACCTGGATTTTATTATATGGGCTCTATGTTCAAACTTCAGTTCAGTCACTCAGTCGTGTCCAACTCTTTGCAACCCCATGAATTGCAGCATGCCAGGCCTCCCTGTCCATCACCAACTCCCAGAGTTCACCCAAACTCATGTCCATCGAGTCAGTGATGCCATCCAGCCATCTCATCCTCTGTCGTCCCCTTCTCCTCATGCCCCCAATCCCTCCCAGCATCAGGGTCTTTTGCAATGAGTCAACTCTTCACATGAGGTGGCCAGAGTATCGGAGTTTCAGCTTTAGCATCAGTCCTTCCAATGAACACCCAGGACTGGTCTCCTTTAGGATGGACAGGTTGGATCTCCTTGCAGTGCAAGGGACTCGCAAGAGTCTTCTCCAACACCACAGTTCAAAAGCATCAATTCTTCGGTGCTCAGCTTTCTTCACAGTCCAACTGTCACATCCATACATGACCACAGGAAAAACCACAGCCTTCACTAGAGGGAATTTGTTGGCAAAGTAATGTCTCTGCTTTTGAATATGCTATCTAGGTTGGTCATAACTTTCCTTCCAAGGAGTAAGCGTCTTTTAATTTCATGGCTGCAATCACCATCTGCAGTGATTTTGGAGCCCCCCAAAAATAAAGTCTGACACTGTTTCCACTGTTTCCCCATCTATTTCCCATGAAGTGATGGGACCAGATGCCCTGATCTTCGTTTTCTGAATGTTGAGCTTTAAGCCAACTTTTTCACTCTCCTCTTTCACTTTCATCAAGAGGCTTTTGAGTTCCTCTTCACTTTCTGCCATAAGGGTGGTGTCATCTGCATATCTGAGGTTATTGATATTTCTCCTGGCAATCTTGATTCCAGCTTGTGTTTCTTCCAGTCCAGCGTTTCTCATGATGTACTCTGCATATAAGTTAAATAAACAGGGTGACAATACACAGCCTTGACATACTTTTTCCTATTTGGAACCAGTCTGTTGTTCCATGTCTGGTTCTAACTGTTCAAACTTAGATTCAGAAAAAAACAAAAAGATAAACTTAAATTCTGACTATACTTGTTAAAACAGCTTAGCCGAAAAATTCTGAAAGAGAATCATAGATATATGATTGGTAGTGGGCAATTACTATTTTACACACAATTTAAGAAATTACCCATAATTCAAAAGAATTGTTTGGAGAGTGTGACGTGTTACATGGTGTCCACTAGGGAGCGATAAACACATTCATTTAGAGTTAGTGTTTCTTGTAACCTATGTGCACCTGCTAGATATCACTTTAATTTTATCATTTTAATCTGAACTTAAAAGTGTAAAAGTCTTAAATTTTTTAACTTTGCACTTAAAATTATTAATGGATTTCTTTATTATTTTTAAGGTATTAAAAAGATTCATAATGTGTGTTTTCAAGAAAGTCAGCCTTTGCAAGTTATTTTTCAAAAGAATATGTGTGCTAATACACTAGTGATTCAGCCAAGGTAATGAGTTCTCTGTTGTTTTATTCCTGAATATAGTATGGTCACAGAGTAAAGAATTAATGCCCTCGAACTTTTAAATCAATTACATTTTTAAAAGCTAACATTAGACTTGGAGAAATCACCTTACAGGATAAAGAGGAAACCTGAAGAAAGGTAATAGGAGATAATAACTGCCTAATGGTAGAAATAATAATTTATTGGCCAAGAAAGTTCTAGAAATATCCCATCAGAGGCTTTCTACATCAAGTGGTATTAAGAGAAAAATATATTATTTGATAACACTTTGCATTCATATGATGCTTTTTATAAGACACTGTGTGTCTTAAAACACACAGCATGAGGAAATCGTAACAGTTTTTATGTGATTGATTTTATCCCTGTTTGTTTTTTCCTAGAAAATGAGTGAGATATATTTGTCAGTGAGGGGGAACTCAATTTTTCAATTAAACAGTAGCATTAAACATTAATTATTTTGTAAGCTAAAAGATATTTTACCCTTACTGTTTTTTAAATTACAAAAGAAATACATACTCCTTGCAGTGCATCTAAAATTTATAGAAAAGTGCAAAGATGAAAAGTGAAAGTCTTTCTCCTCTACTCACCCCATATATCACGCTTGGCAGGCGTAACATCTGTTAACAATTTGGTGTATATCTTTTTACATCTTCTATTTATAGTCAGTTTGTCTATAACTTTCCCTCTCCCTATATCTATGGATACCTTTCTCTCTTTCAAAATTGTATCACATACTTTGTTGTTTAGTTGCTAAGCTGTGTCCAGTTCTTTTGCAACCCCATGGACTGTAGCCTGCCACGCTCCTCTGTCATGGGATTTTCCAGGCAAGAATACTGCAATGGGGTGCCATTTCCTTCTCCAGTGGATCTTGCTCACCCAGGGATTGAACCCACATCTCTTGCATTAATAGGCAGATTCTTTACCACTGAGCCACCTGGGAAGCCCACAACACATATTGAGTCCTGGAAATGAAACTACTGGGTCAAAGGCTTACACAAATTTTAAATTTGCATACATATGGACTAGCAAATTGCTATCTGAAAAATTTGTGCCAATTTACATTCCTACCAAAAGTGTAGGAGAATCCTTCCAAGTAAAGGATATGATTAATCTTCAAAAATTTTGCCAATCTGTTTGGTAGAAAATGGCATTTTAGTTGTTCTTTACTATGTCTGTTTTATTACTAGGGAGCTTGAGCATCTTTTTACATTTACTAGAAGTTTGTATTTTTCTTTTTTGAATTGCACATTCATATTGTCATTTTTTGTATAAGCTTGTTTGATATCTTGTACAACACCTCTCCCTTAACACTGGAAAAGTTCCCGGATTAATTTGGTAGGTGTTCCTGACATTTTGGCATTGAGAAACACTGCTAATCTAAAGTCTAGCATCAGGTTAACACCAACATTACAGAAATTCTAAGAATCTCATTTTTATCTAACCTCACTTAGATTTAAAAAATAAGCCAGAACTTTTAATTCAATAATAAAAAGATAAATAACCTAACTAAAAATGGGCAAAGGATTTGAATGCACATTTTTCCAAAGAATATACACAAATGGCCAACAAGCACATGAAAAGATGATCAACATCATTAGTCCTTCAGTTCAGTCGCTCAGTCATGTCCGACTCTTTGCGACCCCATGAATCACAGCATGCCAGGCCTCCCTGTCCATCACCATCTCCCAGAGTTCACTCAGACTCATGTCCATCAAGTCAGTGATGCCATCCAGCCATCTCATCCTCTGTCGTCCCCTTCTCCTCCTGCCCCCAGTCCCTCCCAGCATCAGAGTCTTTTCCAATGAGTCAACTCTTCGCATGAGGTGGCCAAAGTACTGGAGTTTCAGCTTCAGCATCATTCCCTCCAAAGAAATCCCAGGGCTGATCTCCTTCAGAATGGACTGGTTGGATCTCCTTGCAGTGCAAGGGATTATTCCTTAGGGAAATGCAAACCATACAGCTTTAAATCTGTGAATTGTGTAAAGTATGAATTTTATCTCAATGGTGTTTTTAAAAAGGGAACCCAGGATGAAAGGGCATTTGGGATGTCAGGACAACCTGGACTAGGGATTGAATCCAGGCCCCGGCAGTGAATGCATGAGTCCTAACCACTGAAACACCCTGGTATTTCCAATGGTGTAATTTTAAAATATGTGAAAAATATAGCAGGTCATGTAGAAGAATAGAGATGAGTCTTTTGGGTAGATTTTTCTAAATTCAGGACAATTCAGCTATTTCCAGATTAAAGACTTGAGTTCCATTTCATAAGATAACTTATTTCTGTTCTTCAAATAGTGTAATATTGTTCATTGCATTTTATAGGTTGCTTGCTGAGGCAATTGTTCTTTTTACATCGAGTCAAGAGGAAGTTACTCTTGCTGTTACTCCACTGAAGGTTTGCATTAAGAGTTCTAATGAGGAATCAATGGGTAAGGATTATATCTGTCACTGTGCTTTGATGGAATATTACTTCCTGGCTTTCTTGATTACTCTATGGTTATACAGTAAATATTACTGGCATAATATTTATTCTTGACTAAACGGCAGTAAAAGTAAAATATAGAAAGATCATCAAAATTTTCAAGAGACCAAAGAAATTTGTCAACCGGTAATTAAAATACTTGGCTTTGAAATTCAAATTGTTTTAAAATTAGAATGGTTACTGAGAAAAATATTCTTTCAGTTAAAATTTTAAGGTCTATTTCTTATCCTTTGTATTTAGCATAAAGGAAGGGAAGAGGCCAGCCATCCAATTGAGATGATCTTTGACCACATAAAAAGGAAAATTAACTTTAAGTTAGAAATGTAAAATATTCCAGATGGCAAATATATAGGGCAGAAAATGTGAATATTTCTTTAGTTCACTCTTCCAAGAGTTATCCAGATGGAATGGAGATTTATGGCATGATTAAATCTGGAGTTTTGCTATTAGGGAAATTTACTAGGGTATTTTTGGCATAAGCTGTTTGAGATTCTTTGATCTTGGATAATATTTTGGGGGTGATAGCAGTAAAGAAAGAATATAAAGGTAGAAACATTATTTGAAAGTGAAAAACCAGTATAACTAGTGCTTAAGGTGGGTCAGGTGACTTCGTAGTGTTTAGTTTTTGCCAGATGCTGTTCTAAATGGTTTATATTTGTGAATCCATTTGATCTTTGTAACAACTCTGTGATGTAGCTACTGTTAGTATACTCATTTTCCATATGAACAATAAGAAGCACAGAGAAACTAAGTGACTTGCTGCTGTCACACAGTTAATAAGTGGTGGGTTATGATCTGAATAGAGGCTGTCAGGTTCTGGGGCTTAGGCTCATTACCACCGTGCTCTTATTGCTTCTCTCAAGTCTCATCTAGTATTCTTTTTTGGCACTTAGAAGTGCATGATCTGGAAAATATATGCGTGGCTAGTGAGAGGGTCTGTTTTATATTCATAATGCCATCTCTGAATAAAGATGGCCATTTAGTAACCAGGAGACGCTATCCCTTGTGAGCAGCTTTCTAATGAGTAGTTATAGTTATGCTTGGCTGGGGACCCAGTTGTTTAATTTTATTATTGAACCTACTCTATTGCCAGCACACTGGGAGTGACATGAGCCTTCTTTTTTTAATTTATTTTTTAAAATATTCTTTTTTTGCATTCTTTTCCATCATGGTTTATTATAGGATATTGAATATAGTTACCTGTGCTATACAGTAGGACATGCTTATCCATTTTATATCTAATAGCTTGCATCTGCTAATCCCAAACTCCCAATCCAACCGTCCCTTGCCCTCCCCTTCCCCCATGGCAACCACAAGTCGTAACATGAGCTTTCTTGATTGAGATGAAGGTATTTGTAAGGTATTGTTTGGTTCTTTTAAAATATAAATACTGTTTCTCCTTTGTTCTTATACTTAAAAAATTCATGTTCACTGAAGAAAATTAAAAACACACAAAAAGCACTAATAAATTAATAAAGTCACCTGGAATCCCCCTATCTGGAGAAAAGTACTTAATATATAAAAGCACTTTTCTGTATCTTAGATCTGAGAATAGGAGATTGGTTTAATTGGTGAAATACAATGAAGCTATTATTAAAAGTAGTCTTGGGAGTTCCCTGGTGGCCTAGCAGGATACTAGGCCTTTGCTGCCATGCACCTGGGTTTAGTCCCTGGTTGGGGGACTAAAGGCAGTGGCACCCCACTCCAGTACTCTTGCCTGGAGAATCCCATGGATGGAGGAGCCTGGTAGGCTACAGTTCATGGGATCTCTAAGAGTCGGACACAACTGAGCGACTTCACTTTCACTTTTCACTTTCATGCATTGGAGAAGGAAATGGCAACCCACTCCAGTGTGTCTTGCCTGGAGAATCCCAGGGACGGAGGAGCCTGGTGGGCTGCCGTCTATAGGGTCGCACAGAGTCGAACACGACTGAAGCGACTTAGCAGCAGCAGGGGAACTAAGATCCTGCAAGCCATGCTGCACAGCCAAAAAAAAAAAAAGTAGTCTTGTTTGTGTGTATATATACATTTCTTTCTCTCTGGGTATGTATATCAAAGATGTTTATTGAAGTTAATATTGTATTGGAAAACACAAAACACCAACACACACAAATAATTTGGAAAATGTACTTATTGACATAAGGGACTGAGCTTCCCTCATAGCTCAGTTGGTAAAGAATCCGCCTGCAATGCAGGAGACTCCAGTTTCATTCCTGGGTTGGGAAGATCCCCTGGAGAAGGGAAAGGCTACCCACTCCAGTATTCTGGCCTGGAGAATTCCATGGACTGTACAGTCTTTGGGGTCGCAAAGAGTCAGACACGACTGAGAAACTATGATGTGGAAATATAGCCAGGATATATTATTGAATATATTATAAAATGGTATGCATAGTATGATTGTATTTTCATTTTAAAAATGCACATGAAATTTTAATGAAATATTAGAGAACAAAATTCACCTGTTATTGTCTGTCTTTTGGATTATAGCCATCCTAGTGGATATGAAGTGTTGTCTCATTGTGCTTTTGATTTTCATTCCTCTAGTAACTAATGACGTTGAGTATCTTTTTTTGTGTGCTTATTGTTTATTTGTATATTCTCTTTGGAGAAATGTCTGTTCATATCCCTTGTTTATTTTTCACTTGAGTTATTTGTCTTTATTGTTCTGAATACTAGCCCCTTATCATATGTGTCGTGCTGTGCTAAGTCACTTCAGTCAACTCTGTGCGACCCTGTGGACCATAGCCTGCCAGGCTCCTCTGTCCATGGGATTCTCCCAGCAAGAATACTGGAGTGGATTGCTATGCCCTCCTCCAGGAGATCTTCCCAAGCTAGGGATCAAACCTGTGTATCTTATGTCTCCTGCATTGGTAGGTGGGTTCTTTACCATTAGCACCACCTGGGAAGCCTCCCTTATCATATATATATGATTTCAAATATTTTCTCCCATTCTGTGAAGCTGATTTTTACTTACCATTTTTTTTGTTTTTTGGCCACCCCTCCCAGCTTGTGGGATAGAGGAAGTGGAGATGGCAGTCTCTTAATGCCTGGGCCCAGACCAGAAACTAGCACTAGATCACTCTACCACATACTATTAGTGAGAGTAGACAGAAAGCCCACTCACCCCAAGGGGAAGGGACACAGATATAGACTCTACCACTCAATGAAGAAATGTCAAAGAACTTGTGGCTATTTTTAACCTATAATTTATGGGTATATTTACTTTTCTTTTTTAAAAAATATTTATTTATTTGGCTGCACTGGGTCTTAATTGCAGGATCTTCCATTTTTGTTGAGCTGTGTGGGATCTTTAGTTGCAGCACGGGAACTCTCAGTTACAAAATGTGGGATCTAGTTCCCTGACCAGGTATTGAACCCCAGCCCCATGCATTAGGAGTAAGGAGTCTTAACTGGACCACCAGGGAAGTCCCTGACTATATTTTCTTATTAAAATTTCACAAATACCTACAGAATTGATGTTATTCTTTATTTTCCTATAATATTGAATAGACCTGACCGATTCTGTATACAGTGAGATGTTTGTTGGTCCAGATGAGTTTGACTTCTTTCAAGTTGGAATTGACACTGAAATAACATTTTGCTTCAAAGAACTGAAGGTAAAACCAAAAGTAGTATCCAATTAGAATTATCACTGGCAGTTTTTAATAAAGATTTCACATTTTTTCCCCTTCTTTCCTTTTCAGGGAGTGCTGACATTTTCAGAAGCTATACATGCTCCTATAGCCATTCATTTTGACTTTCCTGGGAAGTAGGTCTTTGGGAAATTTCTGAGTTTATTTCTTTTTCTTTTGTCATATACTAATAAATAAAACCTTTCGGGTCACGTTGAAATTAATTCACACCTCAGGAATTCCTTAACTTTACTAGCAAAACTTATCAAACTAAAATTTTGAAAGGTGTTATAACCTAGTGTTCTTTTGATTCGTGACTTGATTTAGAAAGATACGTTATTTTGCAGAGCGAAAACATTTATAAACTTGATATACTGAATAAATTGCCTAATTGAAAATTATATATGCCTTAAACAAGTTAAATCTCTATGAAACTATGGTATGTTATATTTCAGAACTAAAATTTCAAAGAGATTGGGTTAAGATGTGATGATTTTTAAGGGCTCTTTTAGCGCTAAAGACTATCTCAATTTGTAAAAAAACAAGTAAGACTTCTACTTTTACTGTTTCTTTTTACTCCAAAATTAAGTATCATTTTCTAATGTTTTCCCAGTGTCCATCAGAAAATGAATGTGGTTTTTGCTCTGGTTTTGCCTTTTTTAGACCCATGGCTTTAAGTATTGATGATATGTTATTTGAAGCCAACTTTATTTTGGCTACATTAGCTGATGAGCCAAGTAGAGCATCTTCTCTACAAACACTGTGTCTTTCACAAAAACAAAAAAGGTAAGGCTGTGTTTTTAATGTCTTTATTGGTTCGGATAAAGCTATTGCAATCTTATTCTGCAATAATTCAGCGGCATTCATTTAGGAAACAACTGAGAAGGAAAACATTAGAAGATCTGAAATTTTAACTGAATCAGGAAGAGCTCCAGGAAGACCTAACTGTAACATAGAAATATCACCCATCTTTCACAGATACTTGCTTTTTTCTCTTATGATCACAATTTAACAGAACTGTCTGGTTTATCTTTGTCATTACCTAAAACTCATTTCTGATTTCAGTGGTTGTTTTTTAGGAGTGATATAGTGTTAAGTTTCACAGGAAGGTTTGTATTCATTACCCAGAGCTCTCTTTCTTAGACATATGGATAGGCAGCCATTGTTTTTCTTTCTTTCTTTCTTTTTTCCCCTTTTGTTTCTCACTTTTCTTTTCTTTTTTTTTTTTTTTTTAATTTTGGCTGCACTGCATGGCTTGCAGGATCTCAGTTCCCTGTCCAGGGATTGAACCAAGGCCACAGCAGTGACAGTGTAATGTCCTAACCACTGGACTGCCAGGGAACTCCCCCTTTTGCCTTTTAACTTTTTTTTTTTTGTTGGAGGCTACTTCATAGTAAAAATAACAAATTTCTATGGGAAATTAGGAAAATGCAGTAAAGTGCAAAGAATAAAGTGAAAAACACCCACAATTTTTCCACCTAACAACAGCCATTGTTAATGTTTGGCACACTGTGTTTTCTTTCAGACTTTTAATTTTGCATATATTTGCATTTTAAAACAAGATTGGCTCATATAGCATATGTAGTTTTATATCCTGGTTTTTTCCCACAAAATATTATAGTGTGAACATGTTCTAATATTGCTGATAATGACTTGGAAACATGCTTTTTAATGATTCTATATAATTTTATCATACAGATGTATTGTAATTTATTTGACTTTTTTGTTTTCCTACCTATGCCCTTCTACTGTGTTATAAGATTGTCTCCTGCACACTTGGGTTGCTTTACTGAAAAATTTGAATCTGCAAGAGAATTTCTAAATAATCGTATATGTGAATCTTAACCTTCAATTAGTTTGATGTTTTTTCAATATATTCCCTAAACTGGTATTATCATTGTCAGTTCATGTTGCTCCTTTAGTTATATACAAATATATATTTCAAAGTAAACAGTTCATTCATTTAATCTCTATTAATACCTCAGGTCAGAGCCGATACATTCAAATTCAAAGGCTGGTAAAAATGTAACCAGCAAGGCCCCAGAGTATATCTCAAGAAAAGTAAAACCCAAAAGGCTATATTCTAATGAGACTCCCACGAACAGTTCTACATTGGAAAATTGTGGCAGCCCTTTGATGAAAAGAGCAAACAAAGACATTACTGAAGTACCCGAAAGCGATGAAGATATTAGTGAAGTACCAGAAAGCAGTGTCAGCAACATGGGAGACGTGCCAGGGTCTCCATGTCTCAGGAAGGTAAAGGAACAACAGCACTGAGACATAACTAAGCCAAGGTCAGGAATTCTTGTTGTCCATCTCCCTTTTCAATCTCCCTGCCTCAGCCTTTCCAATATCCTGGAAATTAATTTCCTTATTTTTTGATTGGGAGAGCTGAAGCCAGTCTGAGATGGAGAAAAGGCTGATTTATACAATGTCAATACAAAACAAATTGTTCATTGAGTAATTCTAACAAAGTTTGTTTAGAGATTTGAGTCACTTGTTTTAAAGAACAAATTATGATTGTTTATAGCATATTTATCTTTGCATACAAATACTAATAATATGCTAAAGTCATATACTTTGTTTTCTAAAATAAGTGTCCTAATTTTCTTTTTCAAGTTTGGTCAAGAAATCTCTTACTCATGGTAGCACAGATATAAATTTCATCACAAGAAACATCACAAATTTCTTTGTAGTAGAGTCCCAGTTAAAAACATTATTGTAATACCAATATTTTGCTATTATAGATGGATGATGAACTCTACAAAATGCTATAATGTTAAACCTTATGTCATCTATTGCACTGAAGATAAACATAATTTATTAGAAGTATCTTAATTAATGATAGTCCCCATTTTACATGTTTACATTAATGTTTTATTCAAGCTTGTTTTGCTGTTGTTATCATTGGTTTGGAAGTATGAGTTTCTTAGAGTTAGAAATTTGAAAGGAGAAATAATATTGCTAGAAGTTACAACTTACTTCTCACTAGTCCTTTTCAGAATTGATAGTAATTAGCAAAATGAACCAATTTAAGTTGCAATTCCAAAGTGTCATTAGGATAGCAGTCAGTTTTTTACTAAGAGAAAGAGTAGGGAGCTGACACTTGCCATGGTACATACCCCTATGAATTTTACATTTTTGACTTTATTTCATTTTTAAGTCACAATATCCACTGCTACTGGGTTTTCCTGGTGGCTCAGTGGTAAAGAATCTGCCTGCCAGTGCAAGAGATGCAGGTTTGATTCTTGGGTCAGGAAGATCCCCTGGAGAAGGAAATGGCAACCTACTCCAGTATTCTTGCCTCAGAAATCCCGTGGACAGAGGAACCGGCCAGCTACAATCCATGGGGTTGCAAACAGTCAAATACGACTGACCAACTAAACAATAACAATGCTGTAATAAAGACTTCTAGGGTCGTAAAATTGGACAGTAAACTCCACTTATTATTCAGTTTGATGCCATAAGTGTTTATTGAATACCTGTTATATGCCCAGTACTTATGGCAATTTTCTCTTCTTGTGAATTACTAACTTGGCCATAAAAGAAAACTGAAATCTTGTCTTTTCATTATGCAAAAACATTTTCCCCATCCTGTTTTTTGGTCACCCATATTGTGCTTACTTTTATTTTTTTTTACAGACAACAACAGGAACACACTTCCCTGCTGCTTCATCTCCCTGAAATTCGCTAAGATTGCCAATTTCCTTACTAGGGAAAGTGACATTTAGAGCTGTAAGCTCCCCAGGTTTCATTACAGCACTCTTTTCTTTTCTATCATGTCACTTAAATCCTAAATTCTAAAAAGAAAACTCTACTTTGGAAGTGAAGTTTTTGCCTTAACTCCTGCAAAAATGAGATTACATTATGGGTAAATGATTTAGACCCTTATCATCTATCTGAACTACAGTGAGCCTTCTGATTGGCCTCCGCACCTCCATTCTTCTCCACTCTCGTTTTCCTCCACACTGTCCTAAAAGATTCTTGCAGGACCTTACAGTGAGGTATAGGGCTCCTGGGTTGGAGTCTCTGTCTTGGCACTTGTGTGACTTGGACAAGTTACATATCTTTGCTTCAGTTTTTTTTCTGTTAGTAAAATGAGGATAATAATGATGAATTGTTGTGAAATTGAATTGTAGTGAAAATTAATGGAGCTAATAGATGGAGCTGGCAGATTGTCAGTGCTCAGCATCACTCTCCTGCTTTTAAATCTCTTGGATTGTTCACTTTTCCCATAGAATTTCACTTAAACTCCTTGAAATGGCATTAGGGGACTTTCCCTGGAGTATTTAATATAATCTTCTCATTTCCTCCTCTGAGGTCCAGTTCTAGTCCTTCAGATTATGTTTTAATGTCTGGTAGATTTAGTATCCCTTTTAGATTTTGTTAGTTTTTGTCCTGGTTATTCCTGAGTATATATTTTTTATTTGAATTTTAATATCAATGTATCTAACTCCATAAAAAAATCTATTGGTGTTTTTTTTTTAATTAGAATTTCCTTAAATTTCTGTTAACTTGAGGATGTTAAGTGGCATCTTTATGATGTTGAGTCATTCTGTCTATAATCACAGGCAATGTATTTCCATTAATTCAGGCCTACTTTTGTGTCTTTCAGGAGTGTTTTAAAATGTTTCACATATATTTACACATTTATTATTAAGCTTATTCCTAAATAACCTTTTATATTGCTGTTGTGAATGGATGTTATGTTTTCTGTTTTCTCACTGCCTTTTATGTATATGAAGGCTATTGGTTTTTGTGTTAATTTTATATCATACTACCCTGCTGACTTATGTTATTATTTCCATTAGTTTTATCACTGATCCTCTCAGGGTTTTCAGACATACTTACTATATGTCACTTTTTTATATACCAATAGTTTCATTTCTTCTTTAATGCCTCCAATGGACTCTTTTGTTCAGTTGCATTAGCACATAACCTCTGGTACAGCATTTAGAGTGGAGAGAATGTGCCTGCTTACTAGTTCCTGATCTTAATGGAAACGACTGCATATACTTTTGTGTTCTACTTTTGCTCATATTATTGCACCTACATTTCAGGGCAGTAGTATTCCTCTTTTCACTGTTCAAACTCCTACCCACCTTCAAAGCCCAACTCAAATGATACATCTCCTTCTGAAGTCTTCTCATTCTACTCATTATTACTGTCACATAATAACTTGATAGATATGCTCATTACTCTACTAGGTAGATTGTGAGTTCATCAAGGGCAGACCTGAGTCTTATTCATCTCTGTATTCCTCGTGCATAAGCCAGTAGTTGGCAGACCTTCAGACCTGGTTTGGGATAGCCCAAGAAAATTTTTAAAATCCCTCCAATAGTATCACAAAATTCCAAAATGAAACCAATTTTTAAATTCACCTTATTAAAAAAAATGAATATATGGTAGCATTCTACTTTGGGGAAGGGGGTTTTCAAAGTTAAACTATTGTAGAGGAGTATTGGGCTTCCCTGATAGCTCAGCTGGTAAAGAATCTGCCTGCAATGCAGGAGACCCTGGTTTGATCCCTGGGTTGGGAAGATCCTCTGGAGGAGGGCATGGCAACCAATTCCAGTATTCTTGTCTGGAGAAGTCCATGGACAGCAGAGACTGGCAGGCTACAGTCCATGGGGTTGCAAAGAGTCAAACATGACTGAGTGACTAAGCACAGCACAGAGAAATATTATATTCTAAATAACGACCAATATTTTTTCCATTGTGGATTTTCAACAAGTTTAATCAAGAAGTTATACACAGCTCTCAGGGCCACCAAAATGAGGAAAAATATCTAGTATTGTTATCTTTTTTTTTTACTGAAGTATGATTGACCTACAACACTATGTAAGTTCTATGTGCATAACATGATTCAGTATTTCCACACATTACAAAATGATCACAATAATAGAAATTTAGAGTGGTTTTCAAAGACCAAAGTCCCATAAAAGTTATGATAATATTGTTGACTATTTCTTCATGCTGTACATTTCATCCACATGACTCATTTATATTGTAGCTGGAATTTGTACCTCTTAATCTCCCTCACCTAGTTCACTCATCCCCCACACCTCTCCGCTCTGGCAACCACCTGTTTGTTCTCTGTATCTATGAGTCTGTTTCTGTTTCATTATGCTTGTTCATTTGTCTTGCTTTTTAGATTCCATATATAAGTGAAATCTTATAGTGTTTGTCTTTTTATGACTTATTTCCATTAGTATAATACTTTGTAGATTCATTGATTTTGTTATAAATGGCAAGACTTTTATTCTTTTTTTGTGGCTGAGTAATATCCCTTTGTATATATATATATATGCACTGCATCTTCTTTATCCCTTCATCTGTTGATGGACACAGGTCACTTCTATGTCTTGGCTATTATAAATGACGCTGCAAAGAATATAGGGGTGCAGATACTTTTTTGCATTGGTGTTTTTATTTTTTTAAGAAAAATAGCATAAGTGGAATTGCTGGATTGTATGGCAGTTCTATTTTTAAGAAAACATGTATACTGTTAAAAAAATTTTTATAACAATGCACCTTCTTACTCAATTCATACAGAACTTGGACTCATTCCAAGTTACCTAGCTATTCACAGACTCTCTGCATTAGAAGACTATTAGATAGTAGGGAAGGGCTGGATCATCCAGCCATGAACGATTTAGAGGCTGAAGAGTAGGTAGGGACAAGAGGGGGTAGCAAATGACATTTGACCTTAAGTCGGTGGCAGATTCAGGGCGGCTCTCAAAGACCATAGTAAAATAAGATTTTTAGCTTACTAGTGTATTAGTTTCTTATTGCTGCTATAGCAAATTACCACAAGCTTAGTAGCTTAAAACAACACAAATTATCTTTCAGTTCAGAAGTCCAAAATGGGTCTCATTGAGCTAAAATCAAAGCATTGGCAAGGCTGTGTTCCTTTGTGGAGACTAGGGAAGAATCTGCTTGTTTTCTTTTCCTTTCTTCTTGAGATCATCTGCATTTTTTAATCATGGTTACCCTTCAGCTTTAAACCAGCAATGGCTGGTGAAGTCCATTTCACATTTCCTCACTCTGATGCTAATTTCCACATTTAAGGGTCATTGTGATTTCTCATTGGGCCTACCTGGATAGCAACCTTATTCCACTTGCTCTTTTAATTCCCTTTTGCCTTGTGATATATTTGCAAGGTCCTGGGATTAAGACGTGGACATCTTTGAGGGTGAGAGCAGACCATCATTCTGCCTACCACAGGCAATATCACAGCTAATTTGGGGTGTTTTGCCTAGAAAATCCCATGGATGGAGGAGCCTGGAAGGCTGCAGTCCATGGGGTTGCGACTGAGTGACTTCACTTTCACTTTTCACTTTCATGCATTGGAGAAGGAAATGGCAACCCACTCCAGTGTTCTAGCCTGGAGTATCCCAGGGACGGGGGAGCCTGGTGGGCTGCCGTCTCTGGGGTCGCAGAGTCGGACACGACTGAAGCGACTTGGCAGCAGCGGCATCTGGAGCCACGGTTCAGCAACTGCTGTCTGGAGTGCCCCATGCAGAGGCATCTTCAGTTTCTGATTTGTAAGGATGAGCCAAGAATAGGGATCATTTGTTTATTCATGCTTGATACCTACTGTGCAACTCCCACCAGTATTTGTTGAGGGCCTTGCGTCGTAGACGTGGGGTATACAGTGGTGTGCAAAATAAACAAGAAAGGTTCCTACACTTGATTATAGACTGGGGATGGGGGGTGGGGGAGGTAGACATTAAATAACCATATGACTAAACATATGATAATTTAAAAAACTAACCTGTGGTAACTTTAATAAAGGACAAGTTCAAGGTGCTTTGAGAGGATATAAAGTGTGAGCTGACCTAATCCAGGAGGTCAGAAAGTCTTTGAAACTGGTGTTTGGAGCTGAGCTGGAAAGGATAAGATAGTAGGGGGAAGCTGAGTGGATGTGGCATGTGCAAAGGCCTCTGTCGTGGAGGGAGTGTGGTAGTTTTAAGGACCTGGAGGAAGACCAGTGTGGCCAGAGGGCAGGTAGACAAGGGGAAACAATGGCACAAGGTGAATGAAGCTGGAGCAGTGAGTGAGCTCCAACTCATGTCGGAGGTAAATGGCCATGTCAGGGACTGTGGCATTGAAAGTATTTGAAGGGTTTTAACAGGGAAGGCTGCCCACAGTGCAGTGAAGCAAGACTGGAAACTCAGTTGTGGTGTCTGAAAGATGGTGATTCAGTAGAAAATGGAGAGAAGTGGCCAAAGTAAACAGCTAATTGAGGAAATAAAACAGCAGGACTTTGTGGTGGATCGGTCATGGAGCTTAAGGGAAAGGGAGGTATCAAGGTTGGAGAAACAGGTTCAGTGCTAAGATCATGAATTCTATTTTGGATATAAGTTGCAGAAATCAAGTAGGTAGTAGGATATAGGAAGCTCAAATTCTAACTGTGAGACTCCCTGGCGTATACACAGTAATCTCTGCCAGCAGTGTGAATGCGAGTTCCTAGAGAGAGGGTGTGGCAGAGAAGACTGCCACCATTTAAAGCAGTGGCTCTTAACCACAGCCAGGGAACACAGAGCCATCAATGTCTGCAGACACTTCTGGATGTCGCAGTTCAGGAAAGCAGGCTGCCACTGGCATCTCGGGTAGAGGCCAGGGGTGCTGCTCCGTGTCCTTCCAGGAGCGGGACAGCCCCCACAGCAAAGAAACTTAAGTCCTCCAGTGTCAGCGGTGCTAAGGTTGAGAAACCCTGATTCAAAGTGTGGTAGAAGAGGGTAAACATTCATGTTTGTTTCATTTAAAGAGAAATAAATTTAATAATAATAATAAAAAGGCAAGCCAACTGAAGAACCACCAGAACATAGCATGGGGAAGGTATGAGAAGAGTGTCAGAGTATCTAGTGGGGTGGAGACTGAGAATGGCTCTCAGTTTAGGGAATCTGCCAATTGTTGGTGACCATTATAAGGACAATCTCTGTATGAGGGTCAGGAGCTTTTTTAATAGGACCTAAGAGTAGAAGAATGAGAAAATAGAAGCAGCACGTGTAGATGGTTCTACAGCAGAGATTAAGTTGGAGGAAGGACGTGGATGAGGCTATATGTTTTAATGAGACATCTGATTATTTTAAAATGCTGATATTCCTATCCAGTAGAGGAGAGGCATGGGAGGGGCTGCGAGTCAGAGACAGGGGGGAAGGACTGACTCTGGTCAGGAGTAGCTTCTGTCACAGCAAGAGGGAAAGGGGAGGATGGATGAAGTGGAGGAAGATAGCCAGCAGTCTCCGTTCATCTGTCTCCCACAGCCCTGGTGTTGGTTTCAGTGGCTCGGGCAGGGTAGTCCGAAGCAGATCACGGATCCCAAGCTATGTGCCTCTGGAGTCCAGGGAAGGGTTTTACCTTAAGATGTTTTGGGCCACTCATGAAGGTTCTGGATATCTCATGAACCATCAGCTAATGTGAGACCACAGTGGCTGAGTTTCTGAAAAGGGGCATTTGACAAGCACTAACTTTGCTTTGAATAAACAGTTATCCACCCCCCACCCCCCTACCCCCAGTTCTCTTGCATGTTCTTTGGAGCAGTTTCTTCTGACCAACAAGAACCTTTCAGCCTCCCTTTCCAGAGTCTGGCAACAGCAAGTGACAGTGAAGAGGACATGAATAATGGCAGTTTCTCCACATTCTAACAATGATGACTGAGCTCGCCCCCTGCCCATTTACTGGTTCACTTGTACCGCAAACACATTTTCACATTTAAATCTATGAAGATACTGTCTTGGGCTTCCTGGAGAATGGGCTACTGGTTATCTACACATCATCTTGTACAACCACCATATCTAGAAATAACTACTTGTCAATAAATGTAACTTGCTTTAAATCCATTATGCTATGTGGGAGGCGAAAAGTTTTTTGTGTAGGGAAAAAGCTCATTAGAATTTTCTTCAGTTCAGGGAATTTCTTGGCAGTCCAGTGGTTAGGACTCTGAGTTTCCATTCAGGGGGCAAGGGTTTGATCTCTGATTCCATCACAGGTTCGATCTCTGGGACCTAAGGTTCAACAAGCTGCATGGGCGTGGGCAAAAAAAAAAAAAAAAAAAATCAATGTATTGTTTATTTACAGTAGAGTTTTTAGCATTTTCTTGCCAGTTTTATAGTTATTTAAACTTTCTGTAGCAGCCATTTCAAGTGCATCAGAATGGCTTGTAAAGTTCAGGTATCTTTTGTATTTGATTCCAAGTATTTGAGTTTTGATGCTTTCTGACAGATTAAAACATCCTGCAATCTTTTCTCATGTAAGATCATAACTTTTACGCAGCAGGGGAAGAGAGTGAGATGAATGGAGAAAGCAGCATCAACATATACGCACTATCAGGTGTAAGATGGATAGCTGATGAGACGTTGCTGTATAGCACAGGGAGCCCAGTCTTGTGCTGTGATGGCCTGGAGGGGTGGGATGAGGAGAGGCCCAGAGAGAGGGGATGTACGATTATGGCTGATTCACATTGTTGTATGGCAGAAACCAACCCAGCACTGCAAAAATTAAATAAAGGGCAAAAAACCCAACTTTTTCTCCATTGCTTATATTAAGAATTTAAGTTAAATAATGTGATTTAAAAATTTTGCAGTGTGATGCAGAAAAGAATGGAAGGGATGCCAAGAAATTATTTCTGTATTAGCTGACATAGAACAGTAGCCTGCACTGCCAAGACAGCCTGGGTCTGGAGTGGAATGAGGGGGAAGATTAATGTCTCTGTTCTTTGCCTCTTTAAGAATTAGCTTCTTACCTGCACAAGCTAAACAATCTGACACAATAACATTGTTATGTAACATCTTATGATGTATGCCTCTCCCTCCCCTAAACCTGTTTATAGTCAGTTATAACCTGACAAACTAGACTTCTGTAACACCTTATTGTTAAGTCTATGAAACCATCAAATCACAAGGAAATATTAACTGGCAAGCAATTGTGCTTTAGATTTTGTGAGGATTAACTAAACAAAGGTGGCTGAGTGGATTAGTAAACTTTAGAACTGTGAACAGAGTTCTAACTGAAACCAGAATGAGTCTGGCTCATGTAGCTTGGTGATGAGTCAGAACTACCCACAATAACCTAATAAAAACTCAAGTTCATCCCAAAATGTTCCTCAGTGAATGAAAATGGGCTTTCACCAAGCTTTTTGTGGAAATCGGCAATGCCCACATAATTCCACATTGTAGGCTAAAGATTTATTTATCTTTTGTTTACACTGATGATTAACAATGAATTACACATATTCCTAACAAATGCAGATGACTACCCAGAGGATATTATATCCAAGAATAAGTGTAGGTCTCCTCACTGAGGATGAAGTTTCTGATTCGCTCACTGAAATGGGCCAGGGCGGTTTAGCCTGTGAAGGCACCATCACTAGTGATCACCTAGATTTAGCACTGGTCTGTAAAAGATAGTTACACTGTCAGGTTTGGATTTTAGAATTTGGATACAGAATGCTAAATTTAAATGACACCAGATTTGTGCCTGACTTCACATATCATTTAAAAAATGCTAAAGTTTTCCCAGCTGGGAGAACAGCTGTATGTTACATTCAATGAAGCTAAACTGATGTAGTAAATCAGCTGGTGAAAAAGAGCCTTAGCGATAAACTAGTGAAAGAAACGACAGCCACAAAGTATGGAGTCACTGCTAGACTGAGAGGCTTGGAAATGAGGACCTGATAGAGACCAACAAACTCAATGTCAAGGCCAGTGTCTTGTTACTACTCAAATTAAATGGAGTACACAGATTAGTATAAATACTATATTTATTAAATATCTTTACAGTTTATTTAAATGTATTTACAGAACTATTCCTGCATAAGTTAAACTTCAGACATCCAATTCAGGTCATTGCCTCTTGGGTAATAAGACAAATAATGATAGTCTCAACAGAAAAAAGCAGCTTATTAGCATACACAAATTCAAACTTGCTTCATTGTTTAGCCATCTTTGCCACAAACTACCTGCTTACAGTTAAAATTTTGACATGGACAACTGCTGATTTTTAACTAAGACCAATTTTGCAAATATTTTTTTTTTAAACAAGTGGAATCCAAATGTTTTCTGTTCCAAATGTTTTATAAGCAGATTTTGGGTTTTTTGCTATTGCAAAATTCGTTAAATGCACAAATGTGATAGATTGGATGCTGTAGCTTCTACCAAAGATAGCTGGTATAAGGTGACAAGGAACCATGAATTTAATCAAAAGTACAAACATTTACAGTTCTAGCCAATCTTGTTTACAGTCTCCAAAATGCTCAAAACTGACTCAGTGAATTCCCACAATTCCTGCCTTGTTACTTGATGTGGTACGTTGGTGGTACTGAAGGTGGTACTGAAGGCTACTGTTCTATCCAGAACAAATGCAACTGATGGGATAAGATACCTGCCCACCATGCAAAGCTTGAGGTCTATTTTCTAAATCTAGTCACAGCCCAACCCCCAGACATACACAACTGGAATGGATTCTTTTGTGATTTAGTACCCATCAACCATGTCAAGCCAGTACAGTAATTCAGGACAAAGAACTTGTTCTCCCAACCTCATTTCTTGTTTCAGTTTTAAGAGCCTATGGACTCTACTGCATATCCATTCGGTAATTTTTTTTTTTTTTTTTTGTGCGCAGGCAGCCTAAGTTCACAGGAAGAAATAAGGTTCTGATATGTTTAGAGTGCACATTTTAAACAGAACAAAATAAAAATTTCAAGCATGTGATAAAAATATTGACTTTTATAATACAGTATTGCTTTATAAATATAGATGGAAAAGCTATAAACTTTACTGGTCTTTGGTGCATCCAGAGAGGGATAAATAATTTGCCATTTGTAAATTAGAAATCCAAATTCTCTTTTGTTATAAAAGTCCACTACACGAGGCAAATGTGTGTGTTTATACTGCTTGACTTAAAGTACAATTAACACATCAAGTTTAGAATTAGACCCACCAAGTGGTATATGTTAGGCACACCCCACAAAGACTTGGGTCCTGTGGCCTGGAAAATTCCAGTATGGGTACCTACACAGCCTCTGACCATTGAGAGTTAGGAGAGTTGTTAAACAGCACTCCAACAGACCCCCAAAGTCATAAAATTAAGTGCATAACACAAAAAGGGCAGGGGGGAAAAAGAGAAAATATTTTGCGTCCCTAATCTACAGGCCAGGTCCAAAGTCAGTTCCCCTGTGAAACTCAATTCTTGTCCCACTGTTTTCAACATCACTGAAACACGTCGTCAATTTCTAATGATCATTTCTCAAAAAATACTAAGTTGATTAAATGAGTTGTGTAAAATACCATCAATCTACCTTTATGAAGACGGTGTCTGATGAGTTTAGATGAGTGCAGAGAAAAGCCAGTGACTTGACCAGCACTGCTCTTACCAGGAATTAAATGTATGCAATGGAAAATTAATACAGAATATACCTGGGTCATAAGGCTCCATGCCTCTGACCAGAAATAATTAAAAACCCAACAAAAGAACTGAAGTTGTCAGTCCAAGTGTAAATGTATTCCTTCCAACAAAACCTTTCTGGATGCAACTTTCTTTACTTTTTAAATACAGAAAGACTGCAAATAGTTTGTGCAAAATAAATACCCTGCCACTTGCCACTCACCCATCTGTGTATTATCACAGCACGATGGGTTCTCATTATTTAAACAGTCCCTCTCCACTCCCTACCCAACCCCCCGATCTCCTTTACCAAATTCTGTTTTGTCAAGTTAGGGTAGTTAAGGCATTCTGACAAGTAATTAAAGGTGATTCAAAATAGATACCTAAACATTATGCCAATTTAGGAATAGTAGATAAATTACTGAACGGCTTACAAATGAATAACTCATTCTTATTATAAATGAAATGCCTGTTACAAGCATGATGCATTGAAATATAGTAATGACATGTACATGGTACATGTTAAACAATTTTAAATAAAACAAGCTTGACAGTTACTCAAATATACAGTACAAATTCACAAAACAAAATCTTTTTAAAACAAGTTGAGGTAACCTCAAACATAAGTTTTAATGCAATAAACCAGGGAGTAAGTATCTCCTTTAGAGAAAGAGACTTTCTATGTTCTCCTCAAGTAGATTCTCATCAGGTTTAATTGCATTCTTATCTATACACCAATGTTACCTGACTTATATATAAAACATGGCTTTAATTTAAGGATTTCTAAGTATATATATTTTTCTACCACCAAGTTAATGAAGGAAAAAAACTGACCCCAAAATATATATCTTTACAGCAGTCGACTTGTACACAAACCTTAAAAATAACTTTGAGCTTGCAGATAATGGAAAAACCGAATATGGGGTAATTTTATAGGAAAACTATACACTGCAAGATGGCTATTTGGAAACTGTAAACATTAAGCTTGATTTGGAAACCCCTAAGTTTCTGTGGAGGGCAAATGCAAATGTCAGGCCATCACTAGACATCTTCCTCGTGGACTCTTGTGCCCATGGTGCTCTTTCACATGGACTCCCTGAATCTGTCTACAGAAGGCAAGGCTACTAACGACAGGTCTAAGACATGAGGGGTAGCATGACCTGATAGGCCAACAAAATTCAAAGTTAGAGCTGTCTATTCTCAACCCTTCAGGCCTGTGGGCCTCGAGCTCTCACATGGGGGAATCATACCAGACAGCTGGGAGGAATTTCAGCTGCAACATTAAATACCTAGGCCTTGAGGAATTTTATAACCTTGAATAATATTCATTAAAAAATTCTGGTAAGGAGTCTCCCCAACCCCTCCTGCAGATAAGCCACCAGCCTGTGATATGCACTAAAATGCTGAAATTTTCATCACAGGAGCACAATTAAGCATCTTTTGAAAACCATGAAACATTTGCATCCATAGAACTAAACTGAATTTCTTTCCAACCTGCAAAAAAAAAAAAGCTCCTAGGATCAAGATTTTATAATCCAGAACAAGGTTTTAGAGCAAAATTATAAGCCCCTGAAAAATAGGAGTTTATAATGAAAACATAAAGTCACACTCGATCATAACACAGACTGTATAGTACACGTGTAACGCATCATTTGATGAGCATGTTTCTAGTAGATGGATCATAACATACAATTTGTGTCAGACTTTTAAAATCCCATTTACACACTGTAATTTTGAATTCACTTTACCAATATTACTCATTTTCAATACTTCAACCGTTTTCAAAAAGTAAGTCATTTTGGCTTTGAAAACATCCATCCCATCATGGAAAGGACAATGTGAAGGCCAATCTTCAAATCTTGATTTTCTTCAAATGTTGCTGGCAGATATGAGCAGTAGAATGACAGTAGTGGTTCTCAACAAGGATCTCAAAAAGACAGGCAAAAGGTTTACATCACTGGCCATTGAGATCAGTGGCAAAGAGACGTGGTCCTGCCAGCAGGATCAGCACACACGGCAGGGGAGAATTTGGGATGATGAAGGGGAGGCAGGAGTCGACACCTAGGCGAGTCAGTCTGTATACTCAGCCACTATTGAGAGAAGGACGGTGATGTCATCTGGCTTTCCACCTACAATGAAAATGAAAATGTATTCATACATTTTAAAACTCAAGAAAAAAATATAAGCCTAAATAAGTAAGTACTAGGAGACAAATAGGTTTGTCAATATACTCTAGTAGAAAAAAGAGAAAAGATTGATAAATAGTTAAAACACACCAAGAAATTACATCTAATTTAATTGAAGCTTTAAAAAAAAATCCTCTCTGCTCCTTTACAATAGAAGCTTTGTTAAAATGGCCACCACCACATCCTCTGTGTATAGCAATCACAATAAAGACAAAATGTTACTAAGATTTATTCTGCCTGACAAGAAAATTCTATGTTCCACCCTCCTGCAATCCTAATTTGGACAAACATACCCGATGTTTTGAAACTAGCTGATAGTCTTGTAGTCTAATCTGGCAAACAGCTATGCCATGTGCTTTTTTCTATTTAATATTTCCGGGACAGCTAAGAAATGCTTTGCGTGTCATAATATTATACCTGCAAGAAGCTGACCAACTCTACAAGTGCTGATATGCTTGCACCAACATGTTATCCAAGCTCAAAGCTGAGCTATTGGCCTGCTCCCAAAGTTACACATTGCTCAGTAGATAGGAAGACTCTAGGCAAGGAGAGTCTTCCCTTTTCAAAACATCCTACAGAGGCAGGTGGGATGAATTGGGAGACTAGGATTGACATATACACACTGCTATGCATAAGACAAACAACTAATGAGAACCTACTGCACAGCACAGGGGAACTCTACTCAGCGCTCTGTGGTGACCTAAATAGGAAGGAAATCCCAAAAAGGGGACATAGGGCTGATTCACTTTGCTGTATGACAGAAACTAACAGAGCACTGTAAAGCAATTAATTACAATTAATAAAAATTAATAAAAAACAAAAAAACTTGCTGTAGCAATTTGGTAGGCAAATACTGTGAATGAGTCCCACTAAAGCCAGAGGAAGGGGGAAGTGAAATGTCAGACTAGTGAAGGGCAGAATGTTTAAACCATTAGCAATGTCCAGGCCCTCCAGGCAGAACTCAGAGGTTTTCTGGGCTCGGGTCCAAGCAGAGCACTGGCAGCGATAAGGGGCTTCAGGTTCCACCTGCCTCTGCAGCCAATGAAGTGCAGCTCTGAAGGGCACCTCTGTAGGGAACACATGCACTTGCTGTCCTCCATTGTTCGGGCCTGCTGACCTTGTTCAAAGTCACTGGCTCACAGCTGGAAGAGGACCCCTCAGCAGTCTCACTCCAGTGCAGCAGCTGGCCTCACACACAGCCCAGAATGCTCCATCCCCTATGTCCCCAATTAGTCCTAATGAAGTTCCCAAAGAATGCTTACCTCTCACATTCAATCCGTTGTCACATGCAAACTGTGCAAAAGGTGACATATAATTTGGGTCATAGGCCAGCTCATGAGCTTGCTCAGCAATGCTTCTTGCCGTCTGTTGTATACTCTCATAATTTGAATTCTAATACAAAAATATGAGGGAGATATTTTTACCAAAATGCCTCACATGATTTCTACATGCAAGTAAACATCACTTTTTAAGACAGTAATATTTATCTAATCATAGTTTCCACCCTTTAAATTTTGTTCCAGTTAGAGAAGACAGTGGAACATAATACCTCGACTAAAATGAACGAGATCACCAGTGCTGCCTGCATAGGACGTCAACGAGAAAGTTCTTTGTGAGGATGGCCTTGGGTCCTGAAGTTTGAATTTTCTTATCTCCCCGGCCCCCTTGAAATTCTTAAGGCATTCTTGCTAAAATGGGATGGGATTGAAGGGACGGATTTTGATAGCATTTTAGGATGACCTCAAAATTCTCCCTGCTTGGGAATGCACCCCTGGCCAAGCTCAGTATGCTTGCTCTCCAAGTAAATGCTGCCAGCTGCCCCACTGAAAAGCCCTCTCTATTCTCCATTTCTTCTCCATGCTTTATTTTTCTTTTTATTTAGCAACAACACTATTTCTATTCTTTCTTTCTCTGTATTCTCTGTCTTCCTCCACTAGAATGTAAGCCCCATAAGGTCAGGGAATGTGTCATTTCTGCCTCTCACTGTTACACACATGGCCCAGTGCCAGCGAGTGTCAGCACCTGGCCTTCCTAAGCTCCACAGACAAAGCATGGTGTTAAGGATTTCTAGCGCGTGGTCTTGGTTCATCCTCACCACGGCCCTACAGAACAGGGTCTTTGAACCGTCCCACCCCTATTTTACAGGTGAGAAAAACGCTGCTAAGAAAGTTTAGAAAACTCAAGGTCATACTGGTCAGTAGTAAAAACATGAGAAAAGATCAATCCCCTCAGGTCAGTACTTCACAAAGCCAGGAGAATATGCAGACTGGCTCTCACTTCCTTCCACTCACTCTCTGGGCCAAGTCTGAACTGGTTTGTTACTGGTGACAGCTCAGATCACATCAAGGCCCCTAGCTGCTTGCTACCCTTGGCTGCTGCCTTAGCTGGCTCTGGTATGATGATTTCCTATCTTTTCCTGCTGGGTTTGTTACGAGACTAAAAAATGAAAAAGATAACCAGCAACCAACACCATTAAATACCATTAAAACACAATTAAAAACACAAGAAATCTCTTATCAGAGTTTTTCCTACCTTTACCACCCTACTAAAGAGAGGCTTGGATGAGAAGCCTCTTTTTTCCTTAAGTTTTCCAATTGTGAATATTTCTGTCTACAACTGTTTAGAACAAGATCAGAACCATTTTCATTTTCCTAAATTCACAAAGTAGTCCTTTCCAAAACTACAAAAAAAGCTTATGCAACTGAATTAATAAAAAAACTCGGCTGTCCAGGGAGGGTCACTGTTTCTAAAGGCCCACCTTTGAGTTAATTACCTTTAACTTTTTTAGCTCCTGAAGGATCATATAGTCAGGCATGTTGTCAAAGAGTCCATCTGTCGCTGTCAGGATAATGTCCCCTAACTGGACATCAAAAGATGTGCTATCAGCGGCATCTGGGCTGTAACAAGGACAGGGTGGGAGCAAAGTCAGCAGAGCCCTTTAGAGATACTGTTAGAAATTTCCAATGGGGACGATGCTACAATATAACGAGGCTTTAAGGAAAACTAATTTATAGTAGCAGTCAACAATAAAAATCACTATTCTGAAATTCCTAACCTCGAAAAAAATTAACTGAAAACTCGGATATAAATCTTTCAAAAGCTCAACAAAAACTATCAAGGAAAACTGAGTCTGATGATTAGTCACATGTGCTCTAAAAGGCGGAAGGGTTCCCTTCTGAGTCAGACACTAAAATGCCTCTAGAATCCTAGTGGAAATGAGTCTTTGTTTCCTAATTCTTTAGTGCCAAATTCCATCCTCTCTTACTCACTTTCCACTCATCAGTTTCCCTGCAGGCTTGAATTTGGAGGCTGTGTTCTAGTGGAATAAATGAGCACTATGGAGGAGCACATGCAAGTCCTATAAGAATTAATTCATGTGAAATATCTACAATGGTATTTCTTACTATAATACTAGTAATTACTGGTGTATTACCAGTAACACCAAATAAATATTAATAAATCACCCTCACTCTGGCAGAGTAAAGACTGTCTCTCTCAGGGCTTACAAAGTTCTCTTCATGCACAGGTTACTTATTTATAAGGGCTCCTGGCACATAATACGTCTTCAAGAAATAGTTAATGAATGAAGAATCACAGTAACTAATCCTCCAATTTGGGTAAAGACTCAATATTGTTAATGAAAAGAACAAGGTACTGTGTGTGTGAGAAAGAAAGATCTATATATACAGGCGCTTCTACATGCAGAGAATAAATCTGGAAGGATTCAAAGAAACATAACTGGCTGCCTCTGAGGACAGGTGGTAGATTTTTCATTACATCTGTGTAAAACTGTTTTTAAAAGATAGAGGGGAGACTTACATGAAGAAAACAGAAGCCCAGGTGGGGAGAAAAAGAGAAATATATTCAAAGAGTTCATGGCTCCCTTGGAGACTGGTTCTCAGCCATTTTGAAAGGCCAGCTCTACCACTTCCAGGCCTCCAAGGTGAGGGAAAGGTGCGATATCTGATAATTTGCCTTAAAACGTGTAATTAGGGAACAAGAGCTAGGAAAAAATTCATACACTGACCCAGAAGGCAGGGGCCAGAACCAAAGCACCTTAAGCCTCACCAAAAAAAAAAAAAAAAAAAACCCTAAATTGTTTAAGTGATGTACTATAAAATTTGTAAAGGGAAAACATAAAAACAAACAGCCTACCCATGCCTGCTGGGGATTTACACTAAGAAAATTTCTAGTTTGTCTTCTGTTGACTGAGGAAAGCAGCACCACACCGAAAAGTTCTGTAACGGGCTTCTGACAAGGAACAAACTAGCTTTCACTTATACATTTATACAATAACATAGCTGTTTTAACAACAACAATAGCTGTTGTCAAAACAGCTATTAAAGGAAATTTGTAAGTTAAGGTTAAAATAATATTTTATAGATAAGAGAGACTGATAACAAAGGATAACAAGCAGCCAAGAGAAGGAAAAAAAAAGACACACACTAAAACAGACTGTAAATTGGTAGAAACCAGGTCGATTTCTTCCATGGAATAAAGAGAAACAATACAAGACAGTGCACATTTGCTTAGTCCTTGGAAGAGAATCAGACTCTAGAAGTTTAGATTAATGACCAGGTTGGCACTGAAGCTCTATTTTATGCTGAGGTCTTTCTTTCCCCAGGAGTGTCTTTTGCTATGCTGTCTGTGAGAGACTCGCTGCCATTGGACAGTTCGTCCTCTTCTCCCAACACTCCCACCCATGAGCTTGGTGTTCCGCCAGCTGCAGTTCTGCCCATTTTGATTGAACATACTGTGCTGCTGGAAACTTTTGACTGCACTGAAACACGAGCTGCAATCACATGCTAGCAAACTGTCTCTGGGCTCCAGGGGAAGCAACCTCCACCTCACTGGCAGGACAGGCCAAGTGCTGCCCTGACCAAACTGTCCCAAAGATAGCGTGTGAGGTGCTGCAGGGGTGCTCTAGCACTGGGAAGCCAAAACAAGGATCAAATAAAGGAAAATGAAAAACACTGTTTCTCCAAAAACTGTTAGCTGAACTTGACATTTACCAAGGTCTTGGGGTTCTGAGTCTGCCTCACTCCAACGTGACTAATATCGATGTGCTACTACAGCCAACTGAAGAAGGGCCTATAATCACATTTTCTTCCAGTTATGGTAATCTGCCTTACTCTGAAAGTAAAAAAAAAAAATGCTTCCCTCTCTGTAGGAGTCAGCAATAAACTTTAGTTGGGTAATATGGAGCACTTATATAATATGCTCATTCTAGTTAAAAGATGGCAGTAATCATCATTTTACCTTAGTTTGGACCTAAGATTTGGCCTAATAAGAACTATTAAGTAGAGACAATCTGTATTTGCTAGGATGCTTCTACTTTTACAACAGGTTCATTACCCATTTTACTACATTTATGAATTGCCAACAATGTTTGTGTCAAACCCTAAAAGGTGGCTAAAGGCAGTGAAATCTGAGACTTAGTATTACTCTGTACTCTGATCTGAGAAAAGATAAACTATAAAAGTTGATTCAAAAAAGTAATGATTGTCCTGGAAAGGTCTTGACAGTTTAAAATGAACTGAGAAGGTGTGGGAAGAAAAAAAAGCACACCTCAAGAGTACCATCAGAGAACATTCCCAAGACCACCTTTAAGTCCATTTCCTGCAAGTTAACTCTGCCTGACAAGATCTGCAAGGACTGAAAGTTCCACTTGATGTACATTATAGGCAGCTCAGAGAATCAGGAAGTTATTCTGATAAATAAAGCAGATGTCTATTTGCATTCTTCCCTAATAACATATGCAAAAACTTGTATATGGCACGGCACACATGACCAATGACTCATTTCTCCAGCACTAGTTAACAAATACAACTGTATGTACCATGTGGTCTTGGTATGAAAAACTGATATTCTGTAAGCTTGAAATAGTATTTTCACAGTCAGGTCAAATTAATAGGTGTTTATCAGAATTCAACTTGGCTGGAAATCAAGTTCAAGCAGAATATCTTTCGATGTCAGACTAAAAGGTCTTCAATGTGTCTTCTCTTCTCACGTGAGAATGGAAAATGCCCATCTCCAACAGCCTAGTTAAGGGGAACGGGAAGGAACCTGTTGGTGAGAGAGGGGAGATTTACCTGTCACTCAAGACAACTCCCTCGGCTTCGGGGGGCGCGATTGAGAGCTGGAATGGAGTGTTGAAGTAATGCTGCTGCTCATCTGATCGGTGCACAACTTCCCCACCCCTGACAACCAGAAAGCCTGAGTCACCCAGGTTTGCTGTGTGTAAGCGGTGGCTAGTTCTGTCCAGCACCACAATGCAGGCAGTACTGCTACCTAGAAACAAAAACAATGTCCATTTATTTTCTCTTCCCAGACTGTCTCTGCATACACATTTTTATCATATCATCCTGAGGAGCAACATACCATAACATGAACCTCCTTTGCCTAATAGTCCTTTCTTAGTTACGGCTCCATACCCATGTCAGTAGTAACCTGATCATGATCAACACAATGGGGAGAGAAAAAGGGATTTATACTACGCATACAAAGTGGGCCACTGATGATCTGGATTCTTCCACTTGCAGAGATAAGAAATAATAAAAATGGCTGGTATTTAACCACATTATTTCATTTCAATAGTGCTATAATCTATGCCAAATTTTCTAAAGGATGTTATTGAGATATTAAGTTTTAATACTTAAATGCCAAAATGAGACTGTCACGTTTCCATGACATTTTTCATTAGTCATTGGCAGAAAGCCTTCCCTGTGAAATTCACTAACATTTAAGACAGGGCACATAACTTCAATTTTTAACGGGATTTCCATCTGCTGAGGTCATGAAGAAATTTTATTGCAGACTCACTGTGGAGTAACAAGACCAAGTTTCACGGGTGGGGAATCAACCTGTTCACTTTACAGAGACTACTAACATTTAGAGGGAACATTCCAAGCAGAAGCTTCTGTGTACCTTTGTAGCACACAGCTCACATGACCTTTCTCAGCCTGAAGTTGGTAATCCACTTAGTGAGATTGCTTTCAAATGCTAAAATTTCAACCTATACCTACAGAAAATGGCAAAATTGAAAAAATAAGCAGTTCAACAACCATGTAAATGGTCTGTAAATATATATATATTTTATTGATCACTGCACTAGTATAGGGAACGTGGTCACTGTCATTCCATGGTGACGAGAGTAAAACTTAAATAAATCTTTCTAAAGGATAATATTGCCCTGAAAAATGTACATCTTTGACCTAGCAATTCCATTTGTGAGGATTTATTATAAGAAAATAGAAACGCAAACAAGACTTAAGTACAAAACACTGTATAAGATCACAAAGAACTGGGAACAACCTCAACATCTAAAATTAAGGGGTTGGTTATATAAATTACAACTCATCCATACAATGGCAGGCTATGCACTATCACATAATACTTAGGAATACAGACTCTAGAGACAGCCTGCCTGCATCTTAATGCTAGCTCTGCCACTTACTAGCTGTGTGACCTGGGACAAATTATGTAACCTGTCTGTGCCTTAGTTTCCCCATCTATAAAAACAGGGATAACAGTAACTACCTCAGAGAGTTGTTTGTAAGATAAAATTAGTTAAATCATGTCAAAGACTTACAACAAATAATAAGTATTTGCTATTTGACAGCAACTAAAATTGTGTGAGAGAAATATATTTGAAAATGAAAGATAAGTTAAATGAAACAAGTAGATTATAAACTCGTATTAAAGTTACCTTTAAAAAGTTATACCAAATATAATGAACTGTACATCAGAAACACCGATATTTACTGTAATCTTTTTTTAAAAAGCACAATATGTAGGCAAAAGCTAACCTGCTAAAATGACAGTTAAAGGGCAAAAAGAAGAAAATAAATAGGCTGTGAAACCAGCTGTGTTAAATCCCAGTGCTCTATCATTTTCTAGCCATGTGACATGGCTGTAGGCAAACCACTTTTTCTCTCTAGGCCTCAGTTTCTTCCTAGCAAAATGGGGAATAAAAGCACCTACAAATCTACCTCATTGGGGCTACTGTGAGCACACAGTAGATTCAATTCCTGTTACTATTATTCTATGCACAAAGAAAAAAGGTCAGGAAGCATAATCACTAAAAAATTAATAGTTTTCTTAATAGATTATAAGTAAGTTTTTGTTAAGTTTCCTTAATGAAGATGTGTCACTTAATTAAAAAACACTTAAATATAAGCATTTGTGACACTGCAATGTTCAGAAATTCTGTTTCCTTGTTATCTACAGTATATGCATGGGTACAAATCTGACACGTTAATGCTAAATTATCTAGTCCCTACCCATTAAATGTCAAAGAAAAGAAAAACAGAGGTATTGTAACTAACTGGTCATGCTATCCGAGAACCTATTCTATAGCTTACATTAGAGCTAAAGTCACCAATTACCCTTCTTTCCTAACCCAATACACAAAAAATCTAATCATTTACATCATTAACAGAACCACCACACAAAAGATCTTCTGAAAGCTGATGGGGTTAATTCAACTGAGAACAAAAAAATGACAGATGAGAAGCACAGTCCTGAAGATGCTGCTGCAGGAAGGACTCATGTTGACTCATTATTACTCACTGACAAACCTAGGCTATCATTTTGCTACCCTTGTGGCAGTAACCCGCTGTGTTAGAATCAAAATGGTCCTCGTGAGTGATAGACAGAGCTTTAACATGCTAAGCAGTGCCAAAGAGGGGAAGCTCGGCCTTACACAATCAACTGGGCCTCTTCAAATTACTGCTGAGTACAGTGGCTCAGGCCCTGACAGTCTAACATAGGGAGAAGAGTTCATCCTTACATGTTTGATGAAGAACAAACAAGCAAAGAAGAAAGAAAAGAGTGCTAAGAACCATGCTGAATATTCAGATGAGCAATCCAGACAGGTCCCCAAGCATATCCCTCATGAAAAAATGGCCCTTACTCTGTAAACTACAGTTAAGCATTCTGAGCAGCAAAGGAAGAAAGGGATAAACTTACAAGGATTAACTCCTCAAATTCTTAAGGTATGTTGGTTTCATAAGACCTAAATCCACTTAAGGGTTTCTGAAGAAATAATAGTTGTAAGATTTTTTTTAAAAGATTATCTAATCTTATAAAGTTATTATTTATAACTACAGCTGAGGTTCAGTAAAACTCAGCAGCCTACCTTTGCCAAAATATACTTGGGTTTTAGTTACAAACAGCTTAGAGATATGTAGCTAAAGTAAGACAGAAGTATACATGTTGTCAAACATAGTAACAAAGGAATATTTCAAAGTGTCTTTTAGGAGAAAGCGGTTAATTGTAACATTTAATGTAAAAAAACCTCTTTCATGTCCTTAAACTTATTCTACTAAGATCTCCAGTTACATGAAGGTAAATAGGGGAAAAAGCAGTTATAAGGAAGAAACTCAGCAAAAAACCCCAAAGCTTTCAAAGCACAAAATGAGGATAGTTGTTATAGGTTGTAATGGTTTATTCCAAGTCACAATAATTTAGTACATGCACTGCAGGGTTGGGGTTGGAGTGGTATTGGCAGAAGACTCACAAGAATGTATAGGAGTCAGGTCCCTGGTATTGTGTCTACAGACTCTCTGTTAGATGGTACCCTGCAATGTGTTGTCTTTTCCCTTAAGATGTTTCTGAGTACTCTAAGAAGCTTTAAGTCACTGCTTTTCACAAAAAAAGATTTATCTAGTTAACATGAAATAAGGAGGTCAGAGGTTAGGTGGTTTGCCTAAAGTCATATGGCAGGCAAGTTGACAGAGAGGTGCTAGAAATAGAATCTAGGATATTTCAAGATACCGGGGAAGTTCAAGATTGCAAGTCTAAAATAGCAGATTAAGACAAAGTAGTATATTGAAACCTCAAGACAAGATTTCTCTTCAGTTAGAAGGAGAACAAGCAGGTTAATCACATCACAGAGAAGACAGAAGCATGATGGAAACAACCCCTTCTTACAAAGGTTTCAAATTGAAGGTAAAATTCTATGAAAATGGAGATTTCCATTTACACTGAAAAGAGAAGGCTGATTTTAAATGTGCCTGGTGACTGGGAGGGGACCTTCTAGTAATCAGAAAGATGCTGGCAATTAGCAGAAACTTAATAACACCCTTTCTGAGAGCCTGCTTAGAAGACTGGGTAAGTGCCCAAGAAACCATTTAACAAACAAATAGAGAAGCTTGGCCAAAGGATGCTTCATTGGCATGCCATATAAACAAACACTACATATTTGTATATTTTCTAATACAAGATTAACAGGGATCTATACAGACTAATGTAACTGCTAACTGCAAGCAATTGGGCAGTCTATCTGCAACCTGAACTCCCCACAGGTAATCAACCGAGTGTTACATGTGGGACCTCAATCCCCTTTCTTCCGCCCTGGGAGAAAATCACTAACCCAACTATACAACCACTTGCTTTTCTTTCTTCTTTTACATTTTAGAACCCCTAAATGATACAGTTTTATGTTTCTGAATTTGAAATTTATGGACTCAGACTGGTGGGTGGTATTCTGCAAAGTCGTCTTTCTCCTCAACAACATGTTCCGAGTACTGCATGCAACCTTAACGCATTCTGTTTCAAACTGCATTTTACTCCTATAAATGACTTTAAGGTTGTTCCCAGTTTTCTGCTATTATAAATGAGGTTACTATGAACATTCTTGTACCCATCTCTTGATATGCAAGAGCTTCTTGCACATGGATGTGCAAGAGCTTCTCTAGTTCAAGGTAAAGACCCAGAAGTTGAACTCTTGGGGCATATTATCTATTCATGTTTAACTTTATTCTTTAATTCTAAACTGTTTTCCAAAGTGGCTGTACTTATCTCACACAGTATTAAGTATTCTGGTGTAGCCTATAGCTTCTCCATCAAACTGTTTAACAGGAAGAGCCTTGGATAAACAGTTGGGCCGTAAGTGATTTTCTTGGTTTTGTTGTTAACCACCTCCTGGGCTTCTTTAAATGTTAGTTGCTCGGTTGTGTCTGACTCTTTGCAAGCCCACCAGGCTCCTGTGTCCATGGGATTCTCTGGCAAGAATACTGGAGTGGACAGCCATTGCCTTCTCCAGGGGATCTTCCAAACCCAGGGATCAAATCTGGGTCTCCAGCATTGCAGGCAGATTCTTTACTGTCTGAACCACCAGGGGGGGTTTCTTTAGAGAGGAAAACACATGGGATATGTACTTACCAAGCAAAGGTACTTTATTTTGCAGCAACTCACAGTAGCTTGTGGTGAGGATACCAATGGGATTACTCGGGACAAACCGTCCTTCTTTTACTAACCGTTCACATGTTCGCATTAAAGTCCCTGAGAACTGAGAAGGATCAACACCATAGTCTCTCCATCCTCCTACACCATCTGCAACCCCTAAAAAAAAAAAAAAAAAAAATTACATTCAAAAGATAGTCCTAATGAGTGTCTCAGGAATTCTTACTCCGGCTTTCTATTACTAATTTTACTACATGCTAGTACATAAAGTTGGAGAAGGCAATGGCACCCCACTCCAGTACTCTTGCCTGGAGAATCCCAGGGACAGGGGAGCCTGGTGGGCTGCCGTCTATGGGGTCGCACAGAGTCAGACACGACTGAAGCGACTTAGCAGCAGTACATAAATTTACCGTGAAATTCGGAATAAAAAGCAGTCAGGTTTAATGTATTATACACTAATACTCCTAAGCCACATTCTCTACTTAGAATCTGATCTTTCATATATTGATGAATAAACACGTGAGCTACCACAGGGTGGCATTGCCTCCCAGCCAAAAGGTTGTTTTCAGCAGGATTTTCATCTTTGTACACAACTAGTTGTGTTATGAATCTTTGTTGTATTTTATAAGAATAAAAACTGACTTTCTTAAAAAGTGCTGATGCTAGTGAGAATACAACTGAGCCACACTTGGCCATCATGAAGAATACCAAAGGCAGCACACTTTTAACTTCAAATATTGGTCAATAATTGTGAAAGAGAGAACAAAATTAAGAATATATCTTACCCTCTTTGCTCCTCCGTCAGAGACAACCACCATCCTGTACATGGCCACACTGCCCAGCAATAACTGCCACTACCCTGCGTGGCTAGTAAGCACTAGCAATGGGGCTGACTGATGCAAACTGAGAAATGCTCTAAGTATAAACACACACTGGACTTTTTGAAAACTTATTAGCATGAAAAAGAGTAAATTATCTCATTAATTTCTATATTATTATATGTTGAAGTAATATTTTGCATATAATGTGCTAAAGAGAATACATTATGAAAATTAACGTCAAATTAAAAGTTTATTTTTATTTTTAATTAATGTGAATACTAGGAAATTTTAAATGACATATGTGGCTCACATTATATTTCTATTGGACAGCACTGGTTATAGAGGTTTTCATGGGTCCACAGAACTCTTGATGATTTCAGTCTAAGACTCCTTTATCGTGAGCAAACTAGTGCTCAAGAAAAATCAGACATCAAAGTCAACATACCATCTCCTACTCAATCCCTTGCAACATCAAGTTAGTTGTTCAACATTAAAATTGATTTCTATCTAATTTCAAACAAACTGAAATTGTTTGCTATTCAAACTAAAATCCAGACTGAAAGTCAGATATATATATTATTAAGGTTTTAAGTGAACATAAATAAACGAACTTTTCTGGAATGATCTATAAGAAATATAGTTGTTTCTGAAATAAAAAAGACTGAAAGTGATCTGTGAACAAATGGGAAAATTAAGCTTTTTACCTCACACTATTCTGTATTATTTAAATTTTATTTTTATAATGAGCATGTATTGATTTTATAACAAAAAATATTAGGAAATTTATAATTCTTAAGGCTTTCTGAGCATGAAACACCCTCCTTATATACACATTTAATTTTTTCTTCCAGTTTTATTGGGATATTATTGTCCTATGGTACTATAAAAGTTCAAGGTGTACAGCATAATGATTTGACTTTCATACAACATGAAGTGACTTCATAGTAGGTTCAGTGAGCATCCATCATCTCATGTGCCAGGGTGCCTTGGGCTCAGTTGTGTCCAACTCTTTGCGACCCCAGACTGCAACCTGCCAGGCTCCTCTGTCCATGGGATTCTTCAGGCAAGAATACTGGAGTGGGTAGTTATTCCCTTCTCCAGGGGATCTTCCCAACCCAGGGACTGAACCCATATCTCCTGTGTCTCCTGCACTGCAGACAGATTCCTTACCCACTGAGCCATCTGGGAAGCTCATTATCTCATATATAAACAAAATTAAATTGAAAAAAAGATTTTTTCCCTTGTGATGAAAACTCTTAGGATTTGCTCTTTTAACACCTTTCATATATAACATATAGCAGTGTTAATTATATTTATCATATAATTTAACTTGTATACTACATTCCTACTATTTAATATAACTGGAGGTTTGTACCTTCTGATTGCCTTCATTCAATTACCCCTCACCCATTCCTGCCTCTGGTAACCACAAACCTGATTTCTTTTTCTATGAGCTTGTTTCTGAAGTGTAAATGGGCTATATGTATATTTTTTGTACATTCAACTTACACACTTCAAAGAACATATCTGGTACAAAAGTAGCAAGGTGCTTATATATGCATCTCTGAAAAACTGACTTAACATAAAATGAACACATTAAACTGTTTCTCTGGTAATGGCACTTAATAAACAGAAGCGGAACACATCCTGAAAAAATAAGAGGAAACAGAGCTGGAAGACAGTAAAGAGATTGACAAATAACTTATCACTTTGCGGCAGAACCTTCCCATCTCTTATGACCAACCAACCGGCAAATTTCATGTTTTTTCCCTCCCCCTTTGGCCATGCTTTGTGGTAAGTTTCCCAACCAGGGATTGAACTCATGCCCCCTGCAGTGGAAGCACGAACCCTTAACCACTAGCTGCCAGGGAAGTCACAAGGCAAAGTTTCACTTTAGGGCAAAATACAAATTAGTTGATTAGATATGTCTGTGATTTATTTCAAATTATTAGTGGGGGGTGTGTGTGTGTGTCAGAAGAGTAGATGAAAATACAAATTAGTTGATTAGATATGTCTGTGATTTGTTTCAAATTATTAGTGGGTGGGTGTGTGGGTGTGGGTGTGTGTGTGTGTGTGTCTGTCAGAAGAGTAGATGAAATAAGGCTGGCCATGAATGGATAACTCAAGTTGAATGAGAGATACACTCATCCTTCTACTTTGATATATACTTAAAATTTTCCATTATATAAAATTTAAATGGTAATAATGATAAGAAAAAAGATCCTTCTGCCTGCCACGTGGAGAGCAAAAGCAGTAATGGCATGACTCGGGAGACAGTGGCTCAGTTAGGAAACAGAGGCAGTGCAGTCAGAGTGCAGGGATTTGGGATCCAGTGAAACAAAAGGACTCACAGGTTGACTGATAGGGTGCACAGAAGAAGGCGGAAAGAGAAGCTTCAGGGATGGCTGACGTCTACCCTCCCAGTGAGAAGTATCGCTGTTTTCCAGGCAGTTGGAAGGCTATCTAGAAATTCTTACGAAAGTTTAGTGGGATCTTCTTTTGAGGAATTCTTACTTCACCAGGGGTAAGATTTTTACCACAATTTAAATGCAATAATTTGTATTAAAACATAAAATGCAGTTATAGTCCTTACAACTCCATCTGATGAATCATTCATTCTTTTCAAACTACTGTTTGCTGGAGGAAAGAATTTCTTTTTAACCAGTCTCTGATCTGAGAGCCACAATTAACTTTAAATACAAACTGGTTTCATCTACAAATGCCCTTCAGAAGAAAACCATTAAAACCTGAGATAATGTTGAGAGTTGATCCTGGCACTCACTAAACAGTCTCTCAACAGGTTACAGAGTCTGACCTAGCATAGCCGCTCAACATTAATCAGATATCTCCCAGAACAGAGCATAACCTTTCAGGCACCTGTTTGCTTTTATATGGGAAAAAGAACCCAGGCAAAACTCCATTTGTAAATCTTGTTAGGGGAAAAGGGGATTCAAAAAGGATGTAAACTTTTCAATAAACCGTTGGGGGGAAAGTCTTAGTACACATACAAAGTTTACTTACACAGACCAAGTTATATAACAGAAAGAGTTGCATTTGAGATTAGAACCAGGCTAAAACCAGAGTAACCTACATTTGAAACCTAGTTTATTCATATTAGGCAGTTATTTCTACAAGAAAACGAGTATTTCCTCTCTTGCCTAAGCAAAAGCTTCAATCCACAAAGAGAGAACACTTCCAATTAAATAGTGGAACTGATCCATATATAAAAGGAAATTTCACTGCAGTAAACAACTGTTAAAAGAGAAATTGCATTAGATCTTGAAGATATCAAGCAACAAAGGGTAAGAAAATCCCTAGGAGCAAACGGCTACAATGAACGGTAGGGAACAGAGGTTGAGGGAGGTGCACCCTGCCTCTGGGAAGCTCACCTTCTAGTGGGCAGCTAGACCACTCAACTCACAGAACTAGACAAACGGCTCCCACAAACGCTGTTACTGAAGAGTCAAAAGCAAGTGGTTAATGCTTACGGGGCATTGTGAAGAGTGGAGCAAGCTTTCACTAGGAAGTGGCATTCAGATCTGGCCCTGGAAGGTAAGTCAGATTCCCACAGGCAGGGAAGGGTAGTTAAAGGAAACGAACAGCAAATTAGGTGCTGCTGGGGCCTGGGTGAGTGGCACAGAAGTTGAAGTATGCAGTCAGAAGCTAAAGTTGTGGTGGGCCCCAAATTGCAGTCCAAGAACTTTAAGCTTTATGCTACAGACCCGTGCTGTCCAATATGGGCGCCACCATCCATATGTGGTCATTTAGTTTGAAATGTAGCTAGTTTGGTTTGAGATGAGCTGTTAAATGTAAAATACACTCTGGATTCCAAAAACCTAGTACTCCTCAAACTGTAAAATGTCTTAGTTTCATGCTGAACATATATTTCAGATATATTGGGTTAAATAAAACATAGTAATTGAAATTAACATCATCCATTTCACTTTTTTAAATGTGGCTACTAAAATATTTAAGATTACATATATAGTTTACAGTGTATTTCTACTGAAGAACACTGCTCTCGACAATAGAAAATATCAAAAGTTTTGGGTAGAAGTGTAAAATCCAATCTATATTTTAGAAAAGTAATCTTGAGAGCAGTGGAGAGAACAGGTTAAGAGAGGTTAGTCAGGCATCAGCTGTGAGATTTTAGCTTAAAGGTAATGGGAAAAGTAGAATAGACAATCACTGGAAATACAAAGAACATAAAGACAACAGGGCTCTACATTAATACGTTTTGTATCAATTAGTATGAGTGTTGATTTCTGGATTTTAGGAATGAGTATTGATTAGGTGATTCCCCAGTTAGGAGGGGGTAAAAATGCCTTTAGAAGATACTGACTTCTGTCTCAAGAATGCTGATTTTCAGGCACCAGTGGGGTATTTTTGTGGCCATGCTCTGTATGAAGTTGGGACCTTAGATTCTGCAGCTAGGAAGGCAATCAGGGCCAGATCTTTGACAAAGGTCTAGTACTGACCCCATGGATACTCAAGGAGAATAGAGCAAAAAGTTTAAGGAGTTAAGGGGAATTTTATCTTAGGAATAAGAAATGAAATGAAATGTTAGTCACTCAGTCATGTCAGAGTCTTTGCCCACTGTCATGAAATTCTCCAGGCAAGAATACTGGAGTGGGTAGCCATTCCCTTCTCCAGGGAATCTTCCCAAACCCAGGGATGGAATCCAGGTCTCCTGCATTGCAAACAATTTTTTTTTTTTTTTTTTAACCATCTGAGCTGCCAGGGAAGCCCTAGGAATAAGAATTCCTGGCCAAATACCTCATTTGTGAATTGCATTCTTATTCTAGGCATCAAATTACAGAATCAGATATAACTGATTAAGTTTAAGGAACAGCTAAGTAACCCAATTTGTCAGAATGATATACCAATAATTTCTTTAGAGATGAAGAGAAGTGAAGCTGAAAAGGTGGACAGAAAGTCTTTGAATGCCAAGATAAAGAATGTCCACTGAATACAGAAGCTATTTCCTTTAACTCACTGTAATTATCTTATGTCTCCATTCATAACATTCTGTCAGCCTATGTCTAGTTGAAGTGTTTGCTTTAACCTAAGATCCAATTAAAACCATTATTAGAGTAAGATAATGGTTCCATATCTGACAGAGCTGAGCAAAAGGCTGAGAGGAAACGGCAGGGCACAGAACATTCCTTTAGTTGTACCATTTACAATGGGAAATGTCAAGTTTTATGAAGTGGGAAATAGGCAACTAGAGAATATTTAAATTTATGATTTTTATAAAATATTTTGCTAAGTTTTCCATAGACTGCTTTTCTACAGTAGGCTTAAAAGAAAGGAGATATATCTCCCATTATTTAAATGTATCTTTTTACAAGAAGAAAATTCTTAAAGTAACAGACAATTTTCACTTTTTTAACTGAACACATTTTTGTCTTTGCCTATGGTTATAACCACATAAAAACAAAACTTAGCTGTACTTGAAAAAAAAAATCACCTAGCTTTTTATTAACTCAAAAATTTACCTTTATTCTAAGCCAAAAGTACAAGCGAAAAAAAGATTTGGTAAGTAAGCTAAAACTGTGGAAGCTTAAAAATCCTCTTTTCAACTGCATACGGCCACCTAACTGTGTAGTTGTAAAAGGCTCACCTTGAACAAGATTTTGAACTAAGTGACCACCACCAGCCTGAGAGTTTCTCCATCATTATCCATTATCAGCAAGCAGTACGAGGCTGCCATTATTCTTAAACTCTTCCTACTATACTCATCTTCAGACAGACATGCGATTAGTTATAAGACATTTTCTAGAAAAAAGTGATGCCCCCCAAATAAATACTGTTTCAATTTTAATATAAAAATCAGTGAAGAAAAATTGGTCATTTGTTTTTATCCAACAAAAGCTCTGTCAGAATTTCAAATACTAAGTAGTACCCAAAGGTAACAGAGTTTTATTCTTGCATCTTTGATGATCTTGAGGCCTTTTACATTGAACCTCATACTCTCTAATGAAGCAAGATGGTTCTACAGGGGTTGTTTCCTTCTATAGGGATTGTTTCTCCATCAGTGAAACACACCTCCTATCTACTAGAATGGGTAGTTGATCGTGAACTGAAACTCCAGAGGAGAAACTGAGTTAAGTATCTGGCTGGATCACAAGAGGTGAATAATAAAAGCAGCGGGAGACCCTCTGGACCCAACGCATAAGGATATCTGGTTTTACCCTTTCTGCAGTGAGTGCTCATCTAGTGAGGAACTGGTTAGGCAGTAGCTACTGCAGTGCTACAGCTGGCTTCTTTTCAGATGCTGAGGGTCTTCTTCAAATACGGAATCTAGTGTTCTCAGAGCCAACACTATCTGGGGAGAGACATCACAACCTGAAGCATTGTAACTAGAGAGAAATGAGAATGGAGTATAAACTCACTTTCTAGCAAACAGAACAAATCACACTTGTATCAACAATCCTGAAGCCTCAACTATTTGGGCACTAGGAACACTCCCCCGTGATTCAGGACTGTGAAATGTATCTGCAAATACTTATCCCGAAGGGAACAAAAAGGAGGATTACTGGGAAAATGTATTTAAGAGTTGATTTATTCAGAAAAGTACAATTTGCTTTGACTAAAACTCCTTTCAGTTCTCTAGAGGTGAAATTATATAGATTATGATGTCCTTCCTGCTTTAACAAGCAAGTGATATATTCCCTTTGCAAGGTTTCTCCAAAGTAACCACTATGCATCAGTCACGATGAAACATGCATCTTCGAATTCTCCAGATACCAAGTCTACGTCAAGAACTCAAGATCTCTAAGTAAAACAGCTAACTCAAAGCTGAGGCAATAAAGCTGAAAGGATGGAAGAAAGAATGGTTCAAACCCTGTGATAAAATGTGTGAAAAGGGAACCTGTCAGCAAAACTCAAATTGTGCTAAAGAAATAGTACTGTCTAGAACAGTTAACAAAGCTCAAAAATGGACTCAAAGGAGGAATAAATGATCTATTTTATGTTTTAGAATTCTAAAGAAAATAGCTATTCCTTTCTAGCTCAGTAAACATGAAATTACTCAATAATTAATCAAATTAAAATGCACACACATACATATATACATTTACACCTGTTGTCCAGAATAATTCATTAGTTAGAGATTGTAATCTCCAGAAGATGATTAGGAAATGACAGTGTGAAGGCAAAGAAACTCAAAGTCAACCTTTTTAAACAAAAAAATGTTCTTTTCTCTAACTTCCTTTACCTCTTCTGTTTAAATACCAAATATTTAATGTGGAATGATGTGTTTGGATTTAACTGTGGCTGAGGACCTTGGGTATCTTAAAAGTTGAGGGTGAAGTCACAGATAAAGGTCACTTCACTCTTTTCTGAGCTGCAACAGTATCTTATTCAAATGCTAAATGCTGCTGGCAATGCTTTTTGGACAGGAGGAAGCAACAGACAAATCATCTGGGTGTGGGGGGGTCACAATGATTTTAAGTTATGAACAGTAGACACAGGGCCCTTAGTGTGTTACAGAATTAATGGTTTCTATTAAAGCTGAGGATTTTCCATTTCTAGATATTAGGAAATGTTACACAATGCTTAATAATTTAATATTTAAATAAGAAAGTAACAATGAAAGTTCAGCCATCTGATGTGTGCCTTGTACTGGCCCTTTAAGTTAACAGAAAAAATTTCCTTCCATTTATAAGATGAGATCTAGAATTTTGGTCTTAAAGGTTAGCTTAATATTCATAACAATTAACATAGGGTTTCTCTGGTGGCTCAGTGGTAGAGAATGTGTCTGCCAATGCAGGAGACAGGGCGGGGGGCGGGGGAGTGTTCAATCCCTGGATTAGGAAGATTCCCTGGAGAAAGAAGTGGCAACCCACTCCACTGTTTTTGCCTGGGAAATCCCATGGACAGAGAAGCCTGCGGGCTACAGTCCACAGGGTTGCAAAGAATCAGACATGACTTAGGAACTAAACAACAACACCCAAAGAGGATACTGTTTTACCCCCTACTTTCTTCACCCCCCCTATAAAAATAACAGCTGTTTTTTACTAAAATACCACCCTCTGGGAGAGGTCAAGTCACATGCAACCCTGGCAATAAATGCTTTTTTTTTAAATTAACAAGTGAAAACAATTCTTTTGATTAAGGCCAAATGAGGAACTGACCCTTAATTTCTGAATACTAATTATGTTTTCAATATATTGGTCAATTAAGTAATGACCTTCAGATGGCAAAACAAGTAATTTTTTTCTTCTTTTTATTTTCCATACTTTCTCAGTTTTTCAGTAATGAGTACATGTTACCTTTAAGGGAGAAATGATAAACTATACAAATTCAGTGAGAACTGCATTTTACACTTACATTAAATAGTAAAGCTATTCAACATTTTATTGAGTATTTCCTATATGTAAAACATTGTGGTGAAAGGGAGCCAAACGGATTTACATATAGTAAAAGATTTCCTGGCCAGAGGAACTTAAAATCAAGTGCTGTGATGGGGGGAGTAGGGTTGAGAGGCTTAAGATAACTGGCTATTAAAAAAATAAAATAAAATAAAAATAAATATGCACCACTAAAACCAAAACTAAGGAAGATCAGATTACATCCGGCTGAAGAAATCAGCAAAGTATTAAGGGAGAGGTGTCTGATTTGAGCCTGGAAAGATGAAAATACAAGTTATGCAAGAGGAGGCTGAGGAGAGAGGCATTTCAGACAGCTCCCTGTGATTTTTACTAATATGAATAAAGTACACGTAATAAAGGTGAGGTTACAGGTCTAAGAGCAGAGAAATCTCACCTTCAGGTAAACACCTATCATCCCCCTACCACGAACCTCTAACCTGCAATTAGCCAAACAATGCACTGTGGGAGTTAAGGCATCTGGGAGGTCCCTCAGAAGCAGAGCTGGCCTGACGCCAACAAAGTTCCAGAGGCCTACTGACAGTTCAGCAAGGCTCACTGAGGTCTTTCTCTGTTTTAATCAGGGGGCTTTGCTCAATTATTAGCCTAGGAATAGTTATAACTAACTGATGCTTTTGAACTGTGGTGCTGGAGAAGACTTTTGAGAGTCCCTTGGACAGCAAGAAGATCAAACAAGTCCATCTTAAAGGAAATCAACCTTGAATATTCACTGGAGACCGATGCTGAAGCTCCAATACTTTGGCCACCTGATGCAAAGAGGGAACTCACTGGAAAAGACTCAGATGCTGGGAAAGATTGAAAGCAGGAGAAGGGGGCGACAGGGGATGAGACGGATGGATGTTATCATCCACTCAATGGATTTGAGTTTGAGCAAACTCCCAGAGATGGTGAAAGTCAGGGAAGCCTGACGTGCTGCAGTCCATGGGGTCACAGAGAGCTAGACATGACTGAGCAACTTAACAATAAAGGGGTTCCCTTGTGGCTCAGCTGGTAAAGAATCTGCCTGCAATGTGGGAGACCCGGGTTTGATCTCTGGGTTGGGAAGAGCCCCTGCAGAAGGGAAAGGCTACCCACTCCAGTATTCTGGCCTGGAGAATCCCACGGACTGTATAGTTCATGGGATCACAAAGAGTCAGACATGACTGAGCGACTTTCAAAAAAAACAGTACTCAGAACCAACAAAGATTATCTCAGTAAAACACGTGTCCGACTCTTTGCAACACCATGGACTGTAGCCTACCAGGCTCCTCCGTCCATGGAATTTTCCAGGCAAGAGCTGGAGTGGGTTGCCATTTCCTTCTCCAGGGGATATTCCTGACCCAAGGATCGAACCTGGGGTCTCCTGCATTGCAGGCAGACGCTTTACCATCTGAACCACCAGTTCAGTTCAGTTCAGTCGCTCAGTCGTGTCCGACTCTTTGTGATCTCATGAATCGCAGAACACCAGGCCTTTAAGTGATCATTTGTGGCATCAAAGTCATTATAAACACAATGGGCAAGGGCACAGGCTTTGGAGTCAGATCTGGGTTCAAATTCCAGCTCCAGGACTCGGATGAGGTGTACTAAGGGCACCCTGGGTAACACTTTGAGCCTCATTATCTTCACCTGTAAATGGGAATCAACTCATGAACATCAAGTCCTGGTGTGAGGGAACAGGGATAATGGTGTAAAGATTGCCTCATTACACTGCTCAGCTCATGGCCAACACGCAGTAAATGAGTGTTATGCCTCTCTTTAAAAAGGCCAAGTTATAGACTGTGTATACAGACTCTGCAGCGATCAGAAAAAAAGAGTTCTTTGGTCAGTGTGGGCTGCAAGCCTGACAAACACTGGACTATGGTTTCAATCGAAAGACAATTCCCACTCATGAATAACATCTAAAAGACGAGTGGTCCATTCAGCTTTCCTGGTCACACATCCACCACCATTCAATATTCCATTAAACATTTAACAGCAACGTTTTCAAGCACCAAGGAACAAATCTGTATTTGTCTCCAAAAAATACACAAAGAAAAAGATTCACCTGCATCTTGAGGAAATAAACTAGCTTTCTTTTTCCAGAAATGACTCTGAAGTAAGCTTATTTAACAAATATCTCTTAAGTACCTGCTGTCTACAATGTGCCAAGGTTCACACTTTGAAATTTATCATTTTAAGTGGGGAATCTTATAACTACTACTAACACATAGATGTTAGTGGACCTAACGATCTCCTGAGCCTACTATGGTAACAGCAACACCTCTATCATAACTTTCCTCTCCTTATTGTGACCCCCTTCAGGGATGAAACTTTCTCATACTGGTAACAAATTTCATCCCCGAGTGCTAGCAGGGTTCCCATCACAACAGTTCTGAATTCCTGCTGCACACTGAGATGACCTGTGGAACCCAAACCCCACCTACGGAGCCAGTAGGCCCAGGGTAAGCCTGGGCCTCATAACAAAGTTTAAAAATCCAAACTGTGCAAGAGATTCTAATAAGACTCAGCTTCTTCTGCACACTAAGGACTCCATAAAGACCAGACGGACACATGCATGCCCAAGCCAAATGACTGTGCCTCTGAAATGCCTCTTCTACCAATCAATTCCATTTTCAATTTCCAAAGTCGACTCTTCTCTTGCATTTCCTAACCCAATTACAGGCAGCCAAACCCAGCCACACTTCCAGGCTTGAAACCTTAAAGAAGCTTCTAGAAGGTAAAACCTCAAAATCAACTTCAATTTCTCTTTCTCCTTCACCCTCTTTGTCCAATTATCATTAAGTCCTGGTGATTCTATGTCTGCATTGTGCCTGAAGCCCAGCTACTTCCCAGTGTCCCTAGTTAAACCCCATTCTAGCTCAGACCATTTCAGGAGCTTCCTAATTGGTCTTTTGCCTTCTGAGCTCTCATTATATCCTCTCTACCTTTTTTTTAAACAACACTGCTACGTCCATATTATATTTCTTGTCAAATACCTTCCATGTATATACACTTATTTACTTGTATTTCTAAGAACATTCTCTAGAAGAATATATAAAAAACTGATATCACTGGTTTCTTCTGGGAGAGGAACTTCTGCAGCTAGGAGACAAGAGAAACCTTACTGTATGCGTACTTTTGAATTCTCAATACCTTCTGCATTCTGTACCATCCAAGTGTGTTGTTTCTTCAAAAAACAATCAAACTAAACCCAAAACAACAAAAGCAAATACATCTTCTATAGCTTTCTACCAAAACCGAAAAACAAAACGACACCCAATATGGCAACTGTGACCTTTGAAACTTGGTCTTAATCTACTTTTTAACATCAATTCTCAGTCATCCTTCTATCTCCACCTTGCCAGCCCAAACTACTCTCTAGCCTCAAAACAGCTGTATTTGGGAAATCTTCTGTGCCTCTGCTTATCACTCAATCTGGAGAGCCTTACCAATCCCTTCACTTCGCTCAATGTATTGAAAAACCGATCTCTGGAAGCCCGACTCCATGTTTCCACATCTCCCAAAGTGTATGCATTCTTTTATACTGTTCCTGTGCATATGTGAACTTCTCCATGGGGCTATGAAACGTCAGAGCCGAAATCTGTTTTGTTCTTGGGTCTTTTCCACAGCATCTATCAGGGACTAACAGGAAACAACCAGTAAACAATGAATTCAGTTGATTGTACTGGTAAGTTAGAATACTGAATTTTTGTATACCAACTTTCACCTGAGCACTTCAAAAAGAGAAGTAATCCATTGGTGGTGGGGGAGAGGGATAAACTGGGAGACTGGGATTGACATATACACACTACTAAAATAGATAACTAATAAGAACTTAATAAGAACTTACTGTATAGCACAGGGAACTCTACTCAATACTTTGTAGTGCCCTACATGAGAAAAGAATCTAAAGAAAGAGCGGATATATATATATAAGTGATACTTTGCTGTACACCTAAAACTACATTGTAAATCAACTTTATTCCAAAGAAAAATTTTAAAAACAAAGAGAGAGGGAGGAAATGAGCCCATTACCTCATCCTACAGTTGCACAAGGTGTCGTGCCCTCCCCTCACAACGTTAACCTAAGCCTGAATGGAAAGACACTTGAAAAGCAGTCTTGGAGATGACACAGCACCCAGCATTCTTTGCCACTAACTGGCTGTAGGACACTGACCAAATAACTTCTCTAAACTTTAGTTTTCTCAACTGTGAAATAAAGGGCAGGAGGACAAATTCTCTGCAGAGTTTCTAAGATTCTAAGTCACAATGTCTGGATCACAATAAACTGGAAAATTCTAAAAGAGATGAGAATACCAGACCACCTGACTTGCCTCTTGAGAAACCTGTATACAGGTCAGGAAGCAACAGTTAGAGCTGGATATGGAACAACAGACTGGTTCCAAACAGGAAAAGGAGTACGTCAAGGCTGTATATTGTCACCCTGCTTATTTAACTTATATGCAGAGTACATCATGAGAAACACTGGGCTGGAAGAAACACAAGCTGGAATCAAGATTGCTGGGAGAAATATCAATAACCTCAGATATGCAGATGATACCACCCTTATGGCAGAAAGTGAAAGAGGAACTAAAAAGCCTCTTGATGAAAGTGAAAGAGGAGAGTGAAAAAGTTGGCTTAAAGCTCAACATTCAGAAAACTAACATCATGGCATCTGGTCCCATCACTTCATGGGAAATAGATAGGGAAACAGTGGAAACAGTGGCTGATTTTATTTTTCTGGGCTCCAAAATCACTGCAGATGGTGATTGCAGCCATGAAATTAAAAGACACTTACTCCCCGGAAGAAAAGTTATGACCAACCTAGACAGCATACTGGAGCTTCCCTGGTGGCTCAGAGGTTAAAGCATCTGCCTCCAATGCGGGAGACCTGGGTTCGATCCCTGGGTTGGGAAGATCCCCTGGAGAAGGAAATGGCAACCCACTCCAGTATTCTTGCCTGGACAGCATATTAAAAAACAGAGACAAAAAATAAAAAAATAAAAAACAGAGACATTACTTTGCCAACAAAGGTCCATCCAGTCAAGGCTATGATTTTTCCAGTGGTCTTGTATGGATGTGAGGGTTGGACTATAAAGAAAGCTGAGCGCCAGAGAATTGATGCTTTTGAACTGTGGTGCTAGAGAAGACTCTTGCGAGTCCCTTGGACTGCAAGGAGATCCAACCAGCCCATCCTAAAGGAGACCAGTCCTGGGTGTTCACTGGAAGGACTAACGTTGAAGCAGAAACTCCAAAACTTTTGCCACCTGATGCAAAGAGCTGACTCATTTGAAAAGACCCTGATGCTGGGAAAGATTGAGGGCAGGAGAAAGGGACAACAGAGGATGAGATGGTTGGATGGCATCACCGACTCGATGGACATGGGTTTGGGTGGACTCCAGGAGTTGGTGATGGACAAGGAGGCCTGGAGTGCTGCAGTTCATGGGGTCGCAAAGAGTCGGACATGACTGAGTGACTGAACTGAACTGAAGTCATAATGCAAGACAAGGTAGCCTGTTTTAGAAACTCTATAAAATAAAAGTTAACAGGCACGTACTAAGTCACTTTAGCCATGTCCAACTCTTTGTAACCCTATGGATGGTAGCCTGCCAGGCTCCTCTGTCCACAGGATTCTCCAGGCAAGAATACCAGAGTGGGCTGCCATGTCCTTCTCCAGGGGATCTTCCCGACCCAAGGATCAAACTCATATCTCTTATGTCTCCTGAAATGGCAGGTAGGTTCTTTATCACTAGCGCCACCTGGAAAGAATATTACATTTACTGTATGAAGAATATTACATTTACTTTTGAAGCAAACATTCCATTGCAGGCTTTTCAATTTATCCTTTCCCATTAGTATACCACCTCATGTATGTTTTCAGAGAATTTCAATAATGATTTAAAAAAACAATGTCCCATATCCCTTTACTTCAGTTTTAACCATCTGACTAGAATGTTGAGGAAGTTTTTTCTCCTTTAGGCCACTGACAAAACGGAAGGCCAACCATTTTTCAATTTGAAATTCTGATAAAATAAAAGATAGCTATAGATTAACTGGCTTCACTGAATTCAGATGATCTGTAAATGATTTAGTATCTATGTGTAGAATTTATTCACAATACACATCAACGACCATTAATTGTTCAGTGAATTCAGTGTACATGAACAAGAAAGCTAAGATGAATGTGGCTTCTCAAGAATTAAGAAGTGGATTTTTAAAATAAGACATCTCTGTTTATATTTTCTCATTTCATAGCAACACTGATGACCATATTGCCAATTAGCATTCAACCTAGAGGCCATGAAGTTTTCTTGTGTAAATAGTTTAAATCTATATTTTCTAATTCAAAACTGCTACCCAAACACTGATGTTAAAAACAGAAGCACTCTTCGTTTGCTTCATTCAGCATAGCTAACCTTTTGCATCTGCCTCAAATGACAGCACAGACTACTTTGATAAGTCAAAAACCTACTGGAGACAGCATCCTTCAAAGATCAAAATGTACAGTCGCAGTAGTACAAAAAGAAAGAAGTTCCCTCATCATGAGGGAATGAGCAAAAAGAAATGAGTAAAAGAAAAATCAGTGCAAAAATGTGTTGGAACTGGCTTGAGTCAAAATAGTACTCAGTCGCTAAGCAGAAAGCACTCTTTGTAGCAAGTCACTTTTGTAGTCTCTGGCAAGTTTTTGCAGTCATTTTGTAGTCCGTGGGATTCATACCAACAATTCATCAATTCTAGAACTATTCACCAGCTACAAACTTATTCACCTCAAAAATAACTGTTTAAGAACCTAGTAAATTCATAAATTGTTAAATGTGACAGACTCAAGATCAACAATAAGCTTATATATATATTTTTAAATTTTTCCTTATTTATTTTGTTGCTCTGGGTCTTCGTTGCTTTGCACGAGGGCTACTCTAGTTGCAGTGCGCAGGCTTCTCATGTTGCAGAGCACGGGCTCTAGGCACTCGGGCTGCAGTAGTTTTGACAGCAGGGCTCAGTAATTGCAGTTTGAGGGCTCTAGAGCTCAAGCTCAGTGGCTGTGGCACAGGGACTTAGCTGCTCCGCAGCACGTGGTATCTTCCTGGACCAGGGATTGAACCTTGTGTTCCTTGTATTGGCAGACAAATTCCCATCCAATGCACCACCAGGGAGGTTCCAACAATAAGCTTACTGATGAGAGTAATTTCATAACCAATGGAAAGGTATGAATTTGTATAACTTTTTTGGAGGGACCTACACTACTATTTAAATCAGAAGCCTTTCAAAAGTTCACAGCCTTAGACTCAGGAACTGCTCTTCAAGGAATTTATCCTAAGGAAATAGTCAAATGTAGAGATATTTACTCTAGTGTTACTTGTAACAGAAAATTGAAAATAATCTAAATAACTAAAAATAGAGGACTTCATGGGCTATATATGCAGTAAAATATACCTAAGATTGTTAGTATGGAAATATGCTCAAGTTACATTACTTATTAACAACATTACAGAGCAGAATATATAGTAACCGGATCTTATTTGTTAATTTGTATACATACAATTGTATATACACAAAAGTTAGAGGAAACCACACTGACTGTAACTGAGTTATAAGCTACAAGTATTTCATACTGTGCTTTTGTGAACATGTATTACTTTTTATAAGCACAAAACAAAATCATTTATTTAAAAGCACTAGATTCGAAAGAGAAAACTTATTCAAGTCCCAGCTCTGATACTAGCTGTACTAACCTTACTGATGAGTCAACTTTATAGACGAGGAAACAGACACAAATTAAGCAGAGGTAAGAGCAACTATCTCATAGGTAAAAGATTAAATAAGGTAAAATATAAAAATACACTGTAAAATCTAAAGCACTGAATAAAGCACTGGTAAGCTGAATCATATTTTGTGTCAGATATTGAACAAAGGCTTAGGAGAAAACAGAATGAAGTATCTTTACTCTTTAAAGAAAAGTTTCTGCTCCTTCACTGCCCCACCCCCCCACCACAGCGTTCCCTTAAAATCCAGTTTGGGATCCCATTCAAAGGTGTTTAGCATTTTCTTGGAGTTGCCGAGCGGCCGCCTTCGCTTTCTCCTCCGTCCGCCCGGGAGGAGAGTGGATAGGAGCGAGAGCCCACCGCCATGGGGAACCGCGTTTCGCGGGAAGACTTCGAGTGGGTCTACACCGATCAGCCGCACGCCACTCGGCGCCAGGAGATCCTGGCAAAGTATCCAGAGATAAAATCCTTAATGAAACCTGATTCCAACTTGATATGGATTGTAATTATGATGGTTCTCACTCAGTTTGTTGCATTTTACTTAGTAAAGGACTTAGACTGGAAATGGGTCCTGTTTTGGGCATATGCCTTTGGCAGCTGCATTAATCATTCAATGACTCTGGCTATTCATGAAGTTTCCCACAACAGTGCCTTTGGCCACTGCAAAGCTATGTGGAATCGTTGGTTTGGAATATTTGCCAATCTCCCTATTAGTGTCCCATATTCAGTTTCCTTTAAGAGATATCACATGGATCATCATCGATACCTTGGAGGCGACGGCATCGATGTGGACATTCCAACCGACTTTGAAGGCTGGTTCTTCTGTACTACTTGCAGAAAGTTTATAAGGGTCATCCTTCAGCCTCTCTTTTATGCTTTTCGACCTCTGTTCATCAACCCCAAACCAATCTCTTATCTGGAAATAATCAATACTGTGATCCAGATCACTTTTGACATCGTGATTTACTATGTTTTGGGAGTTAAATCTTTAGTCTACATGTTGGCAGCCTCCTTACTTGGCCTAGGTTTGCACCCGATTTCTGGACATTTTATAGCTGAACATTATATGTTCTTAAAAGGACATGAAACTTACTCACATTATGGGCCTCTGAATTTACTCACCTTCAATGTGGGTTACCATAATGAACACCACGACTTACTTTCCCAACATTCCCGGAAAAAGCCTTCCCCTGGTGAGGAAAATAGCTGCTGAGTACTATTAAAACCTCCCCCACTACAATTCCTGGATAAAAGTGCTATATGATTTTGTGACGGATGATACAATAAGTCCCTATTCAAGAATGAAGAGGCATCGGAAAGGCAACGAGGTTCAGGAGTAAATGTCATTAAGACCAAAGGAACTCCTCTCTGAAACTTGATCGTAACTGAGAAAGTGGAATTTTTGCATTGTTAAATTAAGACCAACTATGTTTAGAAGCTGCCCTCATACAAATTCAGAGTATGATCTTCATGGTGTCAAGAAGCTAATCTGGCTTTAAAGAGTCAGTCTGTCTGCGCAGTGTTCAGCTTTACTCATTATATTACCACTGTGGTGGATGTTTTCACTTAGGTCTGACCCTTTGTAAGCATATCATAAAAAAAGCTTTTAAAAAGCTATTTCTAGTATGTTGTTTTCACTATAAGGATTTACTTTATTAAAATAGCTAATAGACTGAGCTATTAATCACAAAAAAAAAGGTGTTTAGCATTTTCTTTAAAATTTTAAACTGGAAGATCGGTGCCACTTGTCAACTCAAGTTTAAATGAGTAAGTGTGTGTTATCAGCCCAATGCCTTCTGCAGTGTGTCAGTTTCTGCAAAAAATGTTTTGATTTATGATGCAATTCTGTGAACTGTGTGAACTGTTTAATAACAGGAAACAAATGCTTTTAGATCTCAGAGAGATAGAAAACTAATAGATTTTAAAAATATTTGACAACTCTCAAACAAGACAGATGACTGAATTTAATACAAATGACAAGAATTAGGATATAGGTAACCAGTTCTTAAAATGAGACCAAAAGTTAACACTAGCTTTGAAAGGCAAACTTAGAAAGCACATCATTCTTCAACTGACCGAAAAGTAAAACTTCTTTAGACAGAACAAACTGTCAACTTACTCTTCCAAAGCATTTTCCTGAAAATTCTGACTTAAAGTCCCAGTTAAGGCCTCTCTAAAAGGCATAGGGACCTTTATAAAATGAATTTGCATTTCGTTTGAACTTGACATAAGCGTTTATTCAAAGGACATGGTTGTAGGTCAAATACTCTGACCTGGTGTAGTGGTTCTTGAGTCACAGGGGTACAAACTCCGTTTGGACACTGTTGCAACCATTCAGGTCATGTATTGGGCAGTTTCAGAAAGCAGGGCTAAAGTTCAGGAACAGCCTCCTCTAATCCAGGGTCCCTCCACTCCTCTCCCCGCAAAATACCCACAGCACAACCAGCTAATATCTACCTCTTACCTTCTGTTACAATTTAAAACCTTTTAACAAAAGTATATTTTCTAAAAAGTATTGTCATGCATTTAAAATGCAATTACTTGCTCTATTAAAAAAAAATTCATCCAATTCCTTTAAGGAGATTATTAACAAACAGAAGCTGGAAGTTAGGAAAATTTAAAACCTAAGCTTGAGAATTCATAGACTAAAGACTGACTAAAAGAAAAGTGGCTCTCTCTGACAGTAAAACAAATGAGAAAATGACTTTAAAAATAACACGTCTTATACCTTATGAAAAGTACAATATACCTATGTAGCAACATGAGAAAAATATCAGTGAACAGGATTTAAGAAACAAACAGCAAAATTCCTCTATCCGTTAACCCTGTAATCTATCTATTACAGAATGAGAGAATACCATGAAGAGTCGGAGAGCAACTAATCAGTGGCTATTTTTTCGTCAGTAGCTTCTTAAACCCTGCTGTTTCTACGAGTCCTGGAAGGCTCTTTTACTGAGCCAACAATTCTCATACTTCCTTAACATTCCACAATTTTCTCTCGAAAGCAAATAGATTATTATGAAATCCAGCATATTTAAAGTACTGATTGATCTCAGAACTTATATATCTGACTGCTGACATTTAAAAAATATTCCCCCTCTAGTAATAATTATATTAGAACAATATAAAATAGATATATAAAGACAACTATATTGCTCACAGTTACAAAGTTATAATATGACTAGCAATTTCATTTCTTGGTATATACCCAAGAGAATAGAAAATATGTTTACAAAAAAACTTATACATAAATGTGTCATAGCAGCTCTATTCACAACAGCCCAAAAGTGGAAACAACACAGGGTCCATTAACAGATATTTTTAAATGCAGCAAAAAAAAAAAAAATAAAAAATAAATGCAGCATACCCATATCAGAACAGTATTCAGCCATGAAAAGGAATATACACTACAGTGTAAATAAATCTTCTAGTACTGTTTCTGCTTTATATTTTGGGGTTTTTTGGGCCATGAAGCATGTGGGATATTGGCTCCCTGACCAGGGCCTGAACTGGCATCTTCTGCATTGGAAGGCAAAGTCCTAACCACTGGACTGCCAGGAAGTCCCAATATGGGTAAATTCTAAAAATCTTATGCTGAGTGAAAAAAAGTCAGACACCAAAGACCACATACTACATGATTTCACTCACCTGAAATGCCCAAAACAGACACATCTGTAGTGTCAGAATCCACTTTCTGTTGCCAGGGGCTGAGGGAGGGGAGTTGGGAAGTGACTAATCGTTAGGGGTTTTCTTGCAGAGTGATGAATATGTTCTGGAACTAGTTAGTGGCAGTGGTTGCACAACCTCATGAATGTTGTGTTGCTGAACTTTTCACTTTAAACAGTGAATGTCATGGCAGGTGAATTGTATATTTAAAAAAAAAATTCAGTCAGGGTCATGTTGGCTGAATGTTGACAGGTAGGTCAGGTTGAATTCTGACTTTCAGAAAATTGTGACTATATAAATGATGAGACTGGTTTCCTGACACAGCTTGAAATCTAGATAAGGGAAATTCAAAAGAGGGCTTCTTGAAAGGCTGGAATTAGCACACATACACACTCCTCCAAGGTGACTAGTACTTTGTTACAAGGGCAACTCACTTTCAGATATAGAGCTTTTTTTTTTGATCAAGTATATCAAAATTACTATGACTGTTGGAAAACATCAAATTCTACCTAACCAGTTCACTTCCTATATAAAACTTTGATCTTTATATTGTTCAAGTAATCCTCATACTTTAAGCAACTACTTTTTATTAAAAAAAATTTTTTTTGTGGTCATGCTGAGGGATTTACAGGATCCTAGTTCCCTGACTACGTATCAAACTTTGTACCCTGTGCAGTGGAAGTGTGGAGGCCTAACCACTGGACTGCCAGGAAGTCCCAAGACAAACTACTTTTAAGACTGGCACAACTCACAGAAACATTTCAAATTCCTGGCCACAATCAAAATTTTATCTAGAGGGTAGACTTTTATTTCTGTTTATGGTTTCAAGTTCAGTTCAGTCACTCAGTCGTGTCTGACTCTTTGCGACCCCATGGACTGCAGCACGCCAGGCCTCCCTGTCCATCACCAACTCCCAGAGTTCACTCAAACTCATGTCTATCGAGTCGGTGATGCCATGCAGCCATCTCATCTTCTGTTGTCCCCTTCTCTTCCTGCCCCCAATCCCTCCCAGCATCAGAGTCTTTTCCAGTGAGTCAACTCTTCTCATGAGGTAGCCAAAGTATTGGAGTTTCAGCTTCAGCATCAGTCCTTCATGAACACCCAGGACTGGTCTCCTTTAGGATGGACTGGTTGGATCTCCTTGCAGTCCAAGGGACTCTCAAGAGCAACACAGTTCAAAAGCATCACTTCTTCGGCGCTCAGCTTTCTTCACAGTCCAACTCTCACATCCATACATGACGACAGGAAAAACCATAGCCTTGACTAGACGGACCTTTGTTGGCAAAGTAAAATCTCTGTTTTTTCATATGCTATCTAGGTTGGTCATAACTTTCCTTCCAAGGTGTAAGCGTCTTTTAATTTCATGGCTGCAATCACCATCTGCAGTGATTTTGGAGCCCAGAAAAATAGTCTGACACTGTTTCCACTGTTTTTCCATCTATTTCCCATTAAGTGATGGGACCAGATGCCATGATGTTAGTTTTCTGAATGTTGAGCTTTAAGCCAACTTTTTCACTCTCCTCTTTCATCAAGAGGCTTTTTAGTTCCTCTTCACTTTCTGCCATAAGGGTGGTGTCATCTGCATATCTCAGGTTATTGATATTTCTCCCAGCAATCATGATTCCAGCTTGTGCTTCTTCCAGCCCAGCGTTTCTCACGATATACTCTGCATATAAGTTAAGTAAACAGGGTGACGATATACAGCCTTGACATACTCCTTTTCCTATTTGGAACCAGTCTGTTGTTCCATGTCCAGTTCTAATTGTTGCTTCCTGATCTGCATACAGGTTTCTCAAGAGGCAGGCCAGGTGGTCTGGTATTCCCATCTCTTTCAGAGTTTTCCACAGTTTCTTGTGATCCACACAGTCAAAGGCTTTGGCATAGTCAATAAAGCAGAAATAGATGTTTTTCTGGAGTTCTCTTGCTTTTTCGATGATCCAGAGGATGCTGGCTATTTGATCTCTGGTTCCTCTGCCTTCTCTAAAACCAGCTTGAACGTCTGGAAGTTCACGGTTCACGTATTGCTGAAGCCTGGCTTGGAGAATTTTGAGCATTACTTTACTAGCATGTGAGATGAGTGCAATTGTGTGGTAATCTGAGCATTCTTTGGCATTGCCTCTCTTTGGGATTTGAAGGAAAACTGACCTTTTCCAGTCGTGTGGCCACTGCTGAGTTTTCCAAATTTGCTGGCATATTGAGTGTACCACTTTGACAGCATCATCTTTCAGGGTTTGAAATAGCTCAACTGGAATTCCATCACCTCCACTAGCTTTGTTCGTAGTGATGCTTTCTAAGGCCCATTTGACTTCACATTCCAGGATGTCTGGCTCTAGATGAGTGATCACACCATCGTGATTATCTGGGTCGTGAAGATCTTTTTTGTACAGTTCTTCTGTGTCTTCTTCCCACCTCTTCTTAATTTCTTCTGCTTCTGTTAGGTCCATACCATTTCTGTCCTTTATCGAGCCCATCTTTGCATGAAATGTTCCCTTGGTATCTCTAATTTTCTTGAAGAGATCTCTAGTCTTTCCCATTCTGTTGTTTTCCTCTATTTCTTTGCATTGATTGCTGAGGAAGGCTTTCTTATCTCTTTGCTATTCTTTGGAACTCTACATTCAAATGGGAATATCTTTCCTTTTCTCCTTTGTTTTTCACTTCTCTTCTTTTCAGAGCTATTTGTAAGACCTCCTCAGACAGCCATTTTGCTTTTTTGCATTTCTTTTCCATGGGATGGTCTTAATCCCTGTCTCCGGTACAATGTCACGTACAATGTCACGAACCTCCATCGGTAGTTCATCAGGTACTCTGTCTATCAGATCTAGTCCCTTAAGTCTATTTCTCACTTCCACTGTATAATCATAAGGGATTTGATTTAGGTCATACCTGAATGGTCTAGTGGTTTTCCCTATTTTCTTCAATTTAAGTCTCTTAAGGTTTCAAGTTAATCAAGCTTAAATAAACATTGTCCAGTTTTACAAGAATTACTGTACAACTCAATACAACTCAAAGCCAGAACTTAGATGGCCTACACCATGCTATCTTTTTTTCAATAAACTGTGGTTTAGTATACAAAGGAGTTTTTGCTGCTCTTTAATTATGAGTCATAGAATGAATAAAAAAGTACATACACACACACACACGCCCTTAAGGGAGAAAAGCATTACCAGAATGATTTAACGGTACCAGCAAACAGACCAGTTCTGAACTCACCTATCTTGTCAAGAACACTTAACCAGTGGTGTAACAGAAAGAGGACTGGAACAGGGAATCTTGGTGCCAGTCCTAATTCTGCCATTAACCTTGGCAAAGTAACCTTGTGGGGTTACTCCTAATGGAGTAACCTTGGTAAAGTCATTTGACCCTCTGCAGACTTCTGTCTTCTCTTCAGTAAAATGAAAGAATTGGATTCCAAGGTTTCTAAATCTTACAACCCTCAACAGTCTTTGATTCTATGTTAAGTAGCTTAGGGCTGTGAGAGGCCCAGCAATTACACACTAGGCAGCTCCCATATTTTTATGTACTTAGGCAACCACGCCGCATTGAGTAACAAGAGAACCCAGTATTAGTCACAGGGAAGAAGGAAAAAGAAAAGTGCACATGGCTCCTGCTGGTACTGGTTTACTCCTGTTGGACCTAATAAAGAGAAAGCACCTTTGCCAATTTTCCAGGGGATAGGAGTGGTTCCTATGTCTCACCACACCCACCATAGTTGGTTTTTCCTAAAAGAAATCCAGTGGGACTCTACAAAAATGTTGTAAAGCAGCAAGTACTTTTAGTCACTGCATGACTAACAGGACAGATAATTCTAAATTAAAGAAATAAAACAGCTTTCTCTAATACAAAAAGAAATAAACAGCTTTCATTCCAAAGAGTCCTAGATGACCACAGGAAGTTGCACAGATAACTCAGCAATAAATAGTGTCAACCCAAAGAAAACTAATTATCTACAGAACTAGAAGGTTCAAAGCACTGAGGTTCAACGTAACATTATTCAACACAGCCTCTGTTTTTTCGGCTGCTCCATGTTGCTTGTGGGATCTCAGTTCCCTTGTGGTGTGCTGTGCTTAGTCGCTCAGTTGTGTCCGACTCTTTGGGACCCCATGGACTGTAGCCCTCCAGGCTCCTCTGTCCATGGAATTCTCCAGGCAAGAATCCACTGAAGTGGGTTGCCATTTTCTTCTCCAGGGGATCTTCCCAACCCAGGGATCAAACCCACATCTCCCACACTGCAGGCAGATTCTTTACTGACTGAGCCACCATCAAACCTGGGCCTCAGCAGTGAAAGCACTGAGTCCTAACCTCTAGGCCACCAGGGAACTCCCACAGCATTGTCTTTAATGCAATTCAGTTTACAACTCCAACTTCCAGAGTAAAAAGCAGTATTAAAAACTCACTGAGGTTCAGTACCTCTTCCACAGCAAGAGATAACCAGATCTGCCTATAATGGGATGGTGTCACTAAAATAGAGAAGTCACCATCATATGAACTGGTTTTTGGAAACCAAAGATCAAATGAGGCCAACTCAGAAATTGTATCAGGTGGCTCTCAAGATGGCTTTCTGGAAGAACTGCTCCAACACAGACAGTCCTAGAGAACCTGTGTTCCCTGATTTGCACACAATTCTCTCTCAAAACAGCTCTTTGTCAAATATGGCCAAAGACCATCCCAGTTCACATAAGCCATCATCTGTCTGGTTATGTCTAGGAACATTCCTTTCAAGAGGGGCTACAGAGCTATAGTTCTTAATCTGGTACCACCCAAGAGGACCTCTAGATGGACCTCTAGGCGGCCCATAGGTGGATTCTATGTACTTCACGGGGTCTCTGAAGTCTCCAAAGGCCTATGCAAAATTCTGTCTCTATGCACATTTCTGGAGAGAGAAAGTCTTTGGACAGTGAACCAAGCAAAGTTAAGAACCACTGGTTTCAGCGCCAGATATAAAACAAAATATCTACTGAAGGTGACCACGTGAATAAAATGGGAAGTAATGTCCACTATTTGAGATGAAAAATAACAAAGAGTGCTATCTTTTCAAAACAAAAAGAAAATATATGATGGTCACAAGTTTTTGACGATCAGGTAGTCCACTTTCCTCATCCTCTAAGTCTAGAGGAGGAAAATGAGCTGAGAGGCTCTTACCCAAAACCACAGATCAGAGAGTGGTAAGGCTGAGCACCAAACCAGGCTGGGTTTATGCCAGGATGGTATGTTTATACATTTTTCAAAATGGGTTTGACCAAAGTTTCACATATCCTTATGAATACCCCACTCCACTAAGAAGGTAGCCTTCAAAAAACTTCAAATCAAATTTCCGCATAGGTATCTGACACATTAAACTATCCCCTTAATCATTAATCAAATCACAGATCTTTCACATAAGCCAGCACATAGCAGATTTTTAAGGGGGAACCTTAGTGGCTCAATACCCTCTATCCTATTGCACTATACCAGCAACTTGAAAAAGCAGTACAGGTCACAAGCTTTTAACTGTGAAGTGCCTCGATTGTAATGAAAAAAGAACCGACCTTTAAAAAAAAAAAAAGATATCGGGGCTTCCCCAGTGGTTAAGAATCTGCCTGCCAATGCAGAAGACATGGGTTCAATCCTTCATTCAGGAAGACCCACATGCCACCGAGCAACTTAAGCCTCTGCATCACAACTACCGAGCCCATGCGCCTCAACTACTGAAGCCAATATGCCCAGAGTACATACTCAACAAGAGAAGCCCCTGCCTGCGGCAACTAGAGAAAGCCTGCGTGCAGCAAGGAAGACCCAGCACAGTCAAATATAAATTAAATAAAGAAATAAACTCTTAGTCAGGGTCGAGCTGACTTTAGAGTGGATTTGTATGACTTCAATTTTCAAGTTCCCCCAGGGAACTCTACTCAGTACTCTATAATGACCTATGTGGGAAAAGAATCTAAAAACAAGTGGATATATGTGTATCTGATTCACTTTTGTACAGCAGAAACTAACACAACATTGTAAATCGACTATAATCCAATAAAAAATTTTTTTAAAACTTGCAAGTTCCCTTCTAAGGAGTCTTTGCCTAAACACTAAATGATTTTTTTCAACCTACCTAAAGGATGTTTTCATAAATTAAACTGAAAACAACTTTTCTAGTGCTATCTTCATACACAGTACATGAGTAAAAGCAAAGCTAATAGACTTATTCTGAAACCAAATTAAAAAGTAATTATCATAAAATTACAGGACCTTGTGTTCCAATGCCAAGCTTTGGCTCAGTATATGCAATTTAAAGTAGTCAAATTAATCTCACCTGAGAAGTGAAAACAAAGCGACATTTGAACTTGAGTTCAATGACAACGTGTCCTTCATTTTCACAGGAAGTGCTCCATTTATTGAGAGATTTAAATGGATAGGAGTCTATAGCATACGCACTGCCTCCAAAGACATGCATGATGATAACGTTTCTGATCGCTTCTGAATTCTATCTAGCCATTTCTGCAAGCTCTAACTCTAAAGACTCCCAACCCCTAAGATGTAACTGGACTAGGCCCTCCGAAGCACCTGTGGCCTGAAATGGCTTTAACCAATTCTCAAGGCTTTCTTGGCCGCAGTGGAGAAGAGGGTTTGACCATTCTATTTTGGGTCAAGGAGACTCTCTTCCACCCTAAGTGACCTCAAGTGGCCAAGATCAGTTGGAAGAATGCACTGCGAGTGATCTTTTACCAGGCCAGCGGCCTCTGCTGCGAGACTCCGACAAGGAGGGAGATCTGGTCTTGGATCGAGGCGACGAAAGAATGCGGCTGAGCTGTGTAGGGCTTACGACAGCCAGTCTGCTCGGGAGCCCGCAACCCATTGCCGGGCCAAGGCGTCAGGAGCTCGAAGAAGCAGGGATCCCCAGGGCACGCAGAGGGAGGAGGAAGGGAGCGAGGGAGTGAGAGCGAGGTTCGGAGGCTGCAGGTGTCGCCGGGGAAGGGAACGAGGTCGTCTGGGGCTGGCACTGCCAAGTGACTAAGAGTGCGGTTCCGGACTCAGACAAACTGGTCACATTCTCAGGGTGTGTGACCTTGAGCATGTGGCTCCACCGCTCAGCGCCTCAGTTTCCTCATCTCTAAAATGGGGGTTGATCAAGTGGAAAACGCACCTTCAAGCGCTTGGCACGGCGCCTGGCACCTAGTAAGCGCTCCGTACAAATGAGCTACTACTGGCTCACTGGCTCCTCTTACCGCCTGGAGGAGCTGGAAAAGCCCCGAGCAGGGGAGTCCCCAGGAGGCGGATCCGGGGCTGGGCAGGGGGGACCCGGCCGGGCACTCACCGAGCACGTCTGCTGAGCGGTGCCGGGCTACGAAGCACGCGTCGTCCCCATAGCAAGCGCCCTTCTTGAGGAGGCCCTTACGGAAGTCCTTGCCGAAGCCGCAGCCGGCCGTCACCAGCCCGTAGTCGCCGCCGCCGCCGCCGCCGCCGCCGCCTCCGGCCCTGGGGTCGGTCTGCGAGAGGCCGCCGAGCACGGCGCGGGCCACCAGTCGCCCGTACGAGAGGACCGAGAACATCGCCGCCGCCGCCCCCCCGAGGAGGCGGGGGGCCCGGGGAACAGGAGGACGCGGAGGCCCGGAGCCGGCTCTCTCCTCAGCCGCAGCCGAGCCGCCGCCGGGACGCTCCTCAAGGCGGCGCGCAGTTACCGCCGCCGCCCTTGCCCGACGCGCGGGGCCTCGCACACGCTCCGCCGCGCGCACTGGAGCCAGAGCGAGGTCAGAACCGGCGGCTCCTCCGCCTCAGCCCGACTAGGGTCCCGGCTGCAGCCACCGCTGCCGCCGCCATCTTCCGCTCCACTAGCGTGTTCCGGGCCGCGCCGGCAGCACCGCCCCCCTTATGACCACGCCTATAGTCCCGCCCACGGCCCGCGGCTTAGGACCAAGCCTCCTCCTCCTCGGCTCGGTGCCCTATGCAGTCAGAGAGGTCGAGCTTGCGCAGAGGATGTGGTCACAATGTCTCCTGGGAGTTGTAGTCCGGAGGTTGTAGTCGCTTCTTTTACTTCATTGCCTAGCTTCAAGGACCTAGGAGAAGTTCCCAGACGCGAGACTGAAGTTAAAACGCGGAGAATTACAAGTGGGTTGTTTGAAGTTTTCTCCCCTGCTTTCAGTGAAGAGAAAACGCCACTATTCCTTTAAAAAAAAAAACCTGGAAAAAATTAATCGGGTCACGTATGATTTTTCTGTAACACATATATTAAACTGAAGTACACAAATCTAGTAACACCTCTAGCATTTGTATATTGGAAGGGTTTAGGGACAGGTTTAGTCCACTAACTGGACTGTAGCCATGTTCACAGGTGCCTCAAGGCCTTTGCTTTTGCTCTTCCTTCCACCCACTATGTATTTATTTTTATTATATATATATATATATATATATTTTTTTTTTTTTGGCTGCACTCCAGAGTGAATAGGACCTTAGATCCTCCACCAGGGATTGAACCCACACCCCCTGCAGTGGAAGCATGGAGTCCTAACCACTGAACCACCATGGGAAGTCCCCTTCCATCCACTTGAATCTAATTCCATTTCTTGAGTGTCCTGTGCTCTTTCTTAGTGTATCCCCAGAACATATGGGCACATGATAAACACTTTAATAAATGAATGAATGCATATTTCACTAGATCCTAAGCACCCTAAAGGCAAGGATCATTTGCCACTATATTATTACAACGGATACAATTTATATAACTATTGAACAAAAGAAAGGATAATTGAACCATAAATATTCATAATAAAATATAGCATTTGTCAAATAAAGGAATGATTAAATGAATGGATTCAGAAATAAAAGAAAACAGATTTGAGGCAAATGATCTAATCTCTAATAGTTTTTGCTATCACCCAGAAGCATTGGTCCTTTTCCAGCTTTTTGTCTCGGAGTTGGTGATGGACATGGAGGCCTGGTGTGCTGCGATTCATGGGGTCGCAAAGAGTGGGACACGACTGAGTGACTGAACTGACTGACTGACTGATAGTTCCTCTGGGGATTCCTGTCTCAATCCACAAACGAATCTCTTTTACACCTTTTAAAGTATATCTAAAGACGTGCCAACCATCCACTCAAAGCACATTCCGTTATCCCAATTACTGTCATCATTAAATACTTTTGTGGTTCACGGTGTGCTAAGTACTCTATATGTTTCTGTCCTTAAGGGTTTTCATCAAAATTGGACTGAACAAACCACTTCACACAATGAGTGGTCTTTTGTCAAATGTGTAGACAAAAAAAGATTCATTTACCCGATAAAAGATAGAGTGATTCTAGGCGTGCAGTCACACCTTGCTATTTTTTTATGGCCCACAAGAATTAGAGAGTGCCCAGAAGAAGAGGGTGGAATCTTGTGGATCCTCAGCTTGGCATTTATGTCTGTGCCAGCCGTGCTAAAGGTTGTTCTTTTAAGCACATAACAGTACCAAATCCCAGCCAGGATGTCAGGTAATTCTACCCCAAGGACAAACTTTTTAAAATAGCATGTCAACCCTTATTCCTTGCCTCATCAGACTCCCTCCGACTGCTACTACCTTTTCATTTTCAGGACATATATTACCTCATTTCCATGTCACTCACAGGAACCTGTTGGATGAGATAAGTGGGAACATAAGATGTGACTCTCATGCTGGGTAACCTCTGCTCTGTTGGGGCTACTATTTTCACAGTTAAATGATACTGGTGCCTTGAGTTTCCTGCAAATGAGTTTCCTGCAAATGAGTTGCTTTTCGGAGCACAGTGTGAACAGAATCCTTTCTCAAAGCTCCTTTGCTCTTTTTGGAAAGAAGAGACAGGGCATCAGGTTTCCTTGAATCATTTATTCCAGAGCCATTTCTGAAAAGTCTCACTATAGTGGGGAAGCCAAGAGAGGTACTTGGAAAAAAAAAAAAATACACCTTCCCCTGCCCTTCCCGGGAGCACAATTCACTTGTGACATTTTGGTAGACTTTAAAAGCCCTAAGAGTTTTCTTCCTTTACAGAGTTACATTCCTAGCACTTCAAGGATTCCTGGGAGGTCAGTTGTCACTCTCAGAAGCAAGCAAGTGGTGAAAATGCCATCTGTGTTCCCAGGGCACCTCTATGGCATTAGGAAAGAGCTTTGCACTGGAGTCACCCCCAGCTCCTAAAAAAAGAAAGAAAGAAAAAAAAAAAGTCATGAATTCCCTAATGAGATTTTCTGCCAGACTGGTACACTGATCTCTGATTTCTTTTTGCTAATCTATTCAAAAAGAGAATTAATTAGTTTATGGCAAGATTTCTCAGGCTTGGTACTATTGACATTTGGGAGACACATAATTCTTTGTGGGAGGGGGCGTCCTACACATTGAAGGGTGTTTAGCAGCATCTCTGATCTGAACCTACTAGATGCTAATAGCACACTCACTCCCTAGTTGGAGCAACCAAAAATGTCTCCAGACATTGGCAAATGCCCCAAGGGGGCAAAATTGCCTCTAGTTCAGAACCACTGAGTTATACCAATGCCTTGCAAGTGAACAAATATTTGGGAAGCACTTGTTAAGTCTGAGGCTCTGTGTTAAGGATTAAAAAACATTGATGCCTTCATAGCAGTTATAGTATTGACAAAGAGGGTTAAAATTAAGTGTATAGAGAAAATAAGCACCATCAGTTAAAATAAAGGCATGTAAGGAGGAGAAAGAGGACCCACTGGGATGGAAGAACAGTCAGGGCACTTTATGGAGAAGTAACATTTGGGAGAGGCCAGCATGGACAGGGACTTCCCAGGTGGCTCAGCGGTAAAGAATCTGCCTGCAATGCAGGAGACACAGGAGACACAGGTTCATTTCCTGGGTCAGGAAGATCCTCTGGAGGAGGAAATGGCAATCCACTCCAGTATTCTTGCTTGGAAAATCCCATGGACAGAGGAGCCTGGTGGGTTACAGTCCATGGGGTTGCAAAGAGTCAGGCACGACTTAGCAACTGAGCACAAGCAATAGCAAGATCAGGGACAGAGGTCTGAGGAGGAGATATAATCATTCCAAGAGAAAGAAATGGGAAATCAGCAAATGCAGAGTGTGACTGAAGAAGAGCAAGTAGTCCAGTGCAGCTCAACCTTAGGGTTTGCATGAGGAATAATGAGAAATGGAGCTAGGAAAATAGTTTAGAAACTACTTTGCATAAAAAGGAATGAAGTACTGATACATGCTTCAACATAGAGGAACCTTGAAAACATTATACTAAGTTAAAGAAACCAGTCCCCAAAGACCACACATTGTATGATGCTATTTATATGAAATGTCCAGAACAGAAAAACCCATAGAGACAGAACCCAGGTTAGTAGTTGCCAGAGACTGGGAGGAAGGGGAAAGGGAAATGATTGCTAATGGGTTTGGGGTTCTTTTTTGGGGTAATGAAAATGTTCTGGAATTAGTAGTAATGGTTGCATAACATTTTATATGTACTAAAAAACAATGAACTGGACACTTTAAAGGAGTGAATGTTATGGTGTGTGAATATCTCCACTAAAAGAAAAAAAAAAGTAGTTCAGGACTTAGAGCAGAGGTTCTTGTATGCTAAGCTGAGGCTGCTTAATGCTGGAGACAACAAGGTGGGGGGTCACTATATGCTCTAAATGTGCCAATAATAATAAAATAACAATAAATAATATTATAATAAGATAATAAAGCAAGAATAGTGATGAGAATGAGAGCAACAGATACCATGGATTAAGAACTTCCCATGTGCATTACCTGCATGACCTGCACTGATTACCTATTTAAGCATGAAAACACCCAACAGTCCTGTCTATGTTTCACGTGGGACTCATTTATTCTGTTTATTGTTTGTCTCCTCCCTGACTAAAATGTAAGTTCCATACGAGTAGGGGATTTTGTGTATTTTATCCTTTATCTCAAGTGTCTGGAACACTGCCTAGCATACAATAGGTAATAAATAAATACCTAAGAAGTGAATGCTGTTGACTAAGAGAACCTTAGAGGTCATATAGAACAAGCAACTTGTTTCACAACTGAGAAAAGGGAAGGGTAAGTAACAGGTTCCTCCCATAGGAATTTTATCAGTGGAGCTAGGTTAACTGGAGAGCCCTCCGGGAGAGTCTTGGTCCCTGCCCTGCAAAGCCTTTTTGAAGGCTTTTTGAAGGCACTAGCCACAAGCTGCTCTTTCCACTGAACTTTGCATTGTGTGTGATGGTCATGTTTTCTCCCATCTAGAATCCATTGCCTTCCAGTCTCTGATAACAGTATTTTGATTCCTTGGGATAATAATCTATGTTGGTTTATGTGCTTTGGAAAGAGCTAGATTTCAGGAGGGCACCTTATCCAGGTCTGACCAATCAGTGCATTGCATTATCTTGGTCACAGTGGTTGGTCCAATAGGAAAGCACATGACCCAAGCTAGACCAATGAAACTCCACTATGGGATTTTGCTGAAAGCATGAAGGAGAAATTCTCACTAGCGTTTTCTAAATCCATAAAATGCAAGTTTAGAACTGCTGATGGCCATTTTTGCCACTGCTTGGGAAGAGCCAGCTTGAGAATGAAGGGAATTTAGAGAGAAGCAGAGCCTAGAGATGGTGAACAACAAGAGAATTTGTGATATCGATTAAACCCCTGAATCCAGCTTTGCCTGAAGTCATCAGTCCCTGAAGTCATATTAATTCCCTCTTTTATTTAAGCAGCTTTGAATTTGACTTGCAATGAAGTGAATTCTGACAGATCAGGTGATCCTGATACCATGACTACAATTATTGAATCAGGAATAAGTTACCAAACCAAAGGCAGTTTTTAGAAGGGAACTTCTCTGCCAGTTTACATAAAGGAGAGGGAACTGCCACACTTCAGTAGAAAAATTACTGAAATAAAACATCTGATTTCTTTCTTTACTACTTACATGAGAGGAGAATTGGGTCTGACTAGTGGGTTCAGAAGAACATGCTGATGTCACTGAACTCAACTCCCTTGTCTGATGCTCAGTAAAGTCAGTCTACTGACACCAGGTTATGGTAAAGAAAAGTACAGGGCATTAAGCAAGAAGAACAGACAGCGAGTACTCAAAAGAATAAAAAATTTCCTGATGGCTTTCAGGCCAAGGTTTTTAAAGGCAACATTGAGGGCGAGAGTTGCAGGGTGCATGATCAGGTCATGAACATTTTTCTGATTGATTGGGGGTGAGGTAACAGGGTGATGTTTCGTAAATCTTCATTAGCCTTCTGGTTCCAGCCAGTCTGGGGTCTATGTGTTTGTGGTCAGAATGTTGCCACCGTTCTCCACCTGGGTGCAAGGCAGGATGGTGGGTGGTAGTGGGGCGGTGGGGAGTCTTAATTTCTGCAGAACACTCAGATATATGTCAGATTCTTGTCTATATCCCTTCAGGAAGAACTCAGAATCCTGAGACCCTACTGTTCTAACCATTAACTGTCAGAGTCTGCTCTTTGGAACTTGGGGAAGATCAAACAAGAAGTGGGGAACACTGAGGGGCTTGTACCCAGACAGGCCCCCCCAGAGTCCTGCTCAGTTTCATTCCATTTTTTCTTCGATGTTCCTCAGTCGTGAGGGGAACAGGTGCGGGACAAGAAAGGAATAAAGTTTTGGATAGAGAGGTTAATCATAAAAGAGGCAGGGGACCTCCATTTCAGGGTAACTCAGTCTCAATGAGCATGTCACCAGTCCTTTCTCTTTTTTCTTTTTTGCTGTGCTCTGTCCTTCAGATACCCATGTTTCCCCCTCTGCCATGGGGAGCCTGTTCCTCTGAAGGAGGCCTGCAGTCTATGACCAAGTAAATCAGTGTAATTTAGATGGGAACTGTGGTTCCAAATAGGAATAGGAGTAAGTCAAGGCTGTATGTTGTCACCCTGCTTATTTAACTTATATGCAGAGTACATCATGAGAAACGCTGGACTGGAAGAAACACAAGCTGATCAAGATTGCTGGGAGAAATATCAATAACCTCAGATATGCAAATAACACCACCCTTATGGCAGAAAGTGAAGAGGAACTAAAAAGCCTCTTGATGAAAGTGGAGAGTGAAAAAGTTGGCTTAAAGCTCAACATTCAGAAAACGAAGATCGTGACATCCGGTCTCATCACTTCATGGGAAATAGATGGGGAAACAGTGGAAATAGTGTCAGACTTTATTTTGGGGGCTCCAAAATCACTGCAGATGCTGACTGCAGCCATGAAATTAAAAGACGCTTACTCCTTGGAAGAAAAGTTATGACCAACCTAGATAGCATATTCAAAACAGAGACATTACTTTGCCAACTAAGGTCCGTCTAGTCAAGGCTATGGTTTTTCCTGTGGTCATGTATGGATGTGAGAGTTGGACTGTGAAGAAGGCTGAGTGCCGAAGAACTGTGGTGTTGGAGAAGACTCTTGAGAGTCCCTTGGACTGCAAGGAGATCCAACCTGTCCATTCTGAAGGAGATCAGCCCTGGGATTTCTTTGGAGGGAATGATGCTAAAGCTGAAACTCCAGTATTTTGACCACTTCATGCAAAGAGTTGACTCATTGGAAAAGACTCTGATGCTGGGTGGGATTGGGGGCAGGAGGAGAAGGGGACGACAGAGGATGAGATGGCTGGATGGCATCACTGACTCGATGGACGTGAATCTGAGTGAACTCTGGGAGCTGGTGATGGACAGGGAGGCCTGGCGTGCTGCGATTCATGGGGCTGCAAAGAGTCGGACACGACTGAGCGACTGAACTGAACTGAACTGAACTGTGGGCACAATGAAACAGTGTACTCCAGTCAGCCTCCTCAATAAAGATGATACCTTGTACCTCTGGCTGCCTGATTCATGCATTGACGTCTCAGTGGGTTTAAAATTTGGAAGGGCCAAGAAGGGAGCAATTAATTATCACCCCATAAACTCCCAACATGTTATTTTCTCATCAGAAAACTTCAGAGGCAGGCAGGAAAGCTGACTTGTGGGGGCTAAAATAACACATGGAGATCGGATTTCTGATGTAGTCAGGACTTTAGGCTGAAAGGTAATTGTAGGTCAAGTGGATTCTCGACCTGGACAGTTATGGTTGTAGTGGGGACCTGAGTACGAGAGCCTCTGGGGCAGGCAGGCCTTGACCTAACCCCTGTGAGTATAGCTTTGACCTCAGTGGGTGGTTGGGACAGGGATTACGTTACTGGGAAAAAAGCCTGTCTCTTCCAGGGAAGGCTTACTTTAAAGAGGACAGAGCTTTAGCTTTGCTCTCTTGGGTAGACGATTTTTGCTTCTTGTATTATGTCTTTCGGCAAAGCTTCGGGCTGGATTTTAAATAGCAAAGGTGATGAAATTTTACAGAGTCAAGGGAGCTCTTGTTGGTGAGATTGTAGCCTTTTTACAGCGTGAACCCAGGGAGTAGGTGGAATCTGCGAAGCTGTTCTTCTATAGGTCATTTTGAACTTCATTCAGGGTCATGAGCAGAACCTGTGAAGGGATGAAGGGACTCATCTCTTGACTCCATTTGGTACATGCTGGTAAGGTTCACCCCACTCCTGGGAGCCCACGTTTGTTCTGATTTGTCTATTGCATAAACCTTGATCATGGCTTTAGATTGGGGAGCCCAGGCTGAGTTGCCCTGCAGAATGGGGGTGCACTTTATTAGAGAAAACAAATTAATAGAACAGCACCCTTATACAGGAGATGTGCTTCTTTGTGGGTTGAGGTAGAGAAAACTAATGAAAATCCAAAAGTTAAGAAGGCAGCTCAAGAAGCTTATGCCCAGAAGACTTTGTCTCTGGGAAACAGGTTTGCTCAGGGAATCAAGGAAGAACGAGGTTGTTTTCAAAAATATGATTCCATCATACATAGTTGACAGTTGCTGAAAGTGGACCTTAAAACCCCTCATCACAGAAAACTTTGTTTTGGTAAGCGTGTGTGATGCTGGGTGTTAATTAGACTTATTGTAGTGATCATTTTGCAATATATACAAATAGCAAATTATTTTGAAATTAATATGTGAAATATACCCCAAATATACCAATTAAAAATTTTTTATTTAGTTTATTTATTTGGCTGCACCAGGTCTTAGTTGCAATACTCAGGATCCAGTTCCCCGACCAGGGTTTGAACCCAGGCTCCTTGCTTTGGGAGCATGGAGTCCTAGCCACTGGACCACCAGGGAAATCCCCAATATGTCACTTCAAAAAGAAAAGCTCCTGTCGTGCTATCAAAACAGAACTAGTGGAAGAGCAGAAGACAAAGGAAGACTGGCTGACTAAATTGAGGAAGGCAGGGATTTTAAAAAAAAACACAGGATTTTTGATCACACTAAAGAGAAACAGACACATAGATGCGAAGCTGAGACAGGCAGAAGTAACGGCAGATTTCTATCTTCTCCCATCTGTTGCCCACTCTGGGCCATGAAATCCTTGGTCCAGAAGAAGAATTGGCTGGGGTGTGGGGGATGTTTGCACTCCTTAAACTGCTTGTTTTTGTTGGGAATTTTCTTTCAATGCTGGTATAATTGACTTCACCCAGGTTTCCCGTGCCTCGTGAGATCTTTTCTCTGTGGGCTCAGCTGTCTTCCCTCCCACCTTGCTCCCATATTCACCCTGATTACTCTCCCCAAAGAGCAGAGACTTATAAAAGCTAACACTATGATTTTAGTAGACAGACCATACAGATAAGAAAGGGAAATGAGTTTTAAAAGAATTTTAACTGTCCCCCCTCTACTTTGGCTGTGCCTTGCAGATTTCAGGATCTTATTTCCCCAACTCCCGGACCAGGGACTGAACTTGGGTCCCCAGCAGTGGAACCGTGGAGTCCTAAACATTGGATCACCAGAGTATTCATAGGAAATGATATTTTGAAGGCTCATCTAATTAGAAATTGAGAGGGTGAATAGACTCATGCCTATGTGCCATCTTGAGAGGGAATGGAGGTAATATTACAGATTTGTGGGAAGAAATTATTTTTAAATGGTGGAAAGACATTGATAATCCCTCTGGGGAAAAAAAAATTAAATTGGATCCCTCTCACACCATACCCAAGAGTAAATTCTAGAAGCCAATAGCAAGGGCACGTATTTAAAACTTTTAGAAGAAAATATAGAAGATTTTGATAAGAAATGATGGCACAAGCTATTAGGGAAAATTTTAATGGATTTGACTACATTAAAAGTTGAAACTCTCTCACAATGGATCAAAGACCTAAACATGAGAGTTAGAACTTTAAGACTCCTAGAAGAAAACATAGGTGAAAGCTTCATTTTGTTGGATTTGACTTCCTATATAGGCTACTAAAAGGACAGGGAACAAAAGAAAAACATAGATATACTAGACTACATCAACATTTAAAACTTCTGTTCATCAAATTAACCTCCAATTAAAATAAATAAATTTATATTAAAAAAAACACTTCTGTTCATCAAAGAACATTATCAACAGGCTTGAAAAGACAGCCCATGGAATGGGAGGAAATATACACAAATGATGTATCTGATAAGGGGCATACATCCAGAATATATAGGCTTTCCTGTTGGCGCTAGTGGTAAAAGAATCTGCCTGCCAGTGCAAGAGAGGCAGGAGACAAGAGTTTGCTCCCTGGGTCAGGAAGATCCCCCGAAGGAGGAAAATGGCAACCTGCTCCAGTATTCTTGACTGGTAAATTCCATGGGGTTGCAAACAGTTGGCTATGACTCAGCACACATGCATCCAGAATATATAAAAACTCCTATAACTCAGCTCAGCTCAGTTCAGTTGCTCAATGTTGTCTGACTCTTTGCAACTCCATGGACTGCAGCACGCCAGGCCTCCCTGTCCATCGCCAACTCCCAGAGTTTACTCAAACTCATGTCCATTGAGCCAGTGATGCCATCCAACCGTCTCATCCTCTGTCGTCCCCTTCTTCTCCCACCTTCAATCTTTCCCAGCATTAGGGTCTTTTCAAATGAGTCAGCTCTTTGCATCAGGTGGCCAAAATATTGGAGTTTCAGCTTCAGCATCAGTCCTTCCAATGAATATTCAGAAATGATTTCCTTTAGGATGGACTGGTTGGATCTCCTTGCAGTCCAAGGGACTCTCAAGAGTCTTCCCAACACCACAGTTCAAAAGCATCAATTCTTCAGCACTCAACTTTCTTTATAGTCTAACTCTCACATCCATACATGACTACCGGAAAAACCACAGCTTTGACTAGATGGACCTTTGTTGGCAAAGTAATGTCTCTGCTTTTTAATATGCTATCTAGGTTGGTCATAATTTTTCTTCCAAGGAGTAAGCGTCTTTTAATTTCATGGCTGCAATCACCATCTGCAGTGATTTTGGAGCCCTCCCAAAATAAAATCTCTCAGTGTTTCCACTGTTTCCCCATCTATTTCCCATGAAGTGTTGGGACCACATGCCATGATCTTTGTTTTCTGAATGTTGAGCTTTCTTTAAGCCAACTTTTTCACTCTCCTCTTTCACTTTCATCAAGATGCTTTGTAATTCTTCTTTGCTTTCTGCCATAAGGGTGGTGTCATCTGCGTATCTAAGGTTATTGATATTTCTCCCGGCAATCATGATTCCAGCTTGTGCTTCTTCCAGTCCAGCGTTTCTCATGATGTGCTCTGCATATAAGTTAAATAAGCAGGGTGACAGTACACAGCCTTGACGTACTTCTTTTCCTATTTGGAACCAGTCTGTTCTTCCATGTCCAGTTCTAACTGTTGCTTCCTGACCTGCATGCAGATTTCTCAGGAGGCAGGTCAGGTGGTCTGGTATTCCCATCTCTTTCAGAATTTTCCACAGTTTGTTGTGGTCCACACAGTCAAAGGTTTTGGCATAGTCAATAAAGCAAAAGTAGATGTTTCTCTGGAACTGTCTTGCTTTTTCGATAACTCAAGAACAATAAAAAAGATTTAAAAACAGAGAAAGGACTTGAATAGACATTTCTCCAAAGAATATATACAAATGGCCAACATAGGAAAAAGATGCTTGACATCACTAATTGTCAGGGAAATGCAAATCAAAATCACAAAGAGATATCACCTCTCACCCATTAGGATGGATTGTTGTTGTTCAGTTGCTCAGTGGTGTCCGATTCCTTTCGACCCCATGTACTGCAGCACACCAGGCTTCCCTGTCCTTCACCGTCTTCCTTCATGTCCATCGAGTCGGTGATGCCATCCAACCGTCTCACCCTCTGTCGTCCTCTTCTCCTCATGCCTTCAATCTTTCCCAACATCGGGGTCTTTTCTAATGAGTTAACTCTTTGCATCAGGTGGCCAAAGTATTAGAGCTTCAGCTTCAGCATCAGTCCTTCCAATGAATATTCAGGATTGATTTCCTGTAGGATTGACTGGTTTGATAACCTTTCAGTCCAAGGGACTCTCAAGAGTCTTCTCCATTATCGTGGTTACTATTTTAAAAAACAAATGAACAACAACAAAAAAAAAACCCAGAAAATAGCAAATGTTATCAAGGCTGTGAGAAAACTGGAACTCTTGTGCCCTGTTGGTGGGAATGTAAATTGGTTCAGACTCTGTGGAAATCAGTATGCTAGTTCCTCAGTTGAAGCAGAATTACCATGTGATATAACAACTCCATTTTTGTGTATATATATATATATATACCTGAAAGAAGTGAAAGCTGGGATTCAAGTAGATATTTATATACCTATGTTCATAACAACATAATTCACAATAGTCAAAAGGCAGAAGCAACCCAATCTTCCCCTGATGGGTGAACTGATACACAAAAATTTGATAATACATACGGTGGAATATTCGGAGAAGGCGATAGCACCCCACTCCAGTACTCTTGCCTGGAAAATCCCATGGACGGAGGAGCCTGGTAGGCTGCAGTCCATGGGGTCGCTAAGAGTCGGACACGACTGAGCGACTTCACGTTCACTTTTCACTTTCATGCGTTGGAGAAGGAAATGGTAACCCATTTCAGTGTTCTTGCCTGGAGAATCCCAGGGACAGGGGAGCCTGATGGGCTGCCATCTTTGGGGTCGCACAGAGTCGGACACGACTGAAGCAACTTAGCAGCATGGTGGAATATTATTCTTTTTTAAGAAGGAAGGAAATCCTGACCCATGTTATACCATGGATGAATTTTGAGGGCATTATGGTAAGTGAAATAAGCCAGAACAAAAAAAGACAAATGCTATATGATTGTGCTTTTATGAGGCAGCGAGCTAGAGGAGTCAGATTTATAGAGACAGAAAGTAGAATGGTGATTTCCTGGAGCTGGAGGGCAGAGGGAATAGAGAGTTCTTGTTTAATGTGTACAGAGTTTCAGTTTTGCAAGATGAAAACAGTTCTGGAGATGGATGATTGTAATGGTTGCACAACAGTATGAATGTACTTAATGGCACTGAACCGTACACTTTTTAAAATGCTGTCTTAAATTTTATATCATGCATATTTTACCACAATTAACATTTTTAAGCAATGATTAGAGCATCTGCACAGTAAAAGACACTATTAAAAAAATGCTTAAAGAGATTTCGCTAGTGATCAGTGGTTAAAACTTTGCTTCCCAATGCAGGAAAGAGACTTAAGTGAAAATTTGAGAAGAACAGCCAGCCATGTAAAGTTCTGGATGAAGGGCATTCAGGCCGGTGTGTGTATCAGTCGCTCAGTCGTGTCCAACTCTTTGTGACCCTATGGACTATAGCCAGCCAGGCTCCTCTGTCCATGGGATTCTCCAGACAAGAATACTGGAGTGGGTTGCTGTTGCCTTCTCCAGGGGATCTTCCCAACCCAGGGATTGAACCTGGGTCTCCTGTATGGCAGGCAGATTTTTTACCATCTGAGCCATTAGGGAAGCCCATTCCAGGCAGAGGGCAGAGCAAATGCAAATGTCCTGAACTGGAATAAGTTTGGAGATGTCTTAGCCCAGGCTGCCATGAGAAAATACCATAAACTGGGTGGCTTAAACAACAAATTATTTTCTCAGTTCTGGAAGAAAAATGTCTGAGAACAGGGTGCCAGTACGCTTGGGTTCTGATGAGAGCTCTCTTCCTGGCTTACAGATGGCTGGCTACCTTCTCACTCACTGTGTCTTCACCTGGCACAGAGCCCTCTTCTTGTAAGGAACACAGCCCTATCAGATTAGAGCCACACCATTATGACCTCATTTAATTTCAATGACATTCCCAAAGCCTTACCACTGATTACAGTCACACTGGGGTGAGGGCTTAAATATATTAATTTCTTTTATTTTATTGGTGTTTAGTTGTTTACACGGAGAAGGCAATGGCATCCCACTCCAGTACTCTTGTCTGGAAAATCCCATGGATGGAGGAGCCTGGAAGGCTGCAGTCCATGGGGTGGCTCAAGGTTGGACATGACTGAGCGATTTCACTTTCCCTTTTCACTTTCATGCATTGGAGAAGGAAATGGCAACCCACTCCAGTGTTCTTGCCTGGAGAATCCCAGGGACGGGGGAGCCTGGTGGGCTGCCATCTATGGGGTCGCACAGAGTTGGACATGACTGAAGCAACTTAGCAGCAGCAGCAGCAGCAGTTGTTTTACAATGTTGTGTTAGGATCTGTTCTACAGCAAAGTGAATCAGCTATATGCAAAGGAGAAAAGGAAAGATATAAGCATCTGAATGCAGAGTTCCAAAGAATAGCAAGGAGAGATAAGAAAGCCTTCTTCACCGATCAATGCAAAGAAATAGAGGAAAACAACAGAATGGGAAAGACTAGAGATCTCTTCAAGAAAATTAGAGATACCAAGGGAACATTTCATGCAAAGATGGGCTCGATAAAGGACAGAAATGGTATGGACCTAACAGAAGCAGAAGATATTAAGAAGAGGTGGCAAGAAGACACAGAAGAACTGTACAAAAAAGATCTTCAAGACCCAGATAATCACGATGGTGTGATCACTCATCTAGAGCCAGACATCCTGGAATGTGAAGTCAAATGGGCCTTAGAAAGCATCACTACGAACAAAGCTAGTGGAGGTGATGGAATTCCAGTTGAGCTATTTCAAACCCTGAAAGATGATGCTGTCAAAGTGGTGCACTCATTATGCCAGCAAATTTGGAAAACTCAGCAGTGGCCACACGACTGGAAAAGGTCAGTTTTCCTTCAAACCCCAAAGAAAGGCAATGCCAAAGAATGCTCAAATTACCACACAGTTGCACTCATCTCACATGCTAGTAAAGTAATGCTCAAAATTCTCCAAGCCAGGCTTCAGCAATACGTGAACCGTGAACTTCCAGACGTTCAAGCTGGTTTTAGAAAAGGCAGAGGAACCAGAGATCAAATAGCCAGCATCCGCTGGATCATCGAAAAAGCAAGAGAGTTCCAGAAAAACATCTATTTCTGCTTTATTGACTATGCCAAAGCCTTTGACTGTGTGGATCACAAGAAACTGTGGAAAACTCTGAAAGAGATGGGAATACCAGACCACCTGACCTGCCTCTCGATAAACCTATATGCAGGTCAGGAAGCAACAATTAGAACTGGACATGGAACAACAGACTGGTTCCAAATAGGAAAAGGAGTATGTCAAGGCTGTATATTGTCACCCTGTTTATTTAACTTCTATGCAGAGTACATCATGAGAAACGCTGGGCTGGAAGAAGCACAAGCTGGAATCAAGATTGCAGGGAGAAATATCAATAACTTCAGATATGCAGATGACACCACCCTTATGGCGGAAAGTGAAAGAGGAACTAAAAAGCCTCTTGATGAAAGTGAAAGAGGAGAGTGAAAAAGTTGGCTTAAAGCTCAACATTCAGAAAACTAACATCATGGCATCTGGTTCCATCACTTCATGGGAAATAGATGGGGAAACAGTGGAAACAGTGTCAGACTTTATTTTTTGGGCTTCAAAGTCACTGCAGATGGCGATTGCAGCCATGAAATTAAAAGACGCTTACTCCTTGGAAGAAAAGTTATGACCAACCTAGATAGCATATTCAAAAGTAGAGACATTACTTTGCCGACTAAGTTCCGTCTAGTCAAGGCTATGGCTTTTCCTGTAGCCATGTATGGATGTGAGAATTGGACTGTGAAGAAAGCTGAGTGCCGAAGAATTGACGCTTTTGAACTGTGGTGTTGGAGAAGACTCTTGAGAGTCCCTTGGACTGCAAGGAGATCCAACCAGTCCATTCTGAAGGAGATCAGCCCTGGGATTTCTTTGGAAGGAATGATGCTAAAGCTGAAACTCCAGTACTTTGGCCACCTCATGCGAAGAGTTGACTCATTGGAAAAGACTCTGATGCTGGGAGGGATTAGGGGCAGGAGGAGAAGGGGACGACTGAGGATGAGATGGCTGGATGGCATCACGGACTCGATGGAAGTGAGTCTGAGTGAACTCCGGGAGTTGGTGATGGACAGGGAGGCCTGGTGTGCTGCGACTCATGGGGTCGCAGAGTCGGACACGACTGAGCGGCTGAACTGAACTGCACTGATACGTATATCCCCTCTTTGTCACCACAGAGCATTTAGTAGAGTTCCCTGTGCTATGTGGTAGGTTCTCATTAGTTATCTATCTTATAAAATCTGCCTGCAAATGCAGGAGACGTGGGTTTGATTCCCAAGTCGGGAAGATCCCCTGGAGAAGGAAATGGCGACTCACTCCAGTATTCTTGCCTGGGAAATCCCATGGACGGAGGAGCCTGGCGGGGTTGCAAAGAGTCAGGCACGATTTAGTGACTAAAACAACAATCAATCCCAATCTTGACAATCAATCTCAAGCTCACAATTCATCTATCCCTCTTTTCCCACCTTGGTGTCTATATATTTGTTCTCTATGTCTGTGTGTCTGTTTCTGCTTTACAAATAGGTTCATCTGCAACATTCAAATTTGGAGGGACACCAGCATTCAGTCCATAACACCTCAGTGTGGGGCTTGTTTTAGAAAGTCAGTTTGAGGGAATTCCCTGGCAGTTCAACAGGCAGGACTGTGTGTTTCTTTTTCGGGGGACATAGGACTGATCACTGGTCAGGGAATTAAGATTCCCTCAAGGTTCAGGGACAAAAGCAGAAAATAAAAATGTCGATTTGGGGAGGCCAGGACTTCAGTACTGATATGCGGAAGTGAAATCCTAGAGATCAACTCTGAGACTGGATAAGATAGAAGGATTCCTCCCATAGTCCATTTTTGGAAGTATGAGGAATTAAGCCTTATTTGGGCTGAGGGGAGAGGAATTTGGGAGGAAGTTATCTTGGCTCTTAATTCTTTGCCAGAGGCTCAAAAGGGCTTCCCTGCTAGACCCTTAGGTAAAGAATTCGCCTGCAATGCAAGAAATTCATAGGAGGCGTGGGTTCAGTCCCTGGGTCGGGAAGATTCCCCGGAGGAGGAAAATGGCAACCCACTCCAGTATTCTTGCCTGAAATAATCCCATGGACAGAGGAGCCTGGCGGGTTACAGTCCATAAGGTCGCAAAGAGTTGGACATGGCTAAGCAACTAAGCACACAAGCACTAAAGGCTCAAAAACTCTGCTCCCATTTGTAGGGGGTTTCCCTCCTCTGTCTTCTGAGTTTGGCCACAAGATGAGATGCAGTTCCTAAATTCTTTCTCTCCTTGCTACTCTCCATGGTAACACAGCGCTCTTAGGTAACAGGTTTTATTGCTAATTACTAGGGAACAACAAAAGTACAACAAACAACAATGTTGAAACATGACTCATTCAAATAGAGGGCAATCACATGTCAAAAATTTATTCAGCTTGTTAAATAGGAAACAGTAAGATGGAAAAGCTGGTTCAGAGAGCATTTTGAGGAAGTAGATATTTGAAGAAGGAGGAGTCTTAAATGCTAAACTGATTAATCTCTGGTCCTTTTTCATACTGGAAAGAAATACTTTGGAATTTAAAACAGACAAAAATCTGAGCCTTTAATAAAAAGTAAATAGTGAAGAAAGCAAAGATACATTCCTTGGTTTGCATATATGGCCAGTGGGCCAAATCTGACTCTGTTGCTTGCATTTATAGTAAGTTTTATTGGACCACAACCACGCTCATTTGCTTAGCTATTGTGTAAGGCTTGCTCCTTGGAAGAAAAGCTATGGCCAACCTAGACAGCATATTAAAAAGCAGAGACATTACTTTGCCAACAAAGGTCCGTCTAATCAAAGCTATGGTTTTTCCAGTAGTCATGTATGGATGTGAGAGTTGGACCATAAAGAAAATTGAGTACCAAAAAACTGATGCTTTTGAACTGTGATGTTGGAGAAGACTCTTGAAGGTCCCTTATACTGCAAGGAGATCCAGACAGTCCACCCTAAAGGAGATCAATCCTGAATATTCATTGGAAGGACTGATGCTGAAGCTGAAACTCCAATATTTTGGCCACCTGATGCGAAGAACTGACTCGTTTGAAAAGACCCTGATGCTGGGAAAGATTGAAGGCAGGACAAGAAGGAGACAACAGAGGGTGAGATGATTGGATGGCAGCACCGACTCAATGGACATGAGTTTGAGTAAGCTCTGGGAGTTGGTGATGGACAGGGAAGCCTGGTGTGCTGCAGTGCATGGGGTCACAAAGAGTCAGACACGACTGAGTGACTGAACTGGACTGACTGTGTAAGGCTGCTTTTGCAGTACTATGATGACAGAGCTAAGTCGTTAATAGAGAGTATATAGCCCCAAAGCCTAAAATATTTACTATCTTAGACCTTTACAGAAAAAGTTTGCCAGCTCCTTCTAGAGAATTAATCCTGGGGTGAGCTTGTTAAACAATGTCCTCCATGACATGGCAAGAACTACACTGCCCTATCTTGGTCTTATTTGCAAATTATGGCTAATTTTTCTTTAAAAAAAGATGTTTGGCTTAAAAATTGGGGACAATAGGAGAGTTGTCATCTCTGGCCTGTAATTCCTAAGTTCTTCCATCCACCCACTTGAACACCCCAATACCCTCTTTGTGCACTGGTGACTGATCTCAATGCCCCTTAGCCTCCCAACCCATTTCTTTGATAGTGGAGTTTATGAAAACCTCCTTTACAGAGTTATTTTGTTCAACAGAGCACTCTGTCTCAGAGTTAAGGTTTTACCTATAGTAGTAGTACATTTATATGGAAAGTTTTCTTGGGATGTCCACTCAGCTTCTTTGAAATTAAGTTCTACAGCTGTTGCAAACAGCAAGTTTTGAAAAGGCAACAATAGTGTGCACCTGACCACTGCTTTTCCCCTGGTTCCTGGCACATGGTAGATGCTCAATAAAATATCTGTTGATTGAATGATAGATCCAATGAAACACTGAAGGTAGAGGGTTTATTTTCCGCTCAGGGTCAGCTCTAGATGAGGAACAAAGTTTTGGTGATGAATGCTGCCACCTGCAGGGAAAAAATGAAACTGCAAGATGCAGAACTGCTAAATCCTGAGGAAAATACTGTCAACTTCCAGGCAGGATTAGGAGAGAATCAATTTTTTCTCCTTTCGTTTAAGGCAGAATTAATCAATGTCATTTTGCCCTTTCTGATTGTGGAAACTGTACCCTTTCTTTAATAACATTTAAAGCCTTTGGAGTGCTTAATAAGTTCCCAGGGCCATCCCTCACACACAGTTTTGCAGTAGGTATCACTATCTCTGGGCTTCCCTGATAACTCAGTTGGTAAAGACTCCGCCTGCTTGCAGGAGACCCCAACTCAATTCCTGAGTTGGGGAGATCCACTGGAGAAGGGATGGGCTACCCACTTCAGTATTCTTGGGCTTCCCTTGCAGCTCAGCTGGTAAAGAATCTGCCCCCAATGTGGGATTCAATCCCTGAGTTGGGAAGATCCCCTGGAGAAGGGAAAGGCTACCCGCTCCAGTATTCTGGCCTGGAGAATTCCATGGACTATGTAGTCCATGGAAAGAGTCAGACACGACTGAGCAACTTTCACTTCACCACTATCTCCATTTTATACATGAGGAATCTAAGCACAGAAAGTATGACTGAGTTACACAGAAGCTGGCAAAACTAGGGATTTGAACCAAAAGATCGTGGCTTCAGAATGAGTGCATCTAATCATTTCACTACACTACCTCTCTACGCTTGATATGGAAAATGTTTATAGAAAACATGTAGAAGCATGGCGAACGAAACCCATGCAAGTATCTCTGCTGTCTCCTGAAACAGTATTAAAATGATAGAAAAGGAATCCAGAGTGTGAGCCCACAGACAACAGGAGAGAAGATGATTGCTCATGAGAGATGTCAGATCCCTTCTGGAAGATAGAAAGTGGATGGATGATTTAGCTGAGTGGAAAAACCCTAGATCTTATGGAGGAGAAAGTCAGTGAGGAGTAACATGAGGCCCTTGGCAGAGAAAGTGCAGAATCCTAACCACTGGACAACCAGGCAATTCCCCTGAAAGCAGGTCATTAATTGTATATATGTAATAGGAGCTGTTAACCCCAGATTCTCTCCTGTGACTCCTTGTTCCTATCCCTACAAAGATTATTCTTTGGAGAATTTGAACCATGATAGCTCTAGGTTCAGAGATTACAGTCAGAGAAAAGGATGGAAGTGAGGTAACACACTAAAAACAGAGGTATTAGATGAAAGTGTGCAGCTAAAAAAATTGAAATTAAAAAAAAATAATGATATATTTGATGGTAGTATTGGTATTGTTATTCTTAGACTTAGCACTATGCTAAATGTATTGTGGAACAAAGCAAATAATAAATTATGTTGAAGTTTTTGAGAACCAAGCTCTATGGTGTGGGAGAAACAAGATAACATGTATAGTCGATATAGTTAAATAAAAGCCCTCTAGTCTTGATTTCAATTGGAAACATCAGTATGATGGATTTCGTCATAGAGGTTATTTAGCTTGTTCAAGGTCACCCAGCTCATAAAGGATGGAACAAGAATAACAGCCTAGTCTTGCAACTAAATTTGTGAAGGTCTGCCTTCTTGGTGGGTCAGGTAGGAGGGCCTCTTGGAGGAGGTGAAATCTGAAGATTAAGTAAGAGCAATAAACGGATTTCTCTTGATCAATGGACAATCTGCTTGCTATTTCCCAAGAATCCTGGGCTGACCTGGAAAGAGTTTCTTTCTGAAATGTCAAAACCCGAGGTCAGTATGATCAATTGATCAACAGACATCACCGAGGCAGACCAACTTGTTTCCCTGTGCCATCCCTTTAAAAATTTTCAAGGAAAGTGAAATGTATTTCCACTGATGCCTCAAAGTAAGCAGCTCTTACAGTAAAGCAATGGAAAGCGATGTTGCTCAGTCATGTCCAACTCTTTGCAACCCCACAGACTGAAGACTACACAATTCATTTGAGTCTGATTTTTTTTTAAGACTTGAAAAATGTTCACAAGATTTAAAATGTGCTTTCAAGTCTAGTCTGAGCAGTGGGTGCTGGGCAAGGCTGGCAGGAGGAAAGGATTTGTGCCTTATTTTCCAAATGCTCACCCTAATGGAATACAGGGATGATGTGATTAAGAGAGAGAACATGTTTTAAAATTTGTTTAATTGTTGTGCTCATTTAATTTGAAAATAAGTTATTGGGAATTCCCTGGTGGTCCAGTGGTTAGGATTCATTGCTGTCACTGGTGGGGCCCGGGTTCAGTCCCCGGTTGGGAAACAAAGATCCTGCAAGCCTTGAAGCATGGCCCCCCACATTTTAGTTATTAAGTGAAAAGCAATACATGCAAAATAGATCAAAGATTAACTCTCTTTTCCTCCTCTTCCCCAGAAAGTGTTATAATTACCAGCTTCTTAGGTCTTGCAGAGAACATTTTAAGAGGAAAATTTTAGGTTGATTCATGTTAGAAGGAGACAGAAATTAAAATATGACTGATCTTTTGTTATCTCACTAGGGTAAGCAGTTGCCCTCTGAGGGAGAACCTGTAGCTAGATTTACATTGGATGGACTTTCATTATTTGTTTTAAGGAATTCACAAATGATCTCTACTAAAGATGTTTGTCGCTCAGTCATGTCCAGATCTTTGCAAACCCATGGACTGTAGCCCACAAGGCTCTTCTGTCCATGGAATTCTCCAGGCAAGAATACTGGAGTGCGTTGCCATTTCCTTCTCCAGGGGAATATTCCTGACCCAGGGATTGAACCCAGGTCTTTTGCAATGCAGGCAAATTCTGTCTGAGCCACCAGGGAAGCCCTCTCTACTAAAAGAGGTATCAGTTTGAGTCTTTGTCCAAACTGACCTAGTTAAACTTCATCTTTTCTCATCTGGCTATCTTTCCTTCCCCCTTATTTAGAAATAAACTGCCTATAATGTAGAGATGGAGATTCTGGGAGTTTGAATTTAGGGTTAAATTTCATCCAGATTTTTCATAACTATGACTACAAGAGTTGGGCTTCCTTGGTAGCTCAGATGGTAAAGAATTCACCTGCAATGCAGAAGACCCCAGTTTGATTCCTGGGTCAGGAAATCCCCTGGAGAAGGGATAGGCTACCCACTCCAGTATTCTGGGGATTCCCTGGTGGTACAGACAGTAAAGAATCCTCCTGCAATTCGGCAGACCTGGGTTCGACCCCTGGTTTGGGAAGATCCCCTGGAGGAGGGCATGGCAACCTACTGAAGTATTCTTGCCTGGAGAATCACCATGGACAGAGGAGCCTGGCAGGCTACAGTATATGGCGTCACAAAGAGTCGGACACAACTGACTTAACACAGCACATATGACTACAATAATTCTGACGTTTCTAGGACATTCCAATTTTTAAATTGTCTTCCTAACTATGTGCACCCCTGTCAGGCCACAGTTCTGATTTGGGGCATGGAAAACATACTCTAACAGTGTGAGGTTGGTGATTTTGACACAGACTTACCCAATCTTGTATTTGCTTTTCTTTGGTCTCCATGTTCTTGCCAGCAAATTCGGGTTAACATGAGGTTAAACAAGCTGTAGCAGAAAATGCCTGGCCCCACCATGGGGCAAAATAAAGCAGGTTCAGGGCTCAAGAAGAATTTACTCACAGGCCGCCAATAAGGGGAGGTGAAAAGGGAGCTACCTACAGATCCTGGGGAGGACAATGAAACATGTTTACAACACAGAAACAGAAAGAGAAGTGGGGGAGGAGAGAGGAGTGTCCCTAAGTGGTGCCAAGAGGTCAGCTCACTTCCATTTTTTGAGGCTCTTTGTTTACAGAAGAATGAAGAATTCAGTTCTTCATTTAATATTGAACAATTTCTTTTTACACCCCATGGTTAAAATGCCATGTAAATGTGTCATTACAAGATGACTGTATTTACTAAAAATCAACTAATAAAACTTCAATGAGATACCACCACATAATTCTTAGAACAACTAAAAATGAAATTGAAAACAAAACTGATCATACCAAGTTGTCAGGAGCCTGGGGAGTCAATGGAAATCTCAAACTTTGCTCGTGGGCATGCAGAATGTAGTCACTCTAGGAAAAAGTTGGGCAGTTTCTTATAAAATTAAATATCTACTCACCAGACAACCTAGGAATCTCACTCTATCCATGAAATTCTCTAGGCAAGAATACTAGAGTGGGTTGCCATGCCCTCCTCCAGGGGATCCTCCCAACCCAGAGATCGAACGCAGGTCTCCCACACTGCAGGCAGATTCGCTACCTAATACCATCTGAGCCACCGGGAAGCCCCCATGATGAAATACTTGTTAGCAACAGAAAGGAATGAATTGAAAGAACTCCTGGCCAAATTATTTTTTAACAATGGTACGAGGACTGTATAACGGGGAAAAGATAGTCTCTTCAATAAATGGTGTTGGGAAAACTGGATATCTACATGCAAAACAATGAAATTAGACCCTTACCTTATGTCATATACAAATATTTTCTCAATTGTGGTTGTTGTTACATGACTGTATGTGTTAGTTAAAAATCAGAAAACTGTAAACCAAAAAAACTGTATATTGATGCATGAGAAAACCTGTATATAAAAAACTGCATATAGTATCGCTCAATAAAACTGTCTAAAGGACTATGTGGGAGAAGGTGAGGGTGGGATGATTTGAGAGAATAGCATTGAAACATGTATATTACCATATGTAAAATAGATAACCAGTGCAAGTTTTATGCTGAAGCAGGGCACTCAACTGGTGCTCTGGGACAACCCAGAGGGATGGTGTGGGGAGGGAGGTGGGAGGAGAGTTCAGGATAGGGGAACACATGTGCACCTGTGGCTGATTCATGTCGATGTATGGCAAAAACCACCACAATATTGTAATGTAATTATCCCCCAATTAAAATTAATTAGTTAAAAAAAACTTACTAAAAAGAAATGTGGAGTAAATGTGGGAAAATGTCAAATCTGATCTTGGTGCAGTGTATAGTGGTCTTATGATTAAAATGTTTTATTGTGATTGAAATGTTTTTACTGTGATTGAAATGTTTCAATCTGAAAATTTTTAAAGGTATTCTTAAAAAGCCGATTAGCTTATTCAAACTGCAGTATGGTCCAATAATAGGATGCAAGTTTACAGTTGCCTGGTAAACAAAGAATTGTTTCATTTTTGTCAGCGTATGTCTGTGACCGTATTTATTATTTCATTTTCAGAAAAGGTCAAACTTGTAAATTTGAGACCTTTCAAGAATGTGGAGCCTGCTCAAACAGCCCGTCTGCCCCCATAATGTTTCAGAAAACATTTGAATAATAAGAATAGTATCTGGGGGTTGACAAGGCACGTGGGAAACAGGAGGAGGAGAGAAGCGAGATTTCTTTTCTTCTGGATGTTGATTTAGAAATGAATTACTTGAGCTGTTCACTTCGGTCAAAAATGATAGAGTAAGTCCTTTGTCCTCACACAGCCTTGATCTTGTGTTGTTCTAAGAAATCACTTCATAAAGATTAATGATTCTGCACCCCTATTTGTAAAATATTTGGCTCAGATGAATAAACATGGGTGGATATACTTAATATAGGCAAAAATGGATACTTAATTTTAGACAGATTAGAAGCCATGACTTTAGCAAAAATAATGAGTCAATTCACCCCAAACCACACCAAAGACCAAGACAGAGGGGTTATCCCTGCTATATGAAGTTAGCCTCAGCTATTTTTCCATTGAGCTACTCCTGTCTTTGTTTTTTCAGGCTTCTCATATGTGGCAGCTTCCAAGTGCAGAATTCCAAAAAGCTGAAATTGTCTTCAATCCTCCCAACGTTGGCACAGACTATAAGGAATTAAGAATGCCAATAATTTTCGGGAAACAGATGGACATTTTAAATCACAAACATTTACACACAACCCAAAAGCTGCAGTTTGGGACAAAATATGGAAATAGATCTTGGCCCTTCTTTGTGTCCTTCTATCTTAATGAGGGAACCTGCCAAGACCATGGGAGAAGGGAGGGAGAAAGGATCCTTTAGGCTGAAAGATGAAAAAAAGAAAAAAAAAAAAACTGGCAGAATTGGGTCACCTGTGAAATGAACAGTTTCAGTGTTTTCAAGGTTTGCAAAATGGATCTGAGTTGACACAACCCTCATTTTGACTGTGTAAGATGTCATAAAATTACTTCTGGACCACCTATAGAGTGTTTTCATTTGAAAGGGGATGGTGAGATCATTTTCCAAACCATACACACAAAAATGTTAGAACTGAAGGGCACTTTATCAAAATTTAATCCAACAGCCTAAAAATTCAAAGCAGCAAATAGGACAATGTGATTGACAGATATTAAGGAATAGAAAAGAAAGTGGAGACCTGGAAGTCAAGAGAAGATTTAAAAACAAGTCATCCTGGATTTAGAAGTCAAACGACCGCACAATTGCACTCATCTCACATGCTAGTAAAGTAATGCTCAAAATTCTCCAAGCCAGGCTTCAGCAATACGTGAACCGTGAACTTCCAGATGTTCAAGCTGGTTTTAGAAAAGGCAGAGGAACCAGAGATCAAATTGTCAACATCCGTTGGATCATGGAAAAAGCAAGAGAGTTCCTGAAAAACATCTATTTCTGCTTTATTGACTATGCCAAAGCCTCTGACTGTGTGGATCACAAGAAACTGTGGAGAATTCTGAAAGAGATGGGAATACCAGAGCACCTGACCTGCCTCTTGAGAAACCTATATGCAGGTCAGGAAGCAACAGTTAGAACTGTACATGGAACAACAGACAGGTTCCAAATAGGAAAAGGAGTACGTCAAGGCTGTATATTGTCACCTTGCTTATTTAACTTATATGCAGAGTACATCATGAGAAATGCTGGGCTGGAGGAAGCACAAGCTGGAATCAAGATTGCCGGGAGAAATATCAATAACCTCAGATACGCAGATGACACCACCCTTACGGCAGAAAGTGAAGAGGAACTAAAAAGCCTCTTGATGAAAGTGAAAGAGGAGAGTGAAAAAGTTGGCTTAAAGCTCAACATTCAGAAAACTAAGATCATGGCATCTGGTCCCATCACTGCATGGCAAATAGATGGGGAAACAGTGGACACAGTGTCAGACTTTATTTTGGGGGGCTCCAAAATCACTGCAGATGGTGATTGCAGCCATGAAATTAAAGACGCTTTCTCCTTGGAAGGAAAGTTATGACCAACCTAGATAACATATTGAAAAGCAGAGACATTACTTTGCCAACAAAGGTCCGTCTAGTCAAGGCTATGGTTTTTCCTGTGGTCATGTGTGGATGTGAGAGTTGGACTGTTAAGAAAGCTGAGCGCTGAAGAATTGATGCTTTTGAACTGTGGTGTTGGAGAAGACTCTTGAGAGTCCCTTGGACTGCAAGGAGATCCAACCAGTCCATCATAAAGGAGATCAGTCCTGAATATTCACTGGAAGGAATGATGCTAAAGCTGAATCTCCAGTACTTTGGCCACCTCATGCGAAGAGTTGACTCATTGGAAAAGACTCTGATGCTGGGAGGGATTGGGGGCAGGAGGAGAAGGGGACGACAGAGGATGAGATGGCTGGATGGCATCACTGACTTGATGGACATGAGTCTGAGTGAACTCCAGGAGTTGGTGATGGACAGGGAGGCCTGGCGTGCTGTGATTCATGGGGTCGCAAAGAGTCAGACACGACTGAGCAACTGAACTGAACTGAAGATGAAGATTTGGAAAATAATTTTTTGTTGTTGTTTTTTAAAGGGAAGTATTGGGACTTCCCTGGTGGTCCAGTAGTTAAGACTCTGCTTCCAAATGCAGAGAGCATGGGACTGATTCCTGGCAAAGGAGCTAAGATCTCACATGCCGAGTGGCATGGCCAAAAATACAAAGCATTACATCACTTTACACCAGTTATTAAAAGTGGTCCAGAATTTAAGTTCAGTTCAGCTCAGTCGCTCAGTCCATCCCACTCTTTGCAACCCCATGGACTGAACCACGCCAGGCTTCCCTGTCTATCACCAACTCCCAGAGCTTACTCAAACTCATGTCCATTGAGTTGGTGATGCCATCCAACCATCTCATCCTCTGCTGTCCCCTTCTTGTCCTGCCTTCAATTTTAGCCAGCATCAGGGTCTTTTCAAATGAGTCAGTTCTTTGCATCAGGTGGCCAAAGTATAGAGTTTCAGCTTCAACATCAGTCCTTCCAATGAATATTCAGGACTGATTTCCTTTAGGATGGACTGGTTGGATCTCCTTGCAGTCCAAGGGACTCTTAAGAGTCTTCTCCAACACCACAGTTCAAAGGCATCAATTCAGAATTTCAGATAGTTGTTAAAGCAATACTCTGTAGGAAAGAATTGGAAATATCTGTATTACACATTTGATCCAGTTATATTTTAGATACTTTCTCTGCAATGTCATTGGTAGGTACTAAAGATGTCATTTTGATGATTTAGCTTTGCTATTAATATACAAATTTAATAATCTAGGTATATATATTGTTTCACATTCTTCTGAATTGAAAAATGTGTTTCTTGAGTAAATACCATGATATGTTTAAGTATTTTCACATTCACTTCTGTAAGGTGATGAAGTATCAAAGGTGTAATAACCAACATCCCTGGTCTGGAATACTTCTATAAATACAGTGGTTTATAACTGAGGGGCTTCCCCGAGTCTTGTGGTCTTCAAGTCCTTTTGTACAGATAAAGTAGAGTTGCTGTGTTTTTTGTTTTTTTTTTCTTTAAGGCCTATAAATCATTCTATTTAATTTTTGTCATTTTTTTTGACTGTAAAAAAGTTATTAAGTGTTCATCTGTTTCTCTTATCACAATCACAACACAGCGACCAGAAGTTATCTGGCGACCTCCTGGTATACAACCCTTAGAGGTAGATATCATTCCTGACATAAAACTGTAGCTCAGAGATCCTAAGGGAACTAAAACCATATCGGTAAAGCAAGTGTAGACACAGATGAGATAGAGAAAAATTCAAGGATAGTGATATGATCTCTGTGCTTCAAAAAACCCTATTTAGTAGCTTTAGGAGACTGGGCCCCAAGATCTCTCTCCCTCCACTGATTGTGTTAGTTGTCCCAAATGCACTGGTTGTGCATTTGTTAAAAATATTGCTCCCTGAACCCTGCCCTTGGACTGAATCAGAATCCCCTGAGACGGAACCTGGAAATCTACATTTTTAAAACAAGCACTGCAGTCCTCTTGGAAACCACGTGGGGAATTCACAAGCAGGACAGGTCCCCGCCCCTCGTCCCCTCCTCTTTTGGCCAGCCTCGCCCAGGCCCCGCCCTGCCCCCCCGCCCGCCTCGCCCAGGCCCCGCCCGCCTCGCCCAGGCCCCGCCCACCTCGCCCAGGCCCCGCCCCCTGTCCCTACGTCTCTCCAGGCCTAGGGCGACCCTTCCCGTGATGCCCCGCGCCCAGCCGGCGCGGTTGCTAGGTAACGCGCGGTCTCCCAGCCACCCAGCCACTGGCCACTCGGCTTGCGGCTGAGCAATGGGGCCGCGGGCCTTTCCGCGGCTGCTGCTCGTTCTCCTAGACTGCTGGGCCTCCGTGAGCGCCCAGGCCGGGATCACCCCGGTGGTAGCGACGGAGGGCCTCAACTCCACCAAACCAGTCCCGACGACTCTCCGACCTGTTTTATCTTCTAAGTCCCCTGAGATCCCCAGGGCTTCCAGGCCCTTCTCCGGCCCCAGACCCGCCCCGGTCACAGACGGTGGGTAACCAAGTACCAGTTCCTGGGGATCTACAGTGGTTCAGCCTGCGGGGGTTGGTAGCCCGGGTGAGGATGTAATAGCAATAGTTAACGTTTATTGACCACTTAAAGTGTGCAGTCATTGTTAAGTGTTTCATAGGTATTAATTCTTTCAACAACCCTTAGAGGTGGATGTTATTATCACTGTCATACAGATGAGAAAACCGAAGCTCAGAGAGCCAAGTGAGACAATATAAAAATCTTTGGAAGTACTTGCAGTGGTCCTGGACGACACTAATGCCAAAGGTGTTAATGAATGAATACTTGCAGCTTTTCAGTTGAAATGGAAAGTTTCTAGGCAATTGTGGGAATTAAATGCATAGGATACGTCTAGCTTTTCAATTATGAAGAAGAGATGCAAAAAATCTAGTTTACAGAAAATGACTAGGTCAAGTACTCCTGTGTTGAGTTGAATGTAGGGAGTTATGGGGTGAGGGGTTATGCCCGCTTCTTAAGATTCATCTTTAAGGATAATTAGCATATTTCTCAGAAAATGATCTAATCATTGAGTTACACAGCTAGTGACTTTTGTAATCTGATTTAACATGGATGACTTCAGGGAATATCTGACTCCAAAATCGAGTGCTAACTTCTGTGAATGTGCGTTTTTCTGGGGTGAAGGTTCATAGCAGTGGTAGTTTGTCAAATGGGTTTATGATCTCAAGAAAAAAAATCCCTTTTAAGTCCTCTGTAACCCCAATAGATATGCAGTGTTTTTTTTTTTTAATCCCTTCTTAAGAAAGATCTTTCTTAAATTGAGTCAGGCTCAGTATTAGTAAATAAAAAAATCATTGGCTGACCTTCTGAACTCTAGAACTTAAGTTACTGAACCATTATTTCTCCTTTATAAATTGTGTAGTCTGTCAGAAAAAATACAGGAAACATATTTGCTATTTTAATATAAAAACTTTGTTTTATAGTGAAATTGTTGATTTAGCAGAGAAGTTAAGTGATAATTTGGTACAAAATATAGCAGAGTATTCAATATCTGAAATTCTCTTTTAAGATTTTTTGGGCTGAGTTGCCTTTTATCCATGTAAGTATTTCATTTGTTAATGCACTTTACCCCCAAATGAAGCTATTCTTGAACCATCATTAATAGGTCATGTGTTCAGGGCTGTTTTTCCAGTATGAGAGGATGAATTTGCACTTTTCCTTTGTCTTTTTAAAGGGCCTCTGGTTAGATCTGTGCAAGTAATGGTAATAAATGACAGCTGACATTAACTACTTCCTATGTAGCAAGCTCTGTGCTAAGGATTTCATCTGTGGTGTGTCTCATCTAATCCTCCTAACAGTCTTATGATGTTAGGTTGTCACCATTTTCTTTAACTTTTTCTTTTATAACTTTTTAATATTTAACTTAAAAAATTTTTTTTTAACATTTTCTTTAACTTTTTTGGCTGCACTGCACAGCATGTAGGAGCTTAGAACCCATGCCTCCTGCATTGGAAGATAGAGTCTTAACCGCTGGACTACCAGGGAAGTCCCTGGGTTATTGCCATTTTTTAGGTTTATGAATTACTTGCCTCATTTTAGGTCACAGCCTAGGTACAGGTTGTAGCAGGAGACTGAGTGGAGAACTGGACCACTCTTTGCAGAATGGGTTACAGGTGCAAGAGAAGGATGATAACTTTCATCTCGAATCTGAGCTCTGTTCATTAGTACCCTGTAGCTGTGAAGAGGCTTGGAAGAGCAGCTGAGTGCTACTCAGACCCTACGAGTACTCAGCAGATACTTGTTGGCTGAGATAAGTATGCTCACCCTTTTTTCTTTCTTAAGTAGAGTTATTAAACACTATTGCTTTGTCCCTAGTAGTCTTATAGCTACTAGGGACCTATAAGGGTTTTAGGTTTTGTAAAATAAATCAAGATTAATTTCAAACACATAAGGCCGGGTGTCTTAACACTTTATTTTTTACTCAACACTTTAGTGTACATGAGAGGTGTTACAGTTTTCTAAGGACACAAGGGAGTCCTTGGCTAGAGAGAAACATGTAAACTCTAGGGTGGAATCTTTTGTGTCTCTAAGAATGGATTGTGTATTCACTGACAAAAATTTCCTCTTCTCCTGACATTCATCTTCCCAGAGTTTATTATTGTACCTTTTTTGAGGTATATATTTTCTAAAGTTTCTTTTTTTTTTTTTTTTCTTTTGCCATACCTCGCAGACTGTGGAGTCTGGAGTTCCCTGACCTGGGATTGAACCGCCTTGGTAGTAGTGAGCACCGAGACCTAATCACTGAACTGCCAGGGAATTCCTTCTAAAGCTCATTTTTATTATAAAATAATTCATAAATGCTAATAAGAATGTTGTATGGATTGTCTACCAGCATTTGCTTGAGATCCCTTTTTAAAATTTATTTTTTGCATGAAATCCTTTTTTCAAAAAAAAGAAACAACATTGCAGGTAAGGTTGAAGTGCTGATCTTACTCCCTCCTTCCAGCAATAATTAAACTACCATGAGCTCAGTGTTTATCATTCTCATGCTCTGCTGTTTAAGTTTCCCCTCACCTCCACACCTCCCCGTTGACAGCCTGAAACAGGGAATTAAAGATCCAGATGGTCATCATTATTAAAAAATTAAAACTTGCTAAGTGGGGCTCTACCTCTTCCCATGTTTTTACTGTCTGAATTACCAAAGATATTTCTAGAACCCCAAGTACAAGGAACATGAGCCAGCTTTATTCTTGGCCAATAGCCTGTGAACATGGACTCAGCTTCAAAGCTGCAGGTGACATCTGAGGAGAGGAACAAAATTGAGAATTTTGATTCTTGGTAGCCTTAAGTGGGCCCTTCCTCTGGATTGGAATCTCCAGAGGAGCTTAGAAATCTGCAAGATTAAACCGATGGTTCTTATGGTCAGGCAAGTGATTTACTGTGTTGATTCTTAAACCTGTTTTAATTATCAGCATCACCTGGAAAGTGTTTGAAAAGCCCAGGTGTCTGGGTTTCACAGTTAGCTTACCAAATCAGGTGTCTGGGTTTCACAGTTAGCTTACCAAATCAGGTGTCTGGGTTTCACAGTTAGCTTACCAAATCAGAGTCTTTGTAGGGAGAGAGCAAACAGAACTTTCCAAGTGAGTCAGATGATTGGCCAGCCACTTTGGGAAAATCTCAGATGGAGGAGTGCTCAAACTGACTCATTTCACTTTACAGATTTCCCCCAAAGTGCAATAGGAAGAATCAAATGGACGTTTGTATGAGATGGACTTTTGGTACTTTGCAGTGGCAGGGGGCAGTCACTACCTGCAGATTGTGAGGCTCTGTGCCCCACCTCTCTTGTTTCTGTAGTTGCTGCTCTGTGTGTCTGTGACTTGTCTCCAGCACAGTGTGACGTCAACTGCTGTTGTGATCCTGATTGCAGCTCCGTGGATTTCAGTGTCTTTTCTACCTGCTCAATTCCAGTTGTCACGTAAGTTTGTAACATGAAGTTTTGATAAAATTGGACCAACATGATAAAATTTGGGGACAGAAAGTGAAAACTCCTCCCCCAGGCTGAAAAAACCCAAATCACCCCAGGCTGATTTCCTGAATTGTGCATCTTTCAGAAGCCATGCTGTCGAAATCAGTGTATTGAAGAGTTATTGTTGAGTCGCTAGGTCGTGTCCAGCTCTCTTATGACCCCGTGGACTGTAGCCCGCCAGGTTCCTCTCTATGGGGTTTCCCAGGCAAGAAGACTGCGGTGGGTTGCCATTTCTTTCTCCAGGGGATCTTCTGACCCAGGGATCAAACTCCTGCATCCGCGGATGGGTTCTTTACCACTGAGCCACCTGGAAAGCCTGTGTAGAACAGTATCTATCCCTTATTTGCATTCAGCCAGATGATAGTGCAGGCAAGAGAGAAGTGAGAGTGTACTTTTCACAAAGGTTATAATGAAATCTCTGTGTTCAGAGATTGAATTACGTTTCACTTTGATTTGTAAACAAATCAGGTGTCACGTTTTTGTATCTGTGAATTAGTCTCAGGTATAGCCTAGGGTGAAAAGTGCAGTTTAATTTTACAGCTTTTGTTGTAGACATAATTTGCTAACGAAAATTAGAAAGGAAATCTTTGTTTATACCTTTCTAGTGGATGAATCTACGAGGGATTCTCACAGTTCACATCGTGTAGGAGAATAATGGAAAATTACATTCCCAGTCGATTGCAAGATAAACAGTTTCTTCTGAGTTACCTGGTTTTCGTAATCCTGATTTCAAAGCTTTTTGATAAAATAATAGCACTTATAAGAAGTTAATTTATTCAGGATGGGACCAGTTTATTATTCAGAGATAGGTTGAGTGCTTTTTTGGAAGCATGGTGTGTTTTTCCCATGAGAAACTATTTTATTGACCAATAGGAAATCCAGTCGACTTCCGATGTTGTTAAAATGCCTGGAGAATGGGGTGTTGTAGTCAGATTATTTTTCTGGCTACGTGAACTACACTGTGGTTCAGTCTTTGTTGAAAATCATTCTGTTTTCCTGCATTAGTAAGTTCCAGGAGCTTGAGAGTGAGATATCTGTTCTGATTTGCAGTCATTATTTAGAATGTAGTTCTTAAGAAATAGCCAATACTGTAATTTTAGATATAGACTATTTAGAATGGGGGTCAGCCAACTTTTTCTGTAAAAGGCCACATAATAAACACTTGAAGTTCTGCAGGCTGTGTGGGCTCTGTTGCAGCTTTTCAACTCTGCCATTGTTGAGCAAAAACAGGCATGTAATGAATGGGCGTGACTACATTTCAGTAAAACTTATTTACAAGATTAGGAGTAGTTTGTGGCACCATGGGTTAGAAATTAGAACTGAATTCGTAGTGCCCTCAGGAAAGAACTTCAGGGTTTTTTTGAGTTAGTTTTGCTTGTGACCTTCTCCTAAATATGAAGTACAGAAATAATGAAAACTAACAGTCCTAATTAATTGGGTGTTCTTGTTATGTAGATTCCAGTTCATAGAAGATTTATTTACATATACTGAACTGGCATCAACTAGTCTTACCATTCAAAAAATTATAAATTTATCACTAAGATTAGTGGATTAGTGTCTTTTCCCCCTCATTAGATGTAAGGGTCTTGAGAGTAAGAATTATCTCTTTTATATATCATTTATCCCTAGTGCCTAGGATAGCTCCTACCACATAGTTGGTCTTCATTAAAAGTGAGTTGAATGGATGAATGAATTTCTCTGCTCTCGCCTTAACTGACCCTTGAGTATCCATTTGACTTTCTCTACCGTTGTTGTTTCAGGCAGAAACGCATGTCGGAAACCTAGAGGCTCCCCTGACTTGTGCCTCTTCCTTGCCTTCTCACGGCTAAGCGGTCTCTTACAGTTCACCATACCTTTCTTGAGCACCTCTCGTGTGCCAGTGCCAGGGATTTAAAGACAAGTGAGACATGGTCCTGTCTTCAAAGAGCTCATTGAGTAAAGGAGACAAATGAGGGGATGGCAGTTTCTGCACCAAACTCTAGGAGAACTGAGAGGAGTGGCCTCTAACCCAGGCAGCTGGACTAGGGAGGTCTTTCTAGAAAAGTAGCTGAGCTGAGTCCTGAAGGACAAGTGAAGTTGGTCAGCATGGAATCAGGAAGGGCATTCCTTTCCGAGGCAGCCACATGGCAGATTCCTGGGGCTGAAGGAGTATAGCCTGTTGCCTTAACTGCAGGTTGCTTAGCATGGCTGAGGAAGGGTGGAGCCAGAGGAGTGTGGGGAAGGGCAGGGGTCAAGTCCTGAGGGGCCTTGTGTGTATGCTGAGGGGTTTGGATTTCTCCTGGCTTCTTCAGGAGGCTGGGGAGTGAGGGGATCAGATCCCCAATTTAGTAAATTCTACAGCAGCATGGACAGTGGCTCCCAGGAGCCAGGCCCGGTGGCAGGGAACCAAGAAGGAAGCTATTGCAGATGAGGATTAATAAGTGCCCCCCTCTCACCCAGAAGGCTATGACGGTGGGACTAGAGAGAAATGTACGGATGCGATGTTGATTCATTGCACAGGAGTAGAGCGCTGCTGACTGGAAGGGGGAGTCAAGAGTCCCATTCTGCTGAATCTTCCTCCATGATTGCCCTCACGTCTGTCCGTTCCTGCTCCCTTTCTCCTCATAAGCTCACGCCTCATCTTGTCACTCCCTTTCTATAGAACCTTCGAAAACTCTCATTACCTATAGAATCCATAACCTGAGTTCATATCCTTCCCAGCCTCTCTCACGTCTTATTTCCTAGCATCCCCATCTGGACTCCTTCGTCCAGTGCAGCTTTGGTACTCTGTTTTCTAAACAGCATCAGTACAGTACCCGTCCTTGGCCAATGCCATTCTTGCGCTTGGATTAGCCTCGCATTCCCTCTCTGCCTGACTCCTCCTCGTCGTTTAAGGCCCAGTATGACTCGTAGATTTTCAGTGCTGGATCTTTTCTTATTTCTACTACTCATGGTTTTTCCAAAATACTCTTTATGCCCATGATAGCAACTCATTTACCATTAGAACTATACAGAGCATTTGGAAAAGAGGCCAATTACAAAATAAATCAATCCCCCAGCAATACCTGTTCCAGAAATATAGTGGAAATGGAATCTAATCATAACACCAATAGAAATATAACATCATAGAATTATACTTAACTATTCAGAATTTATGTGAAGAAAACCTCAAGATATAATGAGACATAAAACACTTGAATAAATGGAGAGATTTAATCTGTGTAGTGGGATGAGTAGAATCATTACTTACTTACACATTTCAATTCATTATAATGTAAGCCCAGTCAGATGGGAGAGGGATAATGTGTCAAAACGATTCTAAAATTCATCTGGAAGAATAAACAGATGAGAACAGCCAAGACATTATTGAATAAGAGCAAACTGCTAGGTTTAAAGCATTTGTAACACTATAATATTGAATATAATGTGTATTAATTCATTATGGATAAGTAGGTCATTGAAAGAGAATAGAATGGCCAAAAATCAGTTGTGTGTACTGATTTTACACCAGCCAATTTTCTTAAAGTATTTTTTTCTACTTAAGTAGAAAATGTAAACATGGTATTGTAAACATGGTATTTCACATCTGTGGAGTAAAGGTTGGATCATTCAGTAAATGATGCAGGATGATTATTGAAAAACTAACATGAGATTCCTGCTTCATAATGTTACACTGAAGTAAATTACCAACAGGTAGAAGAGTGAAATGTTAAAAAAATTAATGAGTGAAGAATATATGTGAATATTTATTAATCTTGAGTTAGGGAAATGTCTTTTTTTCTTTTTGGCCACACTATACAGCATGTGGGATCTTAGTTTCCCGACAGGGATCGAATGCATGCCTCCTGCAATGGAGGTGGGGAGTCTTAACTGCTAGACTGCCAGGGAAGTCCCGGGTAATGTCTTTTAAGATAAACCCAAAGGCAATCTATAAAAGAAAAGGTTGACAACTTCATTATTTTAAAAAATCAGTTAATCATACCTCAACTAAAAGGAGAATGATCATAAAAAAAAAAACTTCTGTGTGACAAAAAAAACACTATAAAACTGAAAGGTTAACAAACTAGGAAGAAATATTTCTAACACTCAGAAGGGATTCATAATATGGGTTCTTAGAAGTCAAGAAGACAAACGTTCTCATAAAAATTAATCAACTCATGAAGAAATACCAGTGAGCAATAACCATATGGAAAAATATTTAACCTTACTAGTAAAAGAGAAAATTCAAATTAAAACAATGAGATAACAGGCTTTTGCCCATGAAATTAGCAAACGGTAAAAACTGATAACATGCGGTCTTGGCAAGAGTACAGCATCTTGCCTTTCTGGAAGGCAGTCTGGTAGTAAGTCTCAAAAGCCTCAAATTTTGTACCTACCTTTTGACCCAGCAATTCCATTTCAGGAGATATTGCCTTAGGAAATAACTGGAGACATTAATACAAATGTATGTACAAGGGTGTCACTAAACCATTATATATAATCAGGAGAAGTTATAAACAGCCCAGGTCAATAGTAGAGGATTGGTTAAAAAAAAAAAAAATGGGAATAGCTTAATAAATTGGTATACAGTGAAACCATATAATAATACAAAAACATTTGATGATATGGGAACTATTGGGCACTCTATATTAAGTGGGAAAAGGCCTTAAAGTGGTATGTAATATGATCTCATTTTTGTTGTATCTCCCTAAACCATGTCTGTATCTATATCAAATTGATTAGGTTTGTTAAGCCTGGGATTGGTTGAAGACTTGACTATACCACAGTTTCTAAGCCCCCAAACTTCCAGATGATGATACTTTTTCTCATTTTCACATTCATTTATTGAAGACAGCTTTATTCTAAAGACAAGGAATTTTGGATCCATTCTGGGTGCTTATAAACAGTCTGAAGTTCTGCAAAATTTTATATAATTGAATATTCCATCAGAGTTTGCACGGTTCATTTACATCAAAATCATTTCTCATCTGTATTCCATACTTGACAAGATTTCCTTAAAGGTTATTCTAGTTGTCTTAATATTTTCACTGTTAGAGGAGAAAGTTTAAAATGCCAAACATTTTAACACTGAATAAACTAAGTAAAAGTGGATTCAATTCTAACATCACACTTTCATAAATAGCCTCCATGTAGTTGTTAACTTAGTACAGTGCAAGCATCTGACAGCTCTAAAATAGTCTTGCTAAGATTGTGTGCTTGTGCCCTAAAACTTTGTCTTATTATTATTTTTTTTAATTTTCAGGGGTGATAGTCACTTTTGTAGTCAAAAAGCAGCTGTCTATTCATTGAATTTAACAGCAGACCCACCTCAGAGAGTATTTAGACTTGTCGACCAGATCAACCCATCTATTTTCTGTGTTCATATTACAAACTGTAAGTATTTGATATTGGTATACTGTGTGTAACTCTGGAAAGTTTTTTCTTTTAAAAGTTGTTTTATGGGAAAATGTCACATCAAGTTAGATTTAAAGCAGTTATTCTATGATTTGGCTAGAGGTTATCCTGAGGCCATTCCACAGACAACTGCAAGTAACTTTAAAAACCTGTGGCTATGCACGTTTTCTTTAATTGTGCTTTTGTAGTTGTGTTTTGAAATCTCGTGCTTAATTCTCATATTTTATTTCAAAGGTGTTTATAAAATGTAGACATGCCTAAGAATCTAGATTTATTTGTGTGTGTGTGTGTGTGTGCGCGCGTGCATTTCCTCCTGATTTAATGGTTGAGAGTCAGGTTCAGCTTCGGTTTCAATTTCCTTTTTTCTCTTTATTTTTACTAAGGGTATTTGCATGAAAACAGGATCTTTATTTTTATCTGAGCATTTAGCTCAATTAGATGTCTAGTTCCAAAGTATAAAACATTATCAAGATCAGAGACACATTCATGGTTTTATCAGTTAAGCTTTATCATCTTTTCCGAATGTCTTTATATTTTGGTTTTGTCCCCTTGCACTTAAAAATTTAGGTGGATGCTCTGTGGTTTGTAATCTGCAGTAATGGCTGGTCAGTCACTTTAACAGGCCCAGTGAACATAACCAGCCTGCTCCCTGCTCCTCCCACCTC